>NW_022436941.1:44134283-44722523 GCF_009761245.1 Sapajus apella
TGACAAAATTCAACAGTCCTTTATGCTAAAAACCCTCAATAAGCTAGGTATTGATGGAACGTATCTCAAAATAATAAAAGCTATTTATGACAAACCAACAGCCAATATCATACTGAATGGGCAAAAACTGGAAGCATTCCCCTTGAAATGTGGCACCAGACAAGGATGCCCTCTCTCACCACTGCTATTCAATATAGTATTAGAAGTTCTAGCCAGAGCAATCAGGCAAGAAAAAGAAATAAAGGGCATTCAAATAGGAAAGGAGGAAGTCAAATTGTCTCTATTTGCAGACGACATGATTGTATATCTAGAAGACCCCATCGTCTCAGCCCCAAACCTCCTGAAACTGATAAGCAAGTTCAGCAAAGTCTCAGGATACAAAATCAATGTGCAAAAATCACATGCATTCCTATACACCAATAACAGACTTAAAGAGAGCCAAATCAAGAACAAACTTCCATTCACAATTGCCACAAAGAGAATAAAATACCTAGGAATACAACTAACAAGGAATGTAAAGGACCTCTTCAAGGAGAACTACAAGCCACTGCTCAACCAAATAAGAGAGGACACAAACAGATGGAGAAACATTCCATGTTCATGGTTAGGAAGAATCAATATTGTGAAAATGGCCATACTGCCCAAAGTAATTTACAGATTCCATGCTATCCCCATCAAGCTACCAATGACCTTCTTCACAGAACTGGAAAAAACCACCTTAAACTTCATATGGAACCAAAAGAGAGCCCGCATAGCCAAGTCAATTCTAAGCAAAAAGAACAAAGCGGGGGGGCATCACACTACCAGACTTCAAACTATACTACAAGGCTACAGTAATCAAAACAGCATGGTACTGGTACCAAAACAGAGATATAGACCAATGGGACAGAACAGAGGTCTCGGAGGCAACACAACATATCTACAACCATCTGATCTTTGACAAACCAGACAAAAACAAGCAATGGGGAAAGGATTCCCTGTTCAATAAATGGTGTTGGGAAAGCTGGCTAGCCATGTGCAGAAAGCAGAAGCTGGACCCCTTCCTGACACCTTACACTAAAATTAACTCCAGATGGATTACAGACTTAAACATAAGACCTAACACCATAAAAACCCTAGAAGAAAATCTAGGCAAAACCATTCAGGACGTAGGTGTAGGCAAGGACTTCATGACCAAAACACCAAAAGCATTGACAACAAGAGCCAAAATAGACAAATGGGACCTAATCAAACTCCACAGCTTCTGCACAGCAAAAGAAACAATCATTAGAGTGAATCGGCAACCAACAGATTGGGAAAAAATTTTTGCAGTTTACCCATCTGACAAAGGGCTGATATCCAGAATTTACAAAGAACTAAAACAGATTTACAAGAAAAAAACTAACAAGCCCATTCAAAAGTGGGCAAAGGATATGAACAGACACTTTATAAAAGAAGACATACGTGAGGCCAACAAACATATGAAAAAATGCTCATCATCACTGGTCATCAGAGAAATGCAAATCAAAACTACATTGAGATACCATCTCACGCCAGTTAGAATGGCGATCATTAAAAAATCTGGAGACAACAGATGCTGGAGAGGATGTGGAGAAATAGGAACACTTTTACACTGTTGGTGGGAGTGTAAATTAGTTCAACCATTGTGGAAGACAGTGTGGCGATTCCTCAAGGACCTAGAAATAGAAATTCCATTTGACCCAGCAATCCCATTACTGGGTATATATCCAAAGGATTACAAATCGTTCTACTATAAGGACACGTGCACACGAATGTTCATTGCAGCACTGTTTACAATAGCAAAGACCTGGAACCAACCCAAATGCCCATCGACGATAGACTGGATAGGGAAAATGTGGCACATATACACCATGGAATATTATGCAGCCATCAAAAACGATGAGTTTGGGTCCTTTGTAGGGACATGGATGAACCTGAAAACCATCATTCTCAGCAAACTGACAGAAGAGCAGAAGATCAAACACCTCATGTTCTCACTCATAGGCGGGTGTTGAACAATGAGACCACATGGACACAGGGAGGGGAGCACTACACACTGGGATCTGTTGGGGGGAAATAGGGGAGGGACGGTGGGGGGTGGGAAGCTGGGGAGAGATAGCAAGGGGAGAAATGCCAGATGTAGGTGATGGGGAGGAAGGCAGCAAATCACACTGCCACGTGTGTTCCTATGCAACAATTTTGCATGGTCTTCACATATACCCCAAAACCTAAAATGCAATAAAATAAATAAATAGGGAAAAAAAAAAGACACAGAAATCAAGATGTGACCTGAAGGGCATACATTGCTGTCCCTACATATGCATCGGTGTGCCGAAGTAGGCTCATTGTGGCCCATGAGGGCTGATTGTTAAATTTTGGGGAATTTTGCAAACCTTTTGTTAAATACTTCCGTTATTAAAAATTAAATTATATAAACTTACAACTATATTCACTATATTTAAAATGAAGATATTACATTATCAAAAAATTAAAATAAAGGTACTACCTACTTAAAACTTATCATTTCCTAATTATTTTACTGCATTTACTGTGGTCTGTGCTCTTGAGTTTATTTACATCTATTTTACCTGCAGGAGGGAACGCTGTGGACTGGCATGCTTTTTAAAAGCACAAATACAGTGGATTCTTACATTTTGTAACTCTTTAAAGTTCTTAATACTATTCCACATGGACTTTTTTGGTTTAAACTCCATCCTTAGTCTATCCTCTACCCCTCTTCACACATATATCCTCCCTAATAAAAGAGCACTCAGCTCAGCTGTGGCTAAGGCTCCTGCTCTTTCCCCTTCTTATTCCATTTGACTTCTGTTTTTCACAACCCAATGACACTGTCTTTTTAGCTAGTGGGGAAAAGGACTCAGGAATCTGCTGAGGTGTCAGATTCCACTGCTGCATTCTCTCCTCCTGTCCCCTACTTGTCTGACCCCTCTCAGAGCCCTCACTTCCTTCTCAGCCACTTCTCATCTTCTCAAAATCAAAATATTTACAAATATAGCCATCAAATGACACTCTCTTCAGTATAGAATAGTATATATACCCATCTTTTCCCAGAATTCCCGTTCTTCATGTCCCACCCCACTACCATGGCGGCCTTCCCTTCCCTTCCCTCACCTTTCCCATGCCAGGCTCTGGACCATTCCAGAATGATTGCCAGTACCACTCTCAGTACTTCCACCTAACCCACTGAACCAGTCTAAAAAGAGAAAGAAGAAAAGAAAAATATTAGATCTAGGCTTATGGCATTTATTCACATTCTTGCCCAACACAGGGTGTAACTGTAACCTCCCAGAGGTTTTTCTCTCTGCATGCTTTCCTTCTGCACTCTGGCTGCTCATGCATCTTACTAACACAACTTCCAGGCTATTATAGGGCAGACACTACACCTGTCTTGTTCTCTTCTATATCCCTATTGCCTGGCACAGAGTGGGAACTCAATAAATGTTGGCAAACTGATTGTTGACCATCAGTCAACTCTCTTCCTGATCTTAGTTTACAGTGCCTCCTCCAGCAAATCTTACTCCTTATGGGTTCCATTATTTCAGATTCTGCCAATGACAAGCTAGCCAGACCAATTATCCAAACTGAAGCCAAAATGAGGCTGCACCCAGAATATAACTTTTCTTTAACCCAAAGGAAAGAATACTTTAGCTCTGTCCCTTTGATTTCAGTTGACACTTTCTACTTTATGTTACATTTATAAGTGAATATGTCTCATCTCTCATACATTTCTGTGAACAAAGAGATTGACATTTATTTTTCTTCTATTATTCTTTCTTTATGTACAACATACCTTACACATAAATGTACTTGTACATAAATACACACGTGTGCATATCTTTTTCCTCCCCAAAACATATGTATGTGAGAGAGAGAGAGGAGAGGGTAAAAAATACATATTAATGTATTTTAGCTAATGATAATTAAGTGCTTACTATTGAAGTCAGACACTAGTCTAAGTGGGTTTTTTAATGTACTAATTTATCTAATTCTTACAACAATCCTATAAGTTACTGTATGTCATCATGCCCATTTTACAGATGGGGAAACAGAGATATTAGTAATTTGCCCATGGTTAAACAGCTTACAAGCAGCAGAGCTACAATTCAAACCCACAGAGTTGGCAGTGACTCTACATAGTGAGTCGTGAACATGGTCATGAACAACATCGTTATGTTGTTCATGTTATGCCTGATCCTCACAACAGTTTTATGGGATAGGCAAAAGCCATTTGCCAAAGGAAAAGAAAAT
Organism: Sapajus apella; assembly: GCF_009761245.1. Classification (NCBI taxonomy): domain Eukaryota; kingdom Metazoa; phylum Chordata; class Mammalia; order Primates; family Cebidae; genus Sapajus; species Sapajus apella. The sequence goes on from NW_022436941.1 coordinate 44,138,553, forward strand.
GGGGACTAGAAAAATTAAGCAACTTACCCAAGATTGCATTTTAGGTAAGGAAAAATCCCGGTAATTACATTGAACACTATGACCTCAAATTCAGTATGAATGATGTCCTAAGTCTTAATACCTGATTGGATTTCAGGCCCAGTGCTGGGCAGTAGAAATATATTGTTAAAAACAATATCCTTTTACATTTCCAGTGGCATTATTCAGAAAGTAATCTAGCAATATATATTAAAATTAAAAATGTAGAACAATCCCACTTCATAAATCTGGACTGAAGAATTTAAGTATCATAACATAACGATATACAAAGATATTTATTATGGTATTGACTGCAATACCAATAAATTGGAAACAGCCTGAATGTACATCAATAGTTAAATAGTAATTAGGGAATAGAAAAAGAATAAAGAAGATCAACAAAATCAAAAGTTGGTTCTTTTAAAAGGTCAATGAAATTTGCAAAATTTTAGCTAAACTGACAGAAAAAAAGAGAGAAGATGTGAATTATTAAAATCAGGAATGAAAGCAGAAATATCACTGCCAATCCTCTAGAAATAAAAAGGATTATAAGAGAAGACAATGTACAATTGAATGCCAACAAATGAGATAGCCTAGATTCAATGGACAAATTCTAGAAAGACAGAAACTAACAAAACTGACTCAAGACGCAGTAGAAAATCTGAAAAAACCTATGAAAAGGAAAGATGTTGAATCAGTAATTTAAAAGCTACCCTCAAAGAAAAGCCCAGGCCCAGATGCCTTCACTGTTGAATTCCACTAAACATTGAAACATTAGAACTGAAACTTGCAAACTCTTCTGAAAAATAGAAGAAAAAGAAAAATTTCCTACCTCATTACAAGAAACCAATATTATACTAACAATAAAACCAGACCAAACGTCGTAAGATCTGAAAGCTATAAACCAATATCCCTTATGAATATAGACACAAAAATCCCCAACAAATGCCAAGAAACCAAATCAGAGCAATTTATTAAAAAGGGTTATACACGATCAACTCTCCCAAGAATAGAAAGATGATTTAAAGTGAAAATCAGGCTGGGCGTGGTGGCTCATGCCTGTAATCCCAGCACTTTGGGAGGTCAAGGCTGGTGGATCACCTGAGGTCAGGAGTTCAAGACCAGCCTGGCCAACATGGCAAAACCACGTCTCTACCAAAAATAGAAAAATTAGCCAGGTATGGTGTCACACACCTGTAACCCAGCTACTCAGAAGGCTGAGGCAGAAGAAATGCTTGAACCCAGGAGGCGGAGGTTTCAGCCAGCCAAGGTTGCCCCACTGCACTCCAGCCTGGGTGACAGAGCAAGACTCTGTCTCAAAAAAAAAAAAAAAAAAAATCAAACAATATGTCGCCCCATGCCAGTAGAATGAAGTATAAAAATCACATAATCATCTCAATAAATGTAACAAAAGCATTCTATAAAAATTCAAAATCTTTCATGATTAAAAAACAATCAATGCAGTAATGAGACTTTCTCAAAATGGTAAATGGCACCTAGAAAAAACCTGTAGCTAATATCATAATTTATGATACAAGACTGAATACTCCTAAGAGCAGGAACAGGGTATGGATGTTGGCTCCTACCACTTCTGTTCAACATTTTACTAGAGGTTCTAGCCAGACCAATTAGGCAGAAAAATAAACCAAAATGCATCTATATTGGAAAAGAAGAAGTACAAGTTCTCTATTTGCAGATAATATGATCTAGTATACAGAAAACTCAAGGGCATCCACAAGAAAAGCATTGGAACTAATAAATAAGTTTAGTAGATTTCAGGATATAATATCAATACACAAAATCAATTGTATTTCTATATACTAGCAATAAACAGTTGGAAGATAAAATTAAGAAAACAATTCTATTTACAATAACTTCCAAAAGATTAAAATACCTAGGAATAAGTTTCACAAAAGAAGAGCAAGATTTGTACTTCAAACACTATAACACATTGTTGAAAGAAATTAAAGACATAAGTGAAAAGATATCCTATGTTCATAGATCAGAAAACTTAATATTATTAGGATAGCAACACTCCACAAGTGGATCTACAGAATCAATACAATTTCTATCAAAACATCAGCTGTCTTCTTGTAGAAATTGGCAAGCTGATCCTAAAGTCATATGGAAATGCAAGAACAGCCAAAATAATCTTGAAAAAGAACAAAGCAGGACTCACACCTCCTGCTTTTAAAATTTACTGTAATGTTATAGTAAGCAAAACTGTGTGGTACTGGCATAAGAGCAGACTATAGATTAACAGAACAGAATTGAGAATTCAGATATAAATCATTTTGTTTATGGTCAATTAGTTTTCAACAGAGGCACCAAGATCATTTAATAAAGAAAGACTAATATTTTCAACAAGTTGTTCTGGAACAATATATAAAGAACTTTTACAGCTCAACAATATCCACATGAAAAAGAAGGAAGTTGGACCACATCCACATGTTATATACAAAATTTAACTCGGAATAGAAAACTGACCTAATTATAAAAGCTAAAACTATAAAACTCTTAAAAGAAAACAGAGGAAATCTTCATGTTCTTAGTTTAGGCAGTGGTTTCTTAGGTATGACATCGAGACAGCCCAAGAGGTAAAAGAAAAAATAAGTTAGTCTTCACAAATTTTGAAAATTTTGAGCTTCAAAGGACACCATCGAGAAAGTGAAAAAAACAACACTCAGGTAAACAATACTTGCAAATCATATATCTGCTAAAGGACTTATACCCGGAATACATAAAAGGCTCTAACAATTCAATGATAAAAAGGCAACCCAAGTAAAAGATGAGAAAATTATAAATGAATAGACAAAATGTTGTGATACTTGTACCTCAGCCTCCTGAGTAGCTGGGATTACAGGCACATGCCACCATGCCCTGCTAATTATTGTATTTTGTTTTTTTTTTAAGTAGAGATGGTTTTCACCATGTTGGCCAGGCTGGTCTCGAACTCCTGGCCTCAAGTGATCCTGCCCACCTTGGCCTCCCAAAGTGCTGGGATTACAGGCATGAGCCACCGTGCCCGGCCCATTTATACTTTACAAGGGTGAATTATATGCTATGTGAATTATAACTCGATAAGGCTGTTATTTTTAAAACAAACAGCTTCTCTATGCAAAAAGCAAAAAATAAAAACAGACATAAAATAGCAGACTAAATGGTAATACATAAAAATAGTGAAGTATATCTTTATATACTGGACTAAAGGAAGTTATGCTGAGTCAAAAAAATAAGCTTATAATGTGTATTTCATCCTATTTCTATTAAGTATAAAACAAAAATCTGCATTATGTAAACTTAATCTGCCTGTATATGTTTGTAGGAGTATGGGGAAGGGCTGAACAAAGAGCAGAATAGGACACTGCTTTCCTCAAGGTGGGGTGAGGGGAAGTTGCTAGCTTTTTCTTTGTACATCTTTCCATTGTTTTGCTTTATACAACTTTGCATTGTTTGGCCTATTAAAAAATCACTTTTGTAATTTAAAAATTCTAATATAGACAATAGAGAGAATATAGCATTTTAAGGAGAGTCACCTACTGTCCTCACAGGTAAGGCTAGTCCTGCCCACACTGGCACCACCCCAGCATGAGGAGGGAGGGGTGTACAGGAGAGGGTGCTGACTCAGATAGCCTCCAAAATACTCAGACTGTAAAGGGTTAAGGATGGAAATGCCTTGACCATATCTGTACCCTCTCCGTTTAGACCTGAACATGCTGTGAGCATTTCATTAGCATTTTAAAAAGGACAGTATACTTCCCACAGTGGAATTTTATGATTTAAATTTTTTCTTTTTAAGCCTAAAGGAATCAGATTCCAGCTGGCTCCTAGACTTTTGCCTTTTTCCAGTTTGAGCACACCTGGCAAGCAAAACAGTTGGCTTGAAGAACAGAGGGTCACCAAATGCAGTATCATTAGTGCTGCTATGTCAGTTTCAGCATTAATCATATAACAGGGTAATTAACCTAACTTTTAACATACAAACTGTGGCATAAAATAAATAAAAACTGGCATTGATTCTATATTCTTCTTACTAAGGCCAGCATTATCTGCTTAAGATAGTGCTGGGAATCATTTTCATGAAATACACATTTATCAATTTTTCACAGGAAATCTCCCCTTGTGTTTAGCCATAGCATCCACATCTGATGCCAATGCTTACTGCATACTAGCATTTTCTAGATGACAAACAAAAAGCACCTTTTACAAAAAAAAAAAAGTGTCAAATGTGTTGTCACCAATGTTGTCATACTATATCTCCATGGGAAAGGAGACTGCTGTGCAGAACTGATACTTGCCTGAGACAGAAATAAACAGAAGGTTCTTGAGTTTTCATTTCCTTTATAATTACTGTCCTCCCCCCGACTTTAATCATATTATTATAGATCTTTAAATATATTATCTAGTGAGTAAAAAACTCTTGTTCTGAAAGCAAATGAAATGGTGGTGAGGGTGGCATAAAGATGCAGTTATTAAAAACTGGTTAAACAAGGATCCTCCTAGCATTTCAGATTGGCTAAAGAAGCAGTCAAAAGCTGTTGCTGACAGACACAGATTGGATGATAAAAAAGAATAAAAGGCATCAGAATAAAATTTGCTGTAAGTCTTCCCTGGATTAGTATGTGCTTACACATTAAAAATCCATGACTGACTCTTTTCATGGTCTCTCCTCTCTTTGCTTAGTCATAAGTCTTTCCAGGATACAGATTGGATATGGGTAGCTGCCTAGGTGTGGTAGGATCTTATGACATTGCAGTTTGCATTGTTAGGCCAGTTTTCGTGTCGGGGATTTTTGTTTGTGTTTGTTTGTTTTCTGGTTTGTGTGTGTGTTGGGTTACTAGAATTATATTTCAAGAACTGTAGTTTGTTTCTTTTGTGTGATTTTCACCCTGGGGAAACCAACAGAATAAAGATCATACACGAAACCAATGGGAAACTTCCTTCATCAATATCTATTCTTCAGATGAATGTTTGTTACTACTGCTAAGTCCTAAATCTACCTGCTTGAATAAAGAAAACATTTAACATAATCAGCTTATGGTATGTTTGCAGGAGTGACATTTTGATTTGTATTTTTTATGTATCTAGTACTCTAAACACCACAGCTTGGACACACAGTTTCAAAAATTAAAACAAAGATTTTTAACATAATGCAAGCAAGGAAAGTGAGAAGGCCAATTGCTGACTAACTGGGCTAAAATTACTGAACTCAGCTCTCAACTGAGGTTTCTTTTATGAACAATGCCATTGCTAACAGTTTCATGATTCTAATGTGTAACCAGCCCCTTGCTTCAGGGATGCTGTGGGTGTGGCATTCCACAGTGCACCTAGACATGCTGTAAGGGAGAGCTATGCTAAGAAAGATGGTAAGGACACCACACCTTTAGTGCCAGTGAGTATACTTTTGTCTTTGAGGAGTTTTCTAAAAAAAAGATTTTTTGCAAATCCACAACATCTGTGGTCAAAATTAGGTCAGTTTTCTCCAACTTAGAGATCATCCTTATGGGAGATTTGTCAAATTAAATCCTATTATCCAAATTATAAAGCTGGAGGGATCTTAGAAATCATCCAGTACAACCACTTCCTTTACAGGTGAGATCACCAGGGTCCGTAAATGTTGACTGGCTTGCTAGCAATCACACACAGGTGGGGCAAAATCAGACAAAACTCTGAGTCTTTCTGGTCCAAAAAAATCAGTTAGTCAGAAGCCTATATTAAATAATAAATTGTTTTAAATTCTTGATCTTAACAGTTTTATAAATCTGTTCAGAGAGAAAAAAAAAACCTATGAAAGTGTAAAGCACAATTAACTATTTAAAAAACAATTTAAAATACAATAGATTTGTCACAAGGTAATACACAAGAATTTTCCAAATGAACTTTATAAAGTTTTATAACATATGTATTATTTTAATAGAGAATGTGTAAAACATAAGACTTAAGAGTCAAGTAGTTTTTATAGATAGAGTAGTTTGACCAAAAAAGTTTATAGACTTTTGCTGTACACAGTTCAAAGGCACCCTAAAAACTGTGTCTGGAGGGATTTTGTCCCCCAGGGGGAACTTTGAAAAGACGATCTCTGAGAAACTTTATTCAATTCATCAAATGGCATAACCATATGGTGGCTAATAAACTTATTTATCTAGTCCATCATTATGGTTAATTTTTGGACTTTGAAAAGAGACACAACCAAGATCAGAGGGTGAGTTGAAACATTTTATTTCTTCAGTGCCAACATGCTTAATTATTTCTCTCTAATTGGAGCTCAAATTCACGGAGTTATTTGAAGATTATTCATCTTCTAAATTACATACAACTTTCTTTTCCTCAGAAGTTTGTACCATTTTCTAAACATTCATATTCCTCCTCTACATTAGGTGGAAGAAATAGGATCACCCGTCTTATTCTAAAGAGATGCATGTAATTTTAGGCAACGATGTCTTAGGCTGGAGAAGGAACAAACGAAATTTATAGAACAGAAGCTTTCTACTGGTCTCCTTTGAAGACGGAAGTAGGAAAAACTCCACTACAGATACATTCCAATCAGTCAGTTCCTGAAAATACTGTGCTGCCCAGGTGCTTATACCACATTGTGAGTTACCCCTAAGCCCATAATGGCATAAGTTCTTAGGATTCATGGCTAAGTTTTAACAGCAACAAACCAGCCAGGTCACTGTTGCCCTAATTAAATGAATGCTCTCTTAGGGTCTCAGCCAGTGACTCCATAAGATGGAAAGTCAACCCTGAGAGTGTGTAATTAACATGCCAGTAATGACTGTGAAGGCCAGGGCTTAATTCTGGAAGCCTCCCATGTTCAATATGATACAAAATACACTTGAAAATAATTTACTTTCCAAATATGTTAAAGTAGCAAAAAGCTTCCCGAAGGCTGGATAATAGCTGCTGCCCTCTGCTATTGCAGGCCCCCTCCCCATCCTTCAGTGAGGCCCCTCCTCTTAGCATCCTCCTCTACCTAAAGGGTAGGGCCTGGCACAAGACCCAGCTGCAGCTCTAGGGAATAGACTGTGAGATCTTGGATTATTTCCCCTGGGTAGAAGCAAGTTGCAGAAGCCATAGAGAGACCCTAAAAGGGTTTCACACAGCTGGGAGAGGAGGAGGGAGAGGAGAGGTGAGGAGAAGGGGACTCAGACTGAGACTGTGTGGGACGTAGAGCTGCCTAGGAGTGGGTATGGAGCATCTCAGAGGAAGGTGAGAATGTAGGAAAATGCAGTGGGTCCACTGGTGACTCAGTATGAGCCCCAGGCATGAACCACATAGATTTCCATCGGAACATATCCCCCAGTCCTAATATCAATTTAAGAGTTTCCATGAAAATGTATGGTTTAAAAAGGCCTGACAAATGCATAAAAGGGAAATTTTGTTCTATATTTTAAAATGTACACTTGTAACTTGGCCATCATCGTGTTTGCCAGTATTTCCCTTCAGGCTGAATTTGTTATGAAGGTATGGAAGCAGCCAAACATGCTTCTTGTGTAGGAATGTCCGGCCAAGCCATGCATAATGGGCGGAGACCATCCAGGGCTCTGAGAAACAGGAGCACTCTCCAGGCTGCCATTATCCTTTCCTACTAGTCCCTGTCATTCACTCTTATTATAAGGAACCATCAGTCTCTTCTGTCACCAGTGTGATACAGTGGGTGGAAGCACATCATAAGACTTTGAAAATTTAGATATAGTGCTGGCTCTGGCCCATAATCCTGTATTCACAACACCAAAATTTAAAAAGGAAAAAGAAAAGATTTCCCAACCCATTGGCAGCAAAACCTGACCCATGAGGGAGAAGAGACCAATCTCCAATGCAGAAGAATTTGGAATAACGTACATAGATATTTTGCCCTCCAGGAGGTGGCTATAGCTCTCCACTGCTTAAGTGTGGGAAGTGGCTTCCTTCCAAACAGTACAGTATAAAAAGGGAAGAGGAAAGAGTACATTCAGAGTGGGGAAACCTGAAAAGGTCATCATCAACAGTAATAACTCTCATTGATAGAGTGTCTCCTTACTATGTAATGAGAACAGCACTTTACCTCTGTGGTCTTCAACCCTTAGAACCTATAAACCCAGTCTATTCATGAGAAAAACACCAGACAAATCCCAATTGAGGTGCATTCTACAAATACTGGAGCGGTACTGCTCAAACTGTCAAGGTCATCAAAAATAAGAAAAGTCTGAGAAATCATAACAGCCAATAGGAACCTATGGGAGATATGGCAACTAAATGTAATGGGATGTCCTGGATGGGATCCTGGAGCAGAAAAAAAAGGACATTAAGTAAAAATTAAGCAAATTTGAATATAGCATAGACTGTAGTTAATGTGTCAGTATTGATTCATTACTTGTGACAAATGTGCTATCATAATATCAGATGTTACCAACAGGGAAAACTGCATATCAGACATATGGAAACTCTCTGTACTATCTTAGCAAATTTTTTTGTAAATGTAAAACAGTTCTAAAATTTTAAAAGTTATTTTTTAAAAACTGACCTGAATAGGGCTGCTTATGGTCTTTGCATATCACATGCATTCATTCAGTAAGTTCTGCTGTGGAAATATTAATGTACTGATGACTTCAAATAATAATATATTGAGACCCTGCTTCAAGTATTTGAGGTATAATGCAATATATGCCTTGTGCATATATTTAGAAACATTTGGATTTCTAAAATCCAAAAACTTGTGAATTCTGAACACATCTGGTCCCAAAGACTTCAGATTAGAGACTATATACCTGAAATACTATTAGTGCTAGTAATATAATTAGTAATGCATTTCAGTTATATGGTGGTTTTAACAGACATTTACAGGCTAGCCTGAAACTCTAGATTGATAGCAGTGATAAGTATTTATTGTATACTACAATCAGTATAATTATGTTTACAGAATAATCTAATTGGATCCTTAAAATCTGTAAGATACAGATTCTCTTGCACATTTTCTAGAGGAGGAAAATGAGCTTCAGAATGGTGAAGTCACTTGCAAGCAGCATGACCAGAGTCAGATCCAAGGGACTTTCCCCTGAAGTTTTTGGGGCCCAATGCAATAATACAAATGGCAATCCCCCAGCTCACTGCTCCACCCCGCTTTTCCTCCCTCTCATGTCAGGCTCCATCCTGCACCAGAAGAGTGGACAGTGTAGCCAGCCTGTCCTGGGCCTAGACAGACCCTGGAAGTATGCTTCCAGCTGCCTGGTTCAAGGAATTCCAGAGTCCTGAGTGCACTGGGACAGAGGTCTCAAGTCAGCATGTGTTTGTAGCCCTCCTGATGTTTCTCTCTCTGTGAGGAGGGCTGTATCTTTCAGAGAGTCAGAGTGAGCCAGCCAAGGTGGGAATCTAGGGCAGGGCCCCAGACTCCAGGTCTAAGGACTACAGTGCTGGTGTTCAAATACAGGTTTGCCTGACACAAATGCTCATGCTCCTTCCACTCTAATATGCTGCCAAGGGAAAAAAAAATACACCCAAGGACCACAATATCAATTTGAAGGCTGATTTTGAAATGTTCCCAAATGTTTTATTTGTATTTTTAATTGAGTACCAAAAAGCTTATCTCAGGGTCTGATACTCAGATATGATACTGGCAAAGCCATCTAGTCACAAAGCACCCTAATTCAATTTTTTAAAATTTAAAATGCTTAAATTTCTAAATTCCTTGACTTGATTTTTAAATACATCTAACGGGAAGTTTCTGTGTGTCAGGCAGCCTTTTTGGAGACTGGTTCCTGTCTAAGTGGTGCAGGTTCTAACAGGGCAAGCTACGGCTTTGCACCAGTGGGGAAAAGGAAAGCCCTAACACAGACTCCTTCCTTCTCTATTTACAACATTATCTTTTAACTGAAAATAGTTTATTTTTTAAACCGTATTTGGCAGTTTCCTTGTTGAGCATGTGTTACTGGGAAAACAAACAGATATAATTAAAAGCTAGAGATGTGGAAATCTCTGGTAGTTTATATTGCATTGTTTTTCCTAGTATTCACCAGAAGCACATTTTGCCTCTCTCTTTGCCTCCTTAGGTTGGTTCTGCATATGTGATTGTGATATGTATCGGTGATACCAGTTCAGTCTCCCAGCAGACAGAGTTCCCTGAAATCAGGGGCTGTCAGTCAGTCTTCCTCTGCTAGGACCCCGCCATGGGCCTTGGTGCATTACTCCCCACCTGGAGATGCTCCATCCCCTGGTAGAGACTGAGAGCCAGCTGGAAACCCAGAGAAACCCGGGAAGCTGGCTCACTGAGGTCACTGTCTGCCCAGGATATAAACTTTAAATGGATGAGTCCACATTCTTACAGACACTAAGCCACCAGTTCTTTTTTTCTCTTTTTATTCCTGAGTGAGCAAATGTATATCAGCAAAGGTGAGTCATTTTTCCAATCAGCGTATCAATGCAAAGGATTGCCCCTCCTGATGGAGTCATTGACATCTTACCTCTATAACTTTGTGTGGCATACTTCCAACAAGTAGTCTTTTCTACCTCTTACATATAGATAGAGCCCTAGAATGAGGCAAGGGTTTTCCCTCCCTCCTTCCTGAGACTGTCAGGGAAACTCCACATTTCTTCACCCAGAAGCCCCTACACTCCATAAAAGGGAACCAGTGCCATAGGAGAGGCTGCTGGTCACAGCAATACTCAGAAAAGAATGTTCTCTAGGGTCACTGGGAGCTTCAAGTAGAGGGCAGGGGTCTCTTTGCTCTTTATAGCCTTTAGATATTACCTATTATCCAAAGGGTTTTTTCCAAGATTGATAATTAAGCCTCAATTTTCAGTGAAGAAGGCATTTATCCTGTTTGTAAGACAGATTTTAACTCAGTGCCCTATATAAAGAATGAAAATATTCTTGGTTCAAGCCACTCAAATATTTATTGGATGCTGTTCACATAAACCTTATATATACTATTCACACTGCCTGGATCCTGGAGGAATCCCCACCCCTAATTCTCCCCAAGCACTTAGCACAGATGACTCCTGCTCAGTCATTACATGTCGTTTCTTGACAGGTCATCCTTGTCACCCTATCTAAACAGTTTCCCCCACTGCCACTCTCTGCACAATCCTTTAAGGCCAATTTTATAATTCTATTTAATCTGCTTATTTATTTTTTAGAGATGGGGCCTCACTATGTTGCCCAGGCTGGACTTGAACTCCTGGACTCAAGTGATCCTTCTTGCCTCAACCTCTTGAGAAGCTAGGACTACAGGCACACACTACCTCACCTGGTGTCATGGTTTTATAATTTTACGTTTTATTTACTTACTAGCATAATCAAGTTAGAATACTAAAGAAACTGGAATCAGAATGTGGAGACAGAAAGCAATTTGTCCTCTCCTTCCTCTGCCCCTTTGAATCTGCTGTCTTCATACATTCTTTCCTGTCTCTAGATGAAAATCTCCCCACCAGTCCCATAGCTATCCCAGTCAGTCATTCCCATAGCTATCCCAGTCATTTCCAAGTCTTAAACAAATAGTCTGTTTTTCTCGGGTGATGTTAATATCAAAACTCCAAATCTACTTTAACCAATGATTCCTTCCCTCTCCCAGCTCAGATCTGCTTCTGCTCCAGGCAAGGAAGCTCATCAGAAAGACAGCCTTGTCAGCTTTCTCCAAACTCCACCTCCTCCCATTTTTTAGCTGTGGAATCTGGCTCTTGAAGGTCAGGGCAGCAGACAGAGAAGAGGGAAACATAGGTTTGTCTTGTCAGATGCCGCTGTTATCTGGGGTTGGGATATCTGTACCTGGCAGATAACCAGTCTTCCCAGTTCTGCTCTTTATGGGGTTTTCAGAGACCCTGCCCCATTCAGCTGCTTTGCCAGGCAATACTCTTCCTGGTTAGCCCCTTAGGAATTTTCCCCGCCATCCCACTCTGCCACTCCATTCTACAGACCTGTCTCTTTCCAGGGTCACCTCACTCCATTGTTTCTCCCTCTCAAGTTGCTGCCAAGATGACCCAGGTTGCTCCTTCCTCAGAGTCAGTTCTTGCCCAGTCAACTAAGGAAGGGCTGGCCATTCTCAATGCACCTCCTCTCCTCTCCACTGCCCCTGCCTCTGCCTTGAGATGCCTCATCTATCAGTCCCCAAGTCCTCCAGATTCAGGGAACACAGGACAGTGCTCTCTCTGAGTGGTTCCCTGGGAGCCTCCTCCTTACCAGGTTTGGGAGTGGGGGATACACAGCCCCTCCCTGCAGTAAGGGGAACTTCACTGCACAGTGACAACTCTCCTCAAGAAATCCCCTCTACCAACACTGAGACCTTCAAGAACACTAAGCCTTGTCACCCCTGAAGCCCTGGAGGTAGATGATGGGTTTAGACTGGCAGAACCAGTATCTTTTCTGCAAGTCCTGCACAGGTAGTCTAGCACCTCAGTTTAGAAAGCCAAGGGACTTAACACCTACTTCTTTGTTCTTTGGTGCCTCAGCCGAAACTGAGACAGAGAGATCCTGTTACACTTGTTTGTGGTCAGTATCCCCCCTTAAGCTATAAAGTCCAGGAGGTAGGGACCTTGGCTGTTTTATTCACCAGTGTATCAGCAGAATGCCCTGCATAAGCTCCTAATGGGTATTTAACAAATATTTCTTGAGATAACACATATACAATAGGATGAAGATGGTGATGACACAGTCACCATTTTAATAAAGAAGGAAAAAAAAGATGACGGGACTTTTATGTTTATCAGTAAAATATCTGCTCTTGAAATAAGTTACCTTGTGATTCCCTCCCCTGAAAGAAGCTCCTGAAAGACCTAAGTCTAAATCTTAGAGCTAAAGCTTTCATTTAAAGCCCAAAAATGCCTGAGGCTCAGACAGCGAATGCTTACACAAGAGTTAACAGATTGGATGCTGGCTGATGATGCTAATGTCAATTCTTTGTCTAGACATGCAATGCAGTTCTGCTGACACATTCTCTTAGAGCGTTTTTTTGTTTTTTTTTTTTTTTTTTGCAAGATGTGAAACTGGCCTCTGGGTCAGTGATATTCAGAAATAAATCTGGACCTTTGCAGAGAAAACCCTTCAAAGGAACCCTAACCCCCATGCTTTGCCCTTAATGAGTCTCATCAAGCTCCTTTTTCAAAGGGGCAGACTTGGAAAAATAGGGAGGCACCATTGCATTTCAATGAGGCTGATGCCATGTTCTTCTCACTTGGCAAAAGCGTGGGAAGAAAGAAAGAAGCTGAAAAAGCAAATTCCCCCAGACTCATTCCATGACAAATAGACCAAGTGCATAGGGATAGCGATAGATAACAAGAGCTGCTAGAAAAATAGCCTAGTAAATACCCTCCCCATGTGAAAATTTCTTCTATCCATCAGTAAGGCACTGTGGGGTAGGAGGAGGTGGTTTAGAGTTCAGCCTCCAACCCCAGGAAGAATGGGAAGCAAAGTTATGGAGAGAGTCTTACCTTACAAGTTTGTGCCTGCTCTGTACACACAGCCTCCTCACAGACAAGTCTCATTCCCCAATTCCCTTCTGTGCTCTTCAGTGGAACTGATGACAGAAATAAGATTCCATATGCCAAGCCAGAGCCAAGGAAACTGTCTCTCGTAATAATTTCCACTTAAAAATAAAACTTTAAGGGAATGGAAATTTTGGTTGAACTAAGATTCACCTAAGAAGGATCTTCCAAATACAAATATAACAGTTTCAAAATTCTGCAATAGAAGTTTAGACTTTAGGGAACGTGTCTTTGCATGCCTCAAGCTTTACAGGTAAAGACACTAGATTCTTAAGAGGCTAAGTGATGTGACTATGGTCACACAGCTCTTTTCACTGGAGTCTGCTTCTTCCAACTCTAGCCTTTTGCTCTTTCCACTATATTATTCAATCTTCCATGTATAGTTAAGCATTTCTTCATCTACCTGGGGTAGGGTATTGCAGTCATACTTCCAAAATGGATCAGATAATTTAATAGTCTCAAGTTTTTATAACTGCACATCATTCTATTGCTCTAGCATATTAAACCAAAAGAGTGTCCCTGATTGCAGAAATTTAACTTCAAAGTCATACAAGGTGCATTGGCCTAAGCATATAAACTGAAATTTTATCCTAATGCTGCCTATGACTCACCAGGACGTGTTGGGCTAGGCATAAAATTGTCTCAGTTTCTTCATCTGTTCAGTGGGGAGAGTAATGCTGATCTGTCACTTATTCTTCTGAAGAAACTGCCTGCCTAGAAACTATTGAATACTTGAAGTGAAAAAGGCTATGAAGATACTAATTATAGACTAAAGCCATATAACAAGGCATCAAAATACATAACTCAGAAGCTTTCTAATAATCATGACAGTATTTTAGTTTGCCAAACAGACAGGTGACTGCTACCAGTCAAGCATATTTCCACAAAAAAAAAAACTTATTATCATACGGTTTCAACATATTAGAAGTGTTGATTAAGCCTGCAGAATTTGAGAGACAAAATTAAAATGGAAATTTGCCTTAAACCTGCTGAGAATGGGTGCGTAGCATGTTCCTGAGGTTTTATCTGCCAAATAAATCTTCCCATCAGCAGAAGAAAACTAGGAACTATTTTCTCATGACCAAAGAGTCTGTACGTGGCCAATAGTCCCACTCACAGTGTCAATTTTGTGAAGTTACCATAAGAAAATAATTCCAGACAAAAGACAGGCAATAGCAGTGAGTCTGATGAAAAAATTGAACCAAACTTCTGCTTTGTTTCTCACTGACAATATTCTGTACCACATTTGCTAATACCAAGCTAACAGTGGGATTCACGTGGATGGGATAAAAACTAATTTCTTTTTTTTTACTTTACAAAATGCCCATAACATGGTTTTAAAGTCCTGATAATGTCCTGTTGCTAATCAGCACAGGATCTTTAGACTACAGCAGCATAAGTAACCACCTTGACAATTACATAAAGAATCGTGTGGTTGGCAAAATAAGAAAGAAAAAGAGATGGTGGCTTCTTTAATCAGTCTTCAATAGGACAGTTAGAATGATGTGATAACAAAGCCTTACCAAATTATTTGTAACAAGGGAAAAAAGTTTTTACGACAGATCTTCCGAAACAGTGATGTCATTAGGCATTCTGTTTAATGCCACATAGAAAATTAGGAATAAAACCATAAGTTACTCACAGATGATAAAAAATATTTTAAGATAACAATAATGTTGGAAAATTATAAATGTACCTACAATTGAGAGCTCATGAAACTCTTTCCACTTCCAGCAGTGCATAATCACAGAATATGGGGCATTAAACTTATCTGATACTGTAGTAGAGGCAGGTAGGGCTTGCTAATTATCCATGAGCTCTCCTACATTTCCCAGCATCCTTTGTGCTTGAGATTGAGGTCATGTGACTAGTTCTGGCCAATGGACTCTTACACAAGGTAATCTACGTCACTTCCTGGCTGAGGCAGTTAAGAGCCAGTGTGCTTCATTCATCACTCTTTCCTTTCCTTCCCCTGCCTCAGCAACACTGAAAGCCACATGTTCCAGATGGTGTTTTGCCACAGACAGGGAAGCTGCTGAGTCACACTGAACTTTACATAAGTGAGAAGAAACCTTTGCTGTGTTAAGCTAACTAGATGCCAGGGGTTGATGTTGCAGCACTAGGGTTAGTTACCTTGACAAACAAAAAGGCTCTATGTTTGCTGTGTTTGCTGCGGCCTGGAATTTAAATTTAAGCTACTGACACTAGGCTTCTAAAAATACCATTAGTGGAAAACTAATGTTCCTTTTTTTCCTCTATTTAAATTTTCTCACTTTCCCTCGTTCTGCACAGTCTAAAGCAATGGTTCTCAACTTGTAGCTCCCAAGACCAACAGCATCAGCATTATCTGAAGACTTGTTAGAAACACGAATTCCCAGGCCCTGACTGAGGCCTGCTGAGTCAGAAACTCTGGCAGTGGGTCCCAGCAATCTGCATTTTAACACATCTTTCTGGTAATTCTGGTGGAAATAGTCTAAGGCAAACTTTCCTTGAGCCCACCTGAATGTGATTCTCATGCAGCTAATTTCTCCCTTTATAACACATGCAGTCAGTATGTTCAAATTCCTAGTCTTTTCATGCCCCTCACTTTTTTTCAAACATCAGCTGTTGTATGGTTTAATTGCACATAGCCTTGCTATATAGTAGATTAGAGATAACTGCAAATTCTTTGTCACTGCCACCACTGAAAGATGGAGTCTGTTTCTCCATCCCCTCGAATATAAGTTACACCTGTAGTTACTGCTTTGGTTATTGAGATGTGGCGGAAGTGAAGCTGTGCCAGTAAGTCTATCCTTTAAGAGGATTGGCAGCTTCTACATCCTGCCTCTTGAAATTCAGCTACCACGCTATGAGGTGGCCAAAGCAGCCTCAAGGAGAATTAAGACCCCTACCTGAAAGCCCCAACTGAGCTACCAGCTATCAGCCAGCATCAACTATCCACCATGTAAGTATGCCATCTTAGATGCCCTGAGCCAGCTGAATTCAGAGATTGCTGCAGCCCCAGATGACTTCATGTGCAGCAGAAGAACCCCCCAGTTGAATCCAGTCAGCCCTGAGATTTAGGAGATATAATAAAATTGCTGTTGTTTTAAACCACCAAGTTTGAGGGAAAGAGAAAAGATATGAAGCAATAGAGAAACAAAATATTCACTTTTATTATTTTTGAAAAGTACTATTAAAGTCAAATTTTAATAGGTTCTACTACCAAAAATTTCTCTCTTGCCTAAACAAACTAACTTCTATGGCTCTTTGCAATGACCTTTTTCTAATATTTCCGTCTCCTTCGGCTTACATTAAAAAAAAAAAAAGTAAGCTGTTTCTCCATCCTCGACTCTGGAAGCTTGGAATAATTTTACAACCCAACTATCCCATGGGTGTCAAAATAACTGTCAAGGGGCCATAAAAAGAACATGATGTTCTTGATCTTCTTTGGTTACTACATTTGGGGTTAAGCATACAGCTTAAAGCATTATCTGCAAAAGCTTACAGCAGATAATATTCGGAAAGCATACAGCTGCAAAAGCATTATCCTAGTTGTGAGTTTCTTTGGGAAAACAGATACTTGCAAAATGAAAGATAAACTAATATTAAGCAACCATAACTATTAACTGATGGCTAAAGGCAGCTTCAGTAGGTTGATGTTCACAAATATGTAAGAGAACTTAGGAATCAATTATTTAAAGCTAAGAGTCAAAAGCTAAGCATTCAAAGTATAAGTACATGCCCAGAGGCTACAACTAGCAAAAGACCAACTTGCAAAGACCTCTAACCCAGAAAAATTATATGGGCAGTAAAAAATTTCAGAGGGTGAGGAGCATACTCTTATCTATCTCCAGAATCTAGCAAAGTCTTTGGTATATAAAAAGTGTCCATCTGGTATATGTTTATCAATGAACAAATGAATGGGAGTCATAGCAAAGAAAGAAGTAAAAGAGGCCAAAGTAGAAATAAAGAAGTGATGAAGAATTTCAAATATAAATACCTCCAAGAACAGGCATCACTAAATGTTTTAAAGGTACTTTCTCAGCTAAAAGCAATTGGGATATAAACCTTGGTCATGTGAATAGCAGCAGCTAAACAGGCCCTGCAGCTTTGAGCTTCCCAAAGCAAGTCAGGTCTGGGAAGAGGAAAAACAAGGCTTTCAGCACCTTAAAAGGTGCTAAGGAAAGGCAGGTCTCATATTCCCTTTTGGCCCGTCTTTCAGTCTTTGAAAGAATGGAGTCAGTAGTTATATTATAGCAAGAGGGTTATCTGATATTAAGAGAAAGTCCATTGTATACGTACATAGAAGCCTCTGTCTACCTGAAATTTTTTAATATATCAAAATTCTTAATGATAACTTTCAAATATTAACATTTTCACCAAAAGGGCTGGATTTTCACTTAGGACAACAATCACTGGTGATAGTCATAATTGATATGTTCTGGCCATCAAGACACCTAATTATGTTTGCTAATTCAATTTTACTGCTTCAATTTTTCATGATTTAACTTTACATAAGTATATTAAGTGACTGTTCATTTTCTCCCTATAATTTTCAGAGGCCATCCTACCAAGTATGTGTATAGAAACAAATAGCCCCAAAAGGTCTCACTGCCTAAGAAATTCTCATTATTTAGCAATACTTTCTGAAATAAAAATGAGTACAGACACTAATAAATAAAAAACAATAATATTTTAATAGGTCAAACTCAAAATCTTTGTTTCTCACATCATCCAAAATAAAGTTCTATAAATACATTAGGTTATACATATTTGCTATGTTTTAAAACATCCAAAATCATAGTCAAATTTTGAACTTTTTTTTACTAGCATGTCCAAATCCTCATTCACAGATGGAAAAATCTGAGGTTTATAGAGTTGAAATAACTTAGCCTCATTAAAGTAAATGTTTACCCAAGCACCATTGTTAATGGGTAGGCTCATCCATTCAATAAACATATATCTAGCAGGCAGCTGAGGACCAGGTACTCTAGTTTAGGAATTGGCCCACATGAAAATGAAAATTCAATTCTGAGTCACAGCTTCTGTGACAAAAGTTAAGTGGCATCACCAGCAAGAGAGCAAATTCAACTGGGTGAGGGGATTAGATGGGGGAAGATGCTGGAGAAGGCTTCACATAGAATGATATTTAAGCTACAGATTAAAAATGCATACATGTGGCACACTATCCCCACCTCAGTGAAGTTTCAGTTAACCTAGCAAGTCCATTTCACAAGTCAGATAAGAAGTAAAGACTGTGTGAGAGTTCCTGTTTATATAAATCATTCCTGTAATGGAGTCATGTAGGAAGGAAAATTGCATCACTGTTACTATATTCTCTTATAAATATTGTTTATATACACATCCAATTACTTCTTATTGTGCTTATTGAATTGTCTTTTATAGCAATTTACTTTTAAGTCATTATAATATCATTACGTTGAAGGTGGGAGAAAGAAAACCATTCTTCCTTACTGAAACTCAGACATTGCAATGCAGACACATTTTCCCAAGAGTCTGGTAAGTCAGCAGCCCCAGAGTGTCAAACTCCAGGGTCTGTTCCTAATCTACTGAATCATACTGCCTCTTGGAAATGAGCCCCCTTTTGAATGTCTGACTGGATAAGATTAGGTAATAACACAATAACTAGCAAACACCAAGAGCCAATTAGTACATGCCCCATGAAGGTGTTTCACATGTGCTTTATTTTGAAAGAGGAATGGGAAGCTGCCAAACCTCACACAAATCATGTTTATTCCTGCATTTAAGCTGAATTATACATAATTGTTAGAACATTTTAAAGTATTGTCCAAACCACACCTCCACCATACCTCTTCTCATGTGAGTTCATTAAAGATACATTGTTGAAAGTTCACTTGGGGCTTCAGAAGAAGAACATATATTCAATGACAAAGAAAAACAGGGAAGTACCAATATAGTATAATTTAACATTTGTGGGTATCAAAGTCTGATAAGAGCTTCAAATTCCCACACTCTGCCCAGAGAAAAATACTATCTCTTTGCTTAATCTGCCTTTTATGCTGTGTCTATAAAATACAGAATAAAGTGAGCTGGCAATTTAGTCAATGTAAGCAATAAAAAGTGCAATTAGAGTGTCTACATTGACCAAATTAATGAGAGTATGGCTAAATCATTTTCCTTTGTTCTTTCTGGGCATTCTGCTAATCATGGGCATTTATGGAATGAACTTGTAACAAACCTTTAATTCCTCAAATGGTCAACATTTATGTGTACCCTCAAAAAGAAAAACTTGTGAGCTGGCCTGATACCAATGTCAAATACTCTTCTACACAACCTCCTAACATTATCACATGCTGCCCCTCCACTCTGTCACTATGCGGACGACATCACTCTGTCACTATGTGCCCATGGGTCATAGGGTTGTAAGTAAGAGAACAGGGGTCATCCAACACAAACCACCATCTCCATACACAACTCAAATTTATCTTCACAAACTGTAGGACTACTCAGAAGAGCCAAGAACAAAATCAACAATAGCAGCTTTGAATAGGATTTTCAATAGCAAGGCTATATAGCAATAGAGATTCAGACTTTATTAAGATCAAACCTGTTTAAGAACATTGGTTAGGCAAACTGGAGCGTGATGTGAGTGTCTGCCTTTGCTCCTTCAGGTAGATCAGTTATATCCCACTTTACTCATCTGGGAATGAGTACAGAGGAGTACAATTCCCTATTCTGCATTTAACAAATTGTCTTTTTCTGGGGGAAAGGATCAACTTTTAGCGGGTGGCCACATGAAAAGCCACTAGTGTGAGGTGTCTATGTTGCTTATCATTTGAGTAGAAAATGAATCTAACTGGAGAAAGCAAACTATTTCTATGCAGCAATGGGAGTGTAGTGTTGCTATCTCACTAGCCTGCTCAAGACAAGCCAGAAATTCAGATGTTTGTTGTAAAGTCTCCTGATTTATTTCAACATCAAAAATCCAAACAAAACAGGTCAATATACTTAATTTTGCCCATTGGCCTCCAGTTTAAGATGTCTTACATACATAGGAATTATTATTCACTGAATCATTAATGCAGTGAATCATTAATGTATAATGAATATACAGTACATGTTTCTGACAAGTTCCTACATATTAATGATTATCCCTATATTAGTTTAATTCTATAGATAATTTTCTTGAGTTTAACTGGCTACAATGCCACTACATGTTAACTAAAGAATAAGGTAATATTTCTAACATCAAAAAGACACAGTGTAATGATAAATAAAAGTTAGGAGGTACATGGGGAGTGTTACAATAGAGAAAAATATTCATAATGAACAAGGGTAAATTTATAGGGGTAATGATGCCAGATGAAATTGAAAAGACCAGACCAGGCCTATGTGTCATGGTGATAAGGATACCAGCAGCTGCCGCTACTGAACACAGATAATGCGTGAAGTGCTGTGCTTACTCTGTAAATACGTTACCCTACGTAACTCTTGCACCAACCAACTCAGGAAGAGACTATCGTTATCTCCATTTTATAGGTAAGAAATCTGAAGATTGGAGAGGTCAAGTAAACTGTCCAAGGTCACCGCTGTGTGCGGCAGAGTCAGAATCTGGGCTCACAGCATTTATCTGACTCCAAAACCTGTGCTTTTAGCCACCATGAGTTTGCTAAAAGAATTGATATTTCAGCCTATAAATAATGAAAACAAATGAAGAATCTTAGCCCTATATTATTATATTCTGTTCTCAAAACATTCTGTAATCTAAATAACAGAAAGTATTATAACTTTTATATCTGAAGAAATCCAGAAAGGTTAAGCAATTTAAAGCAAGAGAAACAATGGGCTCTTAGCACCCAAATAGCTCAATCTCTAGTCCAGGACTCATGCTGGTTTTACATGGTTGGCAGATATTACTTTTCAAAAGCACGATGTGCTTTCAACAACCACACTTCTTCAAATTCAGAAGTTCCAAGGGCATATAACCAATTAAATCCTCTCCCTAGTAGGACCCTAGCTATTTCTAGCCAAGTTGTTTTTAATTTGTGATGTCGATCTGAGAAATACAAAATGACTACTGAAGTTGGTAGCAGCCATTATCAACTTCTTCACAGCCAACTGTGTGTGCTGAACTACAAACTCCATTGAATGTCAGTATAAAATAATGGTACACTAAGACTTGTCTTTTATGTACTAGTAACCCTTTTTATTCCTTACAATGGATGTAAAGCATTTAAGCAATTAACTTTCTAGGTTCTAGCCACATTTTAATTACATCTGATGAGTTTGCCCTCCCACCCTCTTAAAGTTTCACTGCAATAAAAATTTAATACCACTTGTATTGTTCAGGTTAAAATTAGTAATTAGAGGGGGATTATAATTTACAACAGTGATATAACATGGTTGGACCTAGATTATGACAAAGATAGTTATTCACTCACAGAAGAAAATAGTTGCAAAATGGAGCTATATTCTGGCTACTTTTGTTCCCCAGATAAGCCGCAAAACTGATTGTGCCATCTTAATGTTTTCCAGAATGAAAAAAATACAGTAACTTTCTTCATAAAAAATAAAGATAACAGCAACCACTTGCTGAGTACTTATATACATGTTTCAAGGACCCTCTGAGAAAGCTATACTACGCCAACTTTTTCAGAGGGGAAAATTAAAACTCAGAGAGGTTAAATAGTTTTTCCAAGATTGGAAACTAGTAAGTGGAGATCTAGGAATTGAACCCAGAAAAACCTGACTCATAAGTCCATGCAAAACTAAGCCTTAAAACACTAGGAAGTCTTACACAGGAGATAAAAATAAAGGGAGAATGCAAAAAGGAGTGATAAAAGGAGCTTCAAGTTTATATGAGACTTTACATAGGAAGATCTTGGGGAATGGAGATTATTAAAATAAATAAGCACAAAACGTAGATATGGAAAGAAATAGAATAAAATATAAATTATAGAATGGGAATGACATTTGCAAAATAGATGACAGACAGCAAACCAGGAATAGAGGGAAACTTTCTGAAAATGATAAAGAACATCTACAGAAGACCCACAGCTCACTTCATACGTATAGGTGAAAATCTGGACAGTTTCTCCTTTAAATTAGGTGTAAGGTGAGGATGCCTCCTCTCACCACTCCTATTCAGATTGTACCAGAAGTCTGTTTGTGCAATAAGACAAAAAGAGGAAATAAAAGGTAAATAAATTATAAATTAGGAAATAAAACTGTTATTTACAAATGGTATGATTGTCTATGTAGAAAATCCCAAAGAAACAACAATAACAGCAAAATTCCTGGAACTAATGAGCAAGTCTAATTTTTTTCTGTATAAAAGCAATGAACAATTGGAATCTGAAGCTTTAAAAAAATGCCATTTAAAATAGCACCCCAAAAATAAAATATTTATACAAAATCCATATATGGAAAAACATGAAATTCTGATGAGAGAAATAAAAACTACGTAAATAAATGAAGAAGTATTTGTTTATGAATTAAAACACACATTGTTAAGACATCATTTCTTCCCAGCTTGGCTGTAGCTTTAATGCAACTCCAACCAAAATCCCAGCAAGCTATTTCATCTTTGTTGAAAAACTAATTATAAAGTGTATACTGAACGGCAAAAGACCCAGAACTGCCAACACAATAACTAAAGAAGAACAATGTTGGAGGATTTAATATAAAGCTATAGAGATCAAGACAATGTACTATTGGAAAAATAATAGACAATGCAACAGAACAGAGAGTACAGAAATAGACCCAGATAAACATGATCATTTTATCTTTGATGAAGAAGTAAAGGCAATTCACTGAAAAAAGGGATTGTCTTTTCAATAAATGGTGCTGGAACAATTACATGTCCATATGTTAAAAAAAAAAAAAAAGAGCCTAAATTCAGACATTATACCTTTCATAAAAGTAATTCAACTGCATCACAGATTTAAATGTAATGTTCAAAATTAAAACACTTCCAGAAGAAAACATAGGCAAATATCTGTGTTCTTGGGTTTAATGATGAACGTCATTTATAACACCAAAAGCACAACTATGAAAGGAGAAATTCATAAGTTGAGCTTTATTAAAATTAAAAATGTGTGCTCTTAGAAAGACACTGTTAAGAAAATGAAAAGGCAAGTGACTACTGGTAGAAAAAAATAATTGCAAATATGTATTTGATAAAGGATTTAAATTCAAAATATAGAAAGAACACTTAAAAATCAACAATAGGAAAACAGACCAACTAAAAAATGGATGAAAGATCTTAACAGAGACATCACCAAAGATTATATAGAGATGGCAAATAAATGTATGAAAAACTGCTCAACATAACTTGTCATTAGAAAATTGCAAATTAAAACAACAAGATGCCACTATATATCTACTAGAATAGTTAAAATCTAAAAACTGATGATGCCTATTGCTAGCAAGGATGCAAAACAATATGAACTGTCATTTATTGCTGATGGGTACGACCAATTTGGAAGACATTTTGGCAGCTTTTTACAAAGTTAAATATGGTCTTACCATATGATCTGATAATTGCATTCCTAGGTATCTACCTCATTGAAAACTTATGTCCATGTAAAAACCTGAGCATGAATGTTTTCAGAAGTTGTATTTATAATCAGCAAAATCTGGAAGATGGTAAGAAATCCTTCAATAAATGAATGGATAAGCAAACTGCAATATATCCATATAATGAAATATTATTAAGCAATTAAAAAACATGAGCTATAAACCCATGAAAAGACATGTATTAATTTTATATACACATTCCTAAGTGAAAGATACCAGTCTGAGAAGACTACATACTCTGTGATTACAATTATGTCACATTCTGTAAAAGGCAAAACTAGTGAGAAGATAAAGATCAGTGGCTAGGGGCCTCATACAAGTGAAGCACCAGAGGTATTTCAGATCATTGAAACTATCCTAGGTATTACTGAAATGGCAGGTACATGATACTAAGAGTGGGTCCAAACCTTTACAGCACAAAGGGTAAACATTAAGGTATGAAAATTTTAAAAATATAATTTAGGAAGTCAAGGGATACCAGGATAGCCTGCAGAATGTGATAAAGCAGTCTAACTATATTCAAAATGTATGAAACAACTTCATAGCAAGGAGTGGGGACAAACGGTACTAACCCAAATAACTTTGGAAGTGAGTGGAATCTGTAAAACTAAAAGCAAAAAAAAAAAAAAAAAAACTGTCATAAATATTGAACTCTTCTTGATAAAGTTTTCTCCCCTGTGAGTATGGGTTAACAATTCTGAAATCACATATATAATGAAACCAATTAAAAAATGAATGCCAGCTGAGGAAAACCATTTTTTCTCATTGTTGGAGTTGGAGATTACAGATGAGCAAGAGGAAGAGGCTAGAATTATCCAGGTAGTAATAAATTAGCATTGTGGACATTAGTATAAACTCATGTTTAGCATAATATAGACAGATGATTATATATAGAAAAATGTATTTATACATGTATATATAGATACATTTCCTTGTTCTGTCAGTTGAGGGGGTCTTGAGGCAATGACACTCCCATAGCAGCAAGCATATCTAGTGTCCAGATATTTGTTTGTTTGTTTTCTAACACAGTATCCAATAAGAGGAACCAGGGCTCCCTGGAGAAGTGGCTGATTCTAGGACTGGGACAGAAAATACTCATGTTGAGCCTGGAGTATCTTGTAGTCCCAGTAAGCTAAGGAAGTGCAAAAAAAAAAGAAAGTGCAATGATGTCAAATGGGCACAGAAGACATGAGCCAACTGAAAGAATTTCTTCTAGTGAATAAGTGGGGTAAAGGGGAAATACTTGGGCAACAAAATAAAGTAATATCAAATTATAACCAAAAATACCAAATTAATATCCACTGGTCTACAGCATTTATTGAAAAAAATAAGTGATTGAAGAAGTACATACACTGGGAAGAAGAGACCAAACAATCTCGCTGACAGAATTACAAATAATTTACGTAGATGCTGCACCCTCAAAAGAGGTTGAGCATAACTCTCCATTCTTTAAGTGTTTGGGCTACACACAGTAACTTCCTTCCAGAGTACAGTGTGGAAAAGGGTTAGTGGGGAAGAGTTACTTACAATGGAGAAACATAACAAACACTACCTCAGCCAAGTGATTAAGATCATCACCAACAATGCTAAGTCATGTTGATAGACTGTATCTTCAATTTGATACAATTAAAATAGCACTTACCATAACCCCAGTCCAATATGAAAAAAAAAAATGAGACAAATCCTAATTTAGGGATATTCTACAAAATACCTGGTAAGTCTTCCTCAAAACCACCAAGGCCATCAAAAACAAAGAAAGTCTAAGAAATTGTCACAGCATGAAGAAGCCTAAAGAAACAGAAGAAGTAACATGGTCTCCTGGATGGTATTTGGGAACAGAAAAAGGACATTAGAAAAAAAAAAAAAAAACTAAGTATATTATCTGAATAAAATATGGGCTTTAGTTAACAATAATGTACCATATTGGTTCATTAATGATGACAAGTATCCTGGATAATTATGAGATGTTAAAAATAGAGGAAACTGTATAGAGTGTATTGTTCTATAAATTTAAAATTGTGTTAAAATTACACATTTATTTTAAAAATTACACATAAAAGATTACTAATTCTAAAATATAAAAAATTACAAATTGAAAAGAAAAAAACAACTCAAAGAGAGGGAAAAGCTATTAACAGGATACCTACAAGACAGAAAATCCAGATAGCCACAAAATTTAACAAACTAAAAGAAGATATCTAATAAAAATTAAAACATGATACTCTTTATAACCATCAGTTTAGCCTAAAATTAAAAGAGTAAAAATGTCCAGTGTTTACTAAGATGCAAAAAAATGTACACTCTCCTACATCGTTGGCTGAAGTGATTGCTATTATCTTTAACAAAGCATGAATAATATCTGTCACAATAAGAAACATATATACACCTTTATCTCGCAGTTTTACTTTCCCAGTCTATCCTAAGGCAGTAAAAGCACCACAATGAAAAGACACATGCATTGTTACATTGCAATATTGTAAAACAACATTTTTGGTGGTGAAAAGTTAGAAACAAACTTAATGTTCATCAATAGGGTAATGGTTAAATAAATTATGGTACATATAGACTATAAATATTACGCATTAAAAAGTATGACATATGCCTATTAACCTAGAGAGATGCTATGAAGTTATTTTAAGGGATAAAAGAAAATTGCAGAGTAGTATCTATAGTGTGATTGTATTTTTAAAACCCCCTCTACGTGCCTCTAAGTTTAAATATTTTTGGAAGCCTGCGGACCTGGCTGTTAACATCTGTTATCACAGTAGAATGGGATGCAGCTATAAATTTAATATCCTCTCTCTCTCTCTCTCTCTCTCTCTCTCTCTCTTTCTCTCTCTCTCTCTCTGACACACACACACGCTAAAATAAAACTTCAAGCATGATTGCCATATGTTATATTTAGCTGTGGGATGTTCAGGAAAAATGAATGGCAGAGCTACAGCAACTGACTTACATGATCACTGGCAGCATCTCTGTAACACAGTAAAATGAGAAGATAATCGCCTTGAGATCACAGTAACCTACTTTTTACATTAAGAGAAAAAGAACCAAGGTGTTTATTTTTATCAGTGACCTACATGAGAGAAATGAGCCCAGGAAGTCTATATTTGCTCTCATAGGTGAGACTGCTAACTTCCTAGAAGTTGGCAAGAGTTCACATCAACTTGTAATAATTCAGCAAAATAGCATTTTAGAAAATAAAATGAAGTCTCACACATAAATGTATCAAATCATACACAGGAGAATCCAAAACAATTCAGGTGATGTTGGCAACCATGAGACACGTCTGAAACCAATTCAATCAGCAAGAGTAGCAGGATGCAATGAAAAGACACAAACCCAACTGGGTAAGTCTAGGAGGAAAAAGCCAGAAAAGAGAAAATGTACCAGAACATGTTAAAACCACTCAATTTCTTCTACACCCAACACAGTCAAAGCTTTATTCAGCCACACAAAGGAAAGATGGAATCTGAAGCTACTCAATCCAATCTTAAATATATGGCTATACTTACAATCAAACACTGTTTGACACAAGCAGCGTCAATGAGTATGTTTTCACAGAAGGGAAGGAGGGAAAGAGAGACAATTAAAAGTAAAATTACAAAAGAGAATGTTAAAAGTCTGCAATAGGGAAATAGTCATTTTCTCTTTTAAAAAATCTTATTGTTACATAGCAGTGACATGTATTTATGGGGTAGATGTGATACTGTCATACATTCATGCAATGTATAATAATCAAATTAGGCTAACTGAGGTATCCATCACCTCAAACATTTGTCATTTCTTTGTCATGACAACATTTCAAATCTTTTCCTCTAGCTGTTTTTAGAAATACAATAAATTACTGATAACTATAGTGACCTTACTGTGTTATCAAACACTCCAGCTTATACCTCCTATCTAACTACACTTTTGTACCCACTAACCAACCTCTCTTCATTCTCACCTCCCACTTTTCCCAACCTCTGATAATCACAATTCTACCCTCTACCTCTATGAGATCTACTGTTTTGGCTCCCACATGTAAGTGAGAAAGTGTGATAAGAAATAGCTCATCTTGGCCGGGCGTGGTGGCTCACGCCTGTAATCCCAGCACTTTGGGAGGCCGAGGCGGGCGGATCACGAGGTCAAGAGATCGAGACCATTCTCGCCATGATGAAATCCCGTCTCTACTAAAAATACAAAAAAATTAGCCTGGCGTGGTGGCACGCACCTGTGGTCCCAGCTACTCGGGAGGCTGAGGCGGAAGAATCGCATGAACCCAGGAGGCGGAGGTTGCAGTGAGCCGAGATTGCGCCACTGCACTCCAGCCTGGCGACAGAGCAAGACTCCGTCTCAAAAAAAAAAAAAAGAAAGAAAGAAATAGCTCATCTTCATTTGAAAGACTATGAATATAGAAAGGCAGACCTTCTTGAGTCTTCATGGACCGAAAAAACAGAAGGAAAGTAATATAAATTTTTATAGCCAACCTGGTTAGCACAGATCTTGCAAATTGAAGGAAAGATGTCCCAGTTGTAGTAAACCTATAGAGTGAGAGTTTTATGAGCAAGCTTGAAGCATATCCACTGGACTTCTTAGTAAGTTCTCTAGACATATGACTGTAAGACAAGATGCTAAAATGAACAGGTACAAAGGAACACACATGCCAGATAAGTATATCGGTGTATTTCAGAATAGTGTATTTCAGAATAGAGCTTCAGAAATATTAAGATGACAGGCAAAAGTCAGGCCTCAGAAGCGGCAAAATTACAGTACTTTTTGTAACCATGCCTGTCACATGAAGGGTACATCTTAACTCCAAAGATCTCAGGAAGAAACAGAAAGTGTTTTAAAAGGCTTACTTACACTCAAGGCATTTTCTGAAGCAAAAGAATAAAGTAGAAAAGAATAATATACTGTGACCAGACAAAACAAAAATTAACATTAAGAGATTATTAGCAAGTGTATCCACTGTGGCTGAAAGACCACTTTTGGTTCTTGTCATAGACCCCTCAAAATGCTTGGAAAACAACAACAACAACAAAACCAAAACATGAACTTTTCCCTAGAAACTTTAAGTCTCCCTCAATGAGGTAATTTTGAGAGAAAAGGATGTGAGGGCAAGGCAAAATAATGGATGGAGTGCTGGAGCAAAAGTGACAAACCTTAGGTTCTATAATCTTGGCTTTGCCCCTGATTCACTGTGGCACCCTGGAGTCTTCTAGAACATTCTCTACAACATGAGAGGGGTGAAGTATCCCATTCCAATACTTTAAGTGCTATAACTGAAATGTATTTTATTTTGCTTTAAATGGAAATTTGCTTGTGCTTATGGTTCTGAGTTTGAGCCAGTTTCCCATATTTTGCTTCTGAAAATAAGGCTATAATAAAATCTTCATTACAAATTCTAAAATCTTCATTAAAAATAAAATCTTCATTACAAAATCTTTATTACGAATATTTTAAATTCTCACCTGGAACTGCAATGGTCTAGGCAGGTGTTTATAAACTTGTTTTATAATGCACTTTGATCAACAGGTTGGTTACACAGAAGACTGATGTACAAAATAGAAAAGCAGGTGCTGTGTTGGTGAAGATAAGAGAAGCTGGGGTGTGGAGAACAGGAACAAGGGCTACAAAAGATCAAGCTCTGCTCATTCAACTTCCCCGCTGTGTGTTTGGAGAGGTCCCTGTGGGCTGCTACTGAAGCTCTAAGACTCCTAAGATTAACAGTGAAAGTCAAGGTCTGTGAGAAGTTACCACAAACAAGTGATGTGGGGACACACATTTGGCAACAAAGGTTGAGGAACACAACTCTGTTTAAACCACTGCAAAACCTCCATTTCTACAATGGGGGGACTAACACCATTTGGCCTTCAGTTGGTAACAATCACAAATGCATATACAGGACTGAAAAGGCCGCTACAGTGATTTCGTACAGTTTTCCAGGTCACCCAAAAATGTGCTCATATGAATTTTTTGTTTAGAGAACTATCAAAATGAAAATATAAACATAAAACAAAAACCATGTAAGAAATGCAGACCCATAAGAGTATGCTTTTCACTCGACAGAGCTCCTCTAAGCCCTTTTTGATTAAAACTGATTTCAGAAAGGGCAATGCAATCTCCATTTTCTTTCTTAGAAGTCTCTAAGATACATATTACATCTTTGAAAAGTCACTTTACTGAATTACCGGCACAGACTTTAATAATGAATACATCAAGAATCTCAGCTTCAGCCTAATCTATGCCTCTACTGGGATTCAGCTGCTCTTGGGCCTTTAGGGAGCAAGGGATTGCTTGCTCCCACCCAGAGCCCACCGGAGGCCTATTTGCATGAGTCAATTTGTAGGAAGTCTGGTGTGGAAGCAATAAAGGGCTATGTGAAAGTCAAAATATGGAGTCGCAAGGCCTGTGGATTTCTCTAAGCCATAGGGAGAGAGAGGTGGTAGGCCAGTGGTTCCTAGAGGCACAGGAGAACATCTAAATAAAGAAGTCTCTCACTCAACCACATTTATGGAGTGCTTACTATACATTCCATGTCTTGTTCTAGGCAGAGGCAATAGAGCAGTGAAAGAGCCATTTTCTGCCTCTGACAGGAAGGAGAATAGTATATAAATAAGTTGTACATCATAACGAGTGCTATGAAGGAAATAAAGAAAGCGTGTGGTTAAGTGGGGACAACTTTGAATAAAATATAAAGGGAAGACCTCCACAAGGAGGGACATGGGAGCTAACAAGGAAAGATGAGAAAATGGAGTGAGAAGGAGAAGGACAATCATGTCCAGGAAATAGCAAGAACACAAGTCCTATAGCAGGAGAAAGCTTGGCCCCTGTGGGGGCCAGAAGGCCAGCAGTGTAGTGGGAGCCTGTTGAGATCAGCTGGTATAACAGGCCAGGCCAGGTTCCTCCCATGCCACAAAGGTTTGCATTCAATCCTCAGAGTGATGGGAACCCACTGGATGATGTTAAACAAATAATTTATTTTACTTACTGCTTTAAAATATCGCTGCTGTGAAAGGATGAAGTATACAAAGCAAGAGTGTATAAAGGGAAAATAGAATTATCTTGCAGTCAGCCAGGAAGAAAATGAGACCCAAGAAAATGGTCTGGGACCAGGGGTGGCAGTGAGAATGAGACAAGTAAATAGTTTCAAAGTTTATTTTGGAAATAGGGCTACACAATTGCTGATAGGTTGGTTATGGGAGGTAATGGGAAAAGCAAAATCAAGAATGACTCCTAGGTTTTAGCTTAAGTAATTGGATGTATGGTGGTGGTTTAGGTAAGGAGTAAGGGAGAAGTTGGCACAATCTTAGGAGAATAACATGAGATGTTGGCTGATGTTACCCAAACATTAGCTGGAGGTTTCCTAACTCTTAAGACCTAAGTAAGACAACCTTGAGATCTCAGATCTATAGCCTAGGGAGGAGTAGACTGATTCCCAGATTTATTTTTTCCTAAGGGATTAGGATCTCACCATTGTCTTACGTTTCTGCCTTCTGTGTCCTCACCTCCAACCTCCATTCATCCCTCTCAGCCTTTCACCTATTTTGTTTTTCTTTTTTTAATTTAAAAAATGTGTGTGTCTTCTTACCTGGTGCATTTATTCATATAGAATCATATGTAATCTCACAAAGCTGGTGGACTGATTTCAACAAAGCACAATTAGTTATAAGGGATGCCTCAAAATACCACCCCTGGGTAAAAAAGCAAAGGTAATCAAGTTTATTAATTATAATTAATTAACTATAATTAATTATAATTAATACTTTTTAGAAATAGCTTCATAGTATTTGAAAGCATATAAATTTTTCTATTTGTCAAGGCCTTGTTTCATTTTATAAATAATTTCATGTTTTTATTAGAGTCTTTTTCACCAAATTCATACTGTTCTTAATATGTATAATATAGAAAAATATCTCTGATGTCAGTTTAAGCCTAAATTATTTTTAAATGGATCAGGAAATAGTAGTGAGTACTTTATTTCATGCATTACTGTGTCACTGATGATTACTCTTATGTCAAAAGTGAACAATTTCTTCAAATTATTGAACAATTTCTTCCCAATAAAGCAGTAATTCTTATGCCAAAAGTGAACAATTTCTTCATATTACTGAACAATTTCTTCCCAATAAAGCAGAGATTCATGACAGTTCCTGATGGGAAGCATGTCCTATTGTAATTCCTTCTTCATTCACCTGGTGCAGCATTAGCCAGACACCCAGGAGCAGAGAATCCCAGCTTCTTGTGACAGACTTCCAGAGTAAAACACTCTCTTGTTGAAGCTTGCCTCTCTCACCCACCAGGTTCATCAAACAAATCCACTCAAGCCTAGCCTTCTCTGAATTTTTATTCACCCACGTTAATAAAGATCTGGGGGCTCGGCAAGACCATAACCAGATTCACATTCTATTTATAATCTGTAGACATTTTAAATGAAAGCATATAAAACTATCTTGGAGGATATTAAGAATAAACATGCACAGTATATCTGGTCTAGATTACATCTGACTTTTAACAAAAATATTTATCATACACCTGTAATAGGCCAGAAATTCTATTCGCTAAGGATAGAGAAGAGTGCAAAACGGACATGGTCCCTATCATCAGGTAGTCAAGGGTCTCAAGGTCTTTGATTTATTATTCCAGCTGCAAGAGAAACCAACATACTTGACTTAGCCTGGGTCTCCTGTAAGGCTTTTAAAAGACAATGAAAATTCAAATTGAAGCTCTATCAGTGGCCCTATTTTCACAGCTTTTCAAGAGAAGCCTCATGTTAAATGAAATAATCCATCTTAGGGTGTCCTATACATGACCTTGTGCAATGCAGGCACTGAGGGAGCAACGTTCATCCCACCGGTTTTTGCGGGGATCCATTTTAACCAAGTTTTACTGTCCTTCTAAACTGGGGTTGTATAAGATAGTTAAGCTCTAATGTCTAAAGGCATCAGTTAATGGAGTGAATTAATTCTCTTCTATGCGTCCAGAAGGGTACTACCTATGTACCACTCTCAGGGTACAAGAAAACAACCACTGAAGTCATTTTCAGTAGTGCTTGCTTCTCTCATGTGAACCTCAGCTGAAGCTGAGAAAGGTTAGAGGATAGTGTTGCTTTCACCTTCTATTTTAAAAAGCAAGGTTAAATTGAGGGGTAAATCTAATTTGGTAAAGGCACAGACCTTAGAACAACAATAAAAAATAAACACAAAGCCAAAAGGTCTCTAGAGAACTAAGGCAGCAAAGAGGAAAGTTAGACTCACTGAAGGTGAGTGCTCTAAGCAAAACATAACTGTGCAGAGTTCAGGGCCAAGGAAACATCCATCAGACTAAAATCAAACACAGGGCAGTTCAAACCAAAACAAATGCCCCCGTTCACAAAAAGAGACAGGCCAGAAAAGTTTAGAAAATAATGCTTCCGTGTACTCCTCAGGAGGCTTCAAAACACTTGATACAACCTGCTAAATGCTCAAATACCCTACAATGTTCTAACTACATGAAGGGAACAGGGCATGCCACTAAAAATCTCAAGACAGAGAAGTTATCCAGATGAGAAAGGTTTATGTCAGAAGTTAATTTGAAATTCCAAAAAGTACTTAAAATCATTTCTTTTAATTACTTAGTGTCTCTTTCCCAGACAGGAAATTACCTAACTCAAGGACACAGAAACTCATCATGGCCTTATTCAAAGCTGACAAAGACACAACAAAAATTAATCTGTACAGACTCATTAATACTGAAGTTAACATGTAAATGCCTACATCTATATAGTTCCATTGCATGAGCCCCACAGGCAATAATTCATAATACCATATAATTCATATCACATATGAATTATAATTCATAATGCCATATAATTCATATCATTACCAACAGGGCTTACCACAAATTGCTTTAAGCAAGTGATGTAAAAATTAGGTTTATATTTAATGCACTATTGTAAGTTGCACCAATTGCCAGTGTTAACACTGGAGGCACATGAAGCCAAAAAAGCTTTTAAATGCTTGGAAGGAGATTTTTAAGGAAATTGGGAATAAAAAGAAAAGAAAATTTTTTTTCACTTATAAGTTAATATTCTGTAGAAAGACAATAAAGCACACTCTAAAGAAAATATATTTGGACTTCTCAGTCAAGGGCAGAAGAAAACAGGCTGCTCTTCCCTCCTCTCTCCTTCACAATTCATCAGTATAGCTAGGAGGTGTGGCTGGGATGAAGCACTCTGGCTTTTAGACACAGCAAATAGAAACATTCAAGGATATTAGCTCATTTTCAGATGAATTTACAATTCATTTTTAAAATGAACAACACCTGTCTGAACTGTCAGGTAGATTTTTAAAATGAAATAAAATAAAGCAAACAACAATAACAGTGAAAGTTGATCCCTAAGAGTATCTTTCTTCACACAACCAATGATTGAATTTCACAATTTCACAAAAATTGTAATATGTAATGATGCATCTAATAGTCTTTCCTGGCCACTCTACACATTTTAAATAAATTCAGGTAAAATTATCTTAGAGATGATTGCAAACAAAGGTGCCTATTATGCTCTTTTTAATCTGTAATTTGACTTTTAACAATAATGCTAAGTTATTCCAACATTTTTTAAAGTCCTTGGACATTGAGCTGTTCAAATACCATTGCCAACAAAGATTTGGATTGCCAGCATACTTATGCCCCTAACATACAAAAGTCATAAGTCAATAAGCCTTCAAAACACAGAGGTCCTATTTACTTTATCCTTTTTCAAGTAATTAGAAATGGTAGAGGATGGAGCCCAAGTTCTGGGTCCCACTGAATTCAAAATGTGACTTTCTAATACACTCATTTTATGATCTTAATCTCTTTATACCTTAGTTTCCTCACCTAAAAAGGGAAATAATATCTTCTGCATAGTGCTATTATGAAGATTCAAGAAGATAATTTATAAAGTGTTTTTGTACAGTTCATGGTACACAGAGATAAACAAATAATTATAACTATTGTGAAGAAATTATGGATTTTAGAATGCCATAGTTTGAAGACTTACAAATACAACAACTACCTTGGTTTTAGGAAATATTTAAGGTAGCTTACAAAGATATTTAAAATATAAAGTCACTACATTAAAATGTAAATACTAAAAAGGGGAAAAAAAGATGAGGTTTAAAAAAAGGCAAAAATATCAGAGAAGATGGGCTTAATCACTTATATATAGTATGAATCCTAAGATGGAACAATGACTTAGGAAAATAAATTAATAATCAACGGATACTAAAGCAAGACAGGAATTTTTCCTAAGAGTTTTTCAAAAGAGGACAACAAATGGAACAAAAACATCAACAATACCCTTATAAAAGATAAATTTCACAACCTATTTCTCAATATAGTTTCCCCACAAATTGCAGCTACACATTTTTTTCAGAAGTCCCATACTGAGCAACCACAAGCACTTTTTGAATCTGAGAAATCATTAATATAACATACTTTGTGCTGAGTTTGTAAAAGAATTCCCAAAGGAAAGTTTCCTGTATGGAGCAGAAATCTGTAATTGTTACCCCATCAAACAAGCACACACACTCTGTACTGATTCTTCTAAAAGAGGGTCTTCATGGAGAAAGGAGAAAGCGGGTACTTTTTGAATGAATGAAGAACTTTTCTGCAAAGAAAGCAAGAATCATACCAGAGATCATAACTGTAGGGACTCTGTAGAATTTAAATTTTAACACCTCACGCTTGTTAAACTCTGTTTTCTCTTAGTAAACAATGTTAAAACTCTGAAAATGAAAGGGACAACAAATTAGAAAGATTGCATTCCACACCCCTGTCGGTTTGGAAAGGAAAAAAGGGAAGAGAGAGGAAGTCTGTGGGAGCAGATTGAAGTAGTCCCTGGGTCAGGTGTGTCCTGGAAAAGTTGAGCAGATGGCTACAAAAAGATCTAGAAATACCTCATAGAGAGGGAGGAATAATAATATCTGACTGTTACTGACTGCTGAGCACTTTAAGCTGAGTGTATCATTTCAAGTTTACAAAAACCTTATGAGTATAGTACTATAATTACACCCTTTATGCAAATAGGAAAACAAACACAAAAATGTTAAATCATTTACTAGCGTTTCCACAGGGCTTGCAAATACAAGAGCCAGGATTCAAAGTCAGGCAGGCAAACTCCAAAGCCCTTTCACATTGCTGCACATTAGATGAAAAATCCACTCACACATCTGATCCAATGTCTCACTGTCTGAGTTACCTTTGAACTTTAAAGAGCTAACCTTTAGATGCCTGCTCCATCACTGAGAAAAATTCTTGAGGTCACTGTAGATAAGAAGTTTCAGTTATTCATATCTACCCATGAAATATGACATTTATGGAGTTCTTAATCACTGGGCTAGCAACCCAACGTTCACTCTTTAAATTTACGGGGACTTTAGACACAATTTGCTTAACATTTGTTAAGCAAAAACCTATCACCAACTTAAAAAATACACCCTGTGACTGCTTTGCTCTCAAAGGCTAACAGGCTTACAATAATATATATAGAATCAGAGTCTCATTTGGTAAGGTATGGGCAGTTATGATATGCATAAGTTGTTCTCGTGATTTAAGCTATCTTTGCCCCAACCAAGTGATAATATTTTGTTCTAAGAATGGGGGTACTCTTAAAACTTTAATCAAGGGATAAAAGAAGATAACCATCTAAGATTAGCCATTAAAGTCTGTTGCTGTCCTATTCAAATATCAAAAGACAGGGTGAACAAGGTGGACATAAAAAGATATTGAGATAAATTTACCATTATCTTCAACACACATTATTATGCATTAATGGTTGCAATAACCCTCAGTTCTGTTAAAAAAATTCATTGTTTTGTTACCACTCTTACTTATCTAGCATTTATATGAGAACAATGTTTACAGTGTTGTTGTCACTATTAAGAAATACAGGTATAGACTACTATCAATTTACTCATTAAGTAAATAACAATGTATGAAGCTTATCCTATGAATAAAACAGGCACATCCTAAAGGATAGGAATTAACAAAAAAAATGGAACAGAGTAAGGTCCCTGTCCATATATTAAGATGAAAAAAAAATTGGAAGTTATAATGAATTATAATTAAATCTGAGTCAATCATATAGTTGGATGTATTTCAAGATTTTTAAAATCCGAGAGTTGTAAAAAGGAAGAATAAAAATGTTTGAAACTTTTAGATGAGATCAGTTAGAGAAAAATAAGTGTAATAGAATTCAACTGTCTTAATGAAAGTTTCCGGAGGCATTAATAAATCCTGTCTTAGAGCTGGGCATGTTGGCATGGACCTGCAGTCTCAGCTACTCAGGAGGCTGAAGCGGGAGGATTCCTTGAGCCCAGGAGTTTGGGGCTGCAGTGCACCATGATCTCACCTATAAATAGCCACTGTGCTCCAGCCTGGGCAACATAGCCAGACCCCATCACTGAAAGAAGATAAAATAAAACAAACAAACAAAAATCCAGGTTCAATCTCTGCAATAAAATTTAGGAAATGAAAGCTTGATCTGAGCAAACATAAGATAACCTTAATGATTGGGATGATTAAATTTTGGTGAAAAAAAAAACAGGACTTTTCCAGATCTAAAATCTGAAACATCAGTCAATGAAATATTGATCATCTTTTTGACAGAACCAACTGCAGAAACTGTGTATGGAAAGAAGAGGTAACTGAATAGAACCCCAGGCCTTGTGGTGCTAAGAGAATGAGAAAGACCATAAGATAGGCAAAGCAAAGGGAAAAAAAATTCTAAGCAATTTTAAGGAAGGATAGGCTATTTCTTTCTAATATGTTTTCAGACCTTAAATAAGTGTTTTACTGTAAAGGTTTTCATTTCAAATCAGCTCTCAATGCTCCCACTTTGGGAGTTGAACAATAGGTGTATTAGTATAATAATTGAGAAGGCATTTCCATCTTGTTGAATTTGCTGTTAAAACTCTTTTGCAATGTGGGTACATACCTTCAGGTGTACCCAGTAAAAAGCCAGACTTGGAATGAACCAGCAAGTGTTGTGCTAACCTATCAAGTAAACAATCCTCCATAGATAGCCCTGAGTTGATTTTTCCATCAAGCTGAACTTGAATTTTGAAAACAGCTACTTCAATTAAAGCCTTAAAACACATGCCAATAATGTAAAGGTTTTAGGAGCTTTATTTCTGAGTTCCACATCATGATTGTGTTTTAACCCTGTCAATCAACAAGCCTTTAGGAAGACAATTCTTTTTAGGCAATCAATGTGTTCATTATGCCCACCACATGGTTAGTAAAAAATGGAGAACTGGCCTAGGTGTCAGAGTAAATAATGATGAAAAACCGTCACTTAAACTTTTGGTCTCCATGCCTCCTAATTTCACAGTGATGTGGTGAAAACATGATAAAATAATCGATATGAATGTTTCTCATAAAGTCATTCAAATTCAAAGAACTATTATTATAAGCCTAATATGTGTATCCTAATAAACTCTCAAAGGCATACTGAGAATACAACATATCAAAGAGATCATTGATGCATTTCTATAAGTTGAAAAACTAAATCACAATAAAACAACAACCATCCCATTAATTCAGTTAATTCACATTAAGCATGTATAGAGTGCCTGCTACATCCTGAACATTGGAGACATAGTTCCTGTGGTCTCAGGATAGAAAAATTAGTAAGAATGGTACTCACTATCTGGAGCTTACTGTTGTTCCACTGACTATAAATGCATATTATCTGATAAATAATGAAAAGGATCACATCGTATGAGCTGGACAGTTACTTTATTTGACCTCATAAAACAGACATAAAATAAAAACAGGACACTGATGCTGCCATCTGAATATCCATTAAACATCCACATAACATATTTGACTCCCATAAATATGTGAGCTTGAATAAAACAAAAAACAAATCCCAAACCAAACAGTAAACTCTTGCTTAGAGTTCTTAGAGAATTATCTTATTTCTTTAATAGATATGTGCACAGGAAGTTTGAGAGTCAGCTCTCTACCCCCATTAAAAGAGCTCTTCTCTTGTTCCCTCGGACACATGGACGCAACAGAACCACCTCCCGCACTAGGTGGTTTTGATTTGAATAGCCGGTCTCAAACAAGTTGGACTTTACCTTAACTGGAATTTATCCAACTCAAATATTGCCAGTGCCATTTACTACTTTCATTGAAAAGAAAAAAAAAGGCTCAAAATAAACTTGGACTATACTCTTGGGGGTTGGGAATTCACAAATCCAAGGAAGAAACTTTTGGTTCCAGAGCTGAGTTATAAAGGGAAAAAAGTATCTCAGCATTTCAAAAATTGCTTAGAAGGGAAAAGTTCTCTTTGCATTATGAAGAAATTGAACACAAGAACTATTCTCTCAAGTGCACAGAAAAATTTTTAGTCTACTTCTGATAAGAAGAACATAAATGAGTGTTTGAAACTAAAAAGGGTAGTTTCTCAAAACTTATATTTTTGCCTTTGCGGTTTTTTTTTTTTTTTCTAACTAAATTGAAAGTGACCAAAGGGATTCTGAAAGAACTCCATTGTTCAACACTATCCTATAATTATAGAAGTAGTTTTCACTAATCACTAAAATAGTTTAAATAATTAGAAATTACAATTAATACCACTTGAAGCCCTGCCAACCTAAAAGACACAATTTTGCAGTGGAAAAAGAAAATTAGAATGTTTAATTGTAGAAGGAAGAAAAGAAATATTCTGACTGAAAGAATGAACTAAATTTGGATTAAAATTATACTTCTCTTTTTGTCACAATACCACAATTGTTTGTTTCAATCAGAAGGATGGGTGGGCAGGGGGAAGGTAGAGAAAAGGGGAGAGGGATCAAAACACCTTGCTTAGTAATAGTCCCTTCCTATGTCTTTCCGTCCCGGGAGGAGTGCCCCCAGGAACACTGCATTGCCAGCCCATTTCTCACTGACCCAGCAAGCACACACAGATTTTCCTATCCTGGAAATCTTTGCCTCTAAGAGAACTAATAACATGATCCCATTACACTTACACTTCAATTGAACTTGCAAATGAAATTTGCAGACTAGGATGATCAATTGTATTTCTTGGCTTGATTCAACTTCAGAGCCTCACCGCCAAAACGCTGACTGTGTAAACTCACTGAAACTAATCTGAGCCTTTCTTTAAGCAAGTTCTATCCTGACCAGGTTGCTTTTTTTTTCCCATCAAAATAAATGCAAGCTCAAATACTGGGTGGAGTTAGCCCCTATGATTATTACAAACCACTTATCAACCAGACTGAAACTGACAGGAATAGATCCTGAAGACTGTCCTCTTTAATAGTCCTAGCAGTCAGGGACAACAATAAAAACAAAATTTATTATGTGCCTATGCTGTGCCATGCACTATGCTTGATCTTAACAATATAAGTCAAATAAAACAAAAGTGCTCCCCCAAAGCCATATCATTTATTCAACAAATTAATGTGCCAAGCACTATTCTATATGCTGGGATTAACAGCGGTGAACACTAATGCCCTTTTGAAGCTTACATACTGGTAGGCATAAACAGGCAATCTTTAAAAAATCCATAAGAAAAATAATATGGTATTTTAGATGGTGATAAAATTTTATAAAATAAAATTTAAAATAAGCTTGGAAATGGGTAAATAATGCCTATAGCAGGAGAGTCTTGGCTTTTTAAACAGGGTGGTCAGGGAAGGCCTCACCAAGTATGTGATATTTCAACACGAGAATGTTACCTTTGATGTGAAGGTGGAGGTGAAGGAGTAAGCCAAAGTGGCTATCCGGAGAAAAAGTAATTGAGGCAGAAGGAAGAGCCAGTGAAAATGGCTTAGGGCAGGATTATGCCTGGCAGGAGAGGACCAGCAAGAAGATCAGTATAGCAAGGAGGGAGAAAGAGACAAGGTCACAAAGGTTTCATATATATATATATATATATATATATATATATATATATATATATACTTTGATCATTGAGGAGGCTATTATGATATTCCAGGCAAGAGATGGTGGGGAGGGGACAAGGCTGGTAGCAAGGAGACAGGGTCAGAGCCTGAACATGTAAGTTAGAGCTCTTTGATTATATGCAACAGAGAACCACTCTACCAAAAGGAAAACTAAAGAAAAAAAAACCCACAGAATATTGGTGAATCTCATGAAATTGACAGGGGATATAGGAAACCAGATTTGGGAACAGGAAAGGAGCAAGGCCAGGCTTTGCTTAGCCATCAGGGCAATATTCCTGGAATGCATAAGCTCCAACTGTTGCTTCTGACTTCGCACCATTCCACTCAAGATTCAATTAACCAGGAAAATTCAACTTTCCAAGCTTAGGTCACATGCCCATTTCTTGGCTCATACCCAGCAGCAGAAGGTGAGAACCAATCCTACAATCTCTTGTAGGATTCCAAGGCCGTTTGATTCACTCGCCCCAGTTCCTCAGGACTGCCCTCAGTAGGAAAGAGATAAACACTGCAGTAGGAAACCTGGATGCTAATAATAAGAATTAATGCCAAGAAGCCTAGACTAGGAAGTCATTTATGTCCATTAGATACTATTTGCTACCTAGTGGATACAGGCAGAATTATCAATGAAAGATATCGCAGAATAAAACCTGTTTCACAAATTGACCCATCCTTTTCAGTAAAAAGATAGTGGTGATGTCCAGTTGTCATTTTACCCTCTCTAGATATAAATATAATCCTGGTTCTTAACAGACTACCGTGGAGATTATTTTGCTGCTGAGTGGTCAAGTTTTTGCTTGAAAGGCCTTAAAACTCTAGATATGCCATTTTGAAAAATATTTAATTTGCTTTTTAGGCCTGCATAATATAGAACAGATATCTATTACACCTTCCTCTCAGAAGAATCAAAGGAAGTATATTTTAACTTGTTCATAGATAAATAACCTTGTGACATTCTGACTATAAACAGCCAAAAAAAGGTTCAAATATGTCTCTTACATCATTATTTTTACTTTCTTTAGTTTCTTTCCTTTGAACAGAAGATAGAGCTGCAAAACATGATAGTCACTCTTTCTTTTAGTAACATAGTATGCAGACCCTCCAGCTGATATCTCCAGGCTACAAGCTGGTGATCTGAGCCTTCAGACCTTCCAAACAAGCAGCTGCTGCTCTGATCTAGTCAATTTTGCCCCTTAGGAATGCACATCTTGAGATGCCAGATTTTCCCATTTTTAAAAAGAAGATGGAATTCCAGATTTTTAAAATGTGAAACCTCTAGAATGCTGGAAACTTTGGAGTTTGGGTTGTTTTGTTTTTAGTTCTAAATTTTAAACTTTAGAAAACTTTAAAAAACTTAAAAATTTTTCTACTCTAAATAGGTCAAATAAAACACCTAAGTGTGACCTCTCTGGTCTCCACACACTTTCAAAGTGTGATCAAACTTCCATAGAGATCCCTAGACTTCTTTTGCCTATTTCCAATAATAACAACACAGTCCTTTCTTACCTTCATGGGAACCAGATGAAGTCTATGGCAAAGACATGTGATTCTCTGATAATTCCCATTATACTCCAACTGCAAGCACAAA
The DNA here is from genome assembly GCF_009761245.1 of Sapajus apella. Taxonomy (NCBI): domain Eukaryota; kingdom Metazoa; phylum Chordata; class Mammalia; order Primates; family Cebidae; genus Sapajus; species Sapajus apella. The sequence goes on from NW_022436941.1 coordinate 44,181,075, forward strand.
AGGATGCATGCATTTAGAGCAATTTTAAAATGCCATTTTCCAGCGAAGATACAGAAATACCGTGGCTTGCTGCTCTCTGTATAATGTCCAGAACCACAAAGGGAGTATTGTGACACTAGTTGGGGTGAGACTGCCTTGCTGATTGGAGCAGCCCATGAGAGACACACGAACTTATCTAAAAGAGTCACTTAAGCAATGAAGTAACTGATGCTAGGAAAGAAAAAAAAATGTGTGCTGCAACAGGACCTCAGGGGAAAAAGCCACAATTAGGAAGGAGGCTCTTGTTAATATCCCCAGCCCGCCTTCCCAGTTCTTTTAGATAGATTGGCTTCTTTAAGTCAACTGTGCACCATGAACAAGAGGCTTCACGTACGACACAATGGACCAAAAAAAGCAAATTTCTAAAAGCAATGGAGAAGAAATTTTTATGGAATGTGCTCAGAGAATTGGTTAGTCAGTAGACATTTATGTAAATATTTTTAAAGGTATTTATAAGTGACCTAATCCAGACAACAAGGCTCCTTTTTGCATTTTTTTGCTCAGAACAGTGGAAGCTTTATTCAGAAAGTCTATGTGAAAGAAACATATTTTTTCCATCCCGTGGCTAAGTATATGTAGAATCATTTCCTTTCTACAATGCAAACTTGGCCCATGGCTTATCCACTTACTCAGGTGAATGGCAAACCACAATCGGGAGAGGGAACAATAGGGCACTTCCCTGAGAAAGTGCTTTTCACCTTTTCAAAACATTTACAAACATTAACCAATTAATTGGTAGGTGAAGTTAGCCTTAAAAAAAGAGAGAGAATAAACTGCAGCTGAAGAGATTTCAAAGATTTCTCTACAAAGGGATTCAGTGTCTGAGTCTGAATTGGAACTTGGACCTTCCTAACATTAGCAGTTCAGAGATTGAACTCATGCAAACATTTGAAAGGTCAGCTGTTCATCAAATACTTTTCCAACTACAGCAAACGTATCCTTATTAAGTTTCTTTTGCAAAAGTTCCAAGGTGCTGAACACTCATCCATTGCCACCAATAATTAACAATTCCAAACAACCTAAAGACAGAGAACTTTTTGTAGGCATTTTGAAATTTCAGACTATCTTAGAAACAGGGGATGTGGGAGTGGTAACAGGCAAAAGGTATGCTAGGAAAAAGAACATCAGACTGAAATTTTCTCCCATTGGTTCTTCCCTTTTTCAAATAGATTTGCAGAAATAAGAAAATAGCTTGTCCTCTTCAAATAAAGAGTTTGTGCTTCCTGGAAATGGGCAGAGAAGTAAAAACCAAGCAAAACGATATCGTTTGGTCTAATATTTAAGATTCAACAAAACTTGGAGGCATAAATGGGCACTACAGTCATTCCTTATTCTATCCAGTTAACTTAGCTTCAAATATATCTGCCAAGAGTTTAATGACTTTAAAAAATTACCTGAAGTCCATATCTACCATAAGTTATTTCCCTCGCATTCTTTCTGCACATCCAACACACACAAAAACTCACAAGCCCAATTTAAACAATACCATTTGTTATAGAACTTGGGAACTGAACAGCTACCAGCTTTAAAACGTTTGCCTGAGTCTCACACCCACACACTCTTTTATTCTAGTTTCTACATGGCCATGGTTAACCTGACAGAGTTATGTGATGAGCTATGTGGTACATCAGCAAAAAGAGAGGACTTTTGTGGAAGCAGGGTTTAAATTTCTATGTCAGATTCAAAATTAATTAGAAATGAAATGGTAGACCTAAATGTAAAAAACTATTAAACTTCTAAAAAAAAAATCTCTACGACATTGGATTAAGCAAAAAATTTCTTAAGCATGACACAATTAGCACAACCAAGGAAAAAAATAGGTAAAATGAAGTTAATAAAAATTTAACATTTTTGCTGTCCAAAGACACAATTAAGGAAATGAAGCCATTGGATAGCAGCAGCCAGGGCTGCTCACCTCCAAGGCTGAGGGCCTTAACAAGGACTTCAGGGTGACCAACAACATGAGCAAGCCAGGGTACAGCCACCACTGCCACCCAACTAAGCATACATAGTTCAAGCTGCCATGTAGAAAGTAGCCACGAAGGAATGAGCCTTCTATGCATCATAAAACCCCATAATTTAAAATAAAATAAAAATGCAAGCCACAGACTCAGAAAATATTTGTAAACCATATATTTGACAAAGGGCTTGAATCCAGAATATTTTTGAACATACATACAACTTGGTAGAAAGAGGATACAAAGCCCAAATTTTTTTTTAAAGTAAGCTAAAGATTTGCACAGGCTATGACAGAAGATATGCAAATATACAACAGGCCTAAGAAAGATGCTCAACATCATTACTCATCAAGAAAAGGCACATTAGAACTACAACAAGAATGACCACTAAACATCTACTAGAATAGCTAAAGTTAAAAAGACTGACTATATCAAGTGTTGCCAAGGATAAGAACAACCAGACTCTAATATACTGCTGGGGAGTGCAACACAGTATAGCCACTTTGGAAAACAGTATGGCAGACCCAGCAAACACACTTCTAGATATTTACCCAAGATAAATGAAAACCTATTTCCACACAAATAAATTTACATGACTACTCATAGCAGCATTATTGATGATCGCCAAATACTGGAAATAACCCAGATGCCCATCAACTGGTGAGTGGGTAAACAAATCAGAGTATATCTATGATATGAAATACTACTTATCAATAAGAAAAAAAAACAATACAGATAGATCTCAAAAGCCCTCTATATTAAGCAAAACAATCCAGACTGAAACGATTATCATATTGTATGATTCCATGTGTATGACAACCTGGAAAAGGTGAAACTACATTGACAGAAAGTAAAATCAATGATTACCTGGAGCCAGAGGTCAGGAGGAAAGATAAAATGCAAAGGGACACAAAGACTACTTTCTGGAGTAATAGAATTTATCTATATCTTTATATGGTAAAGGTTATAATAGCTATATACAATTACCAAAATTCATTAAACCCTATACTTCAAAGTGAAACTTATTTTATGTAAATCATACTTCAATAAAGATAAAAAAAGAAATAAATCACCATGTCAGGAAGTTTTCATTTACTCTTGTTGTTCTACAAAATCTTGCTCTTTGGCAAGATTTTGAACATACATACAACTCAGTAGAAAGAGATACAAAGCCCAAATTTTTTTTTTAAAGTAAGCTGAAGAAGTCTGGGTACTTCACAATTTCATAACAGATTTGAGGTGTCCTTTCAGAATGAACCCATTAAACATTGTGCATCTGTGATGTGTTTTGATATTGTTTTAGGTCAATAAGACACATCAGAAAACTGTCTTATTGACCTAAAACAATATCAATGATTTGACTTTCTCCTTAGTCACCTTCAGAATGCCATTTCCTTTTTTTTTTTTTTTTAATTGTACTTTAGGTTCTGGTGTGCATTTGCACATCATGCAGGATTGTTGCATAGGTACATACATTGCAATGTGGTTTGCTGCCTCCATCCCCGTCACCTATATCTGGCATTTCTCCCCATGTTATCCCTCCCCAACTCCCTACCCCCCGCTGTCCCTCCCCTAATCCCCTCCAACAGACCCCAGTTTGTGATGCTGCCCTCCCTGTGTCCATGCCTTCTCATTGTTTAACACCTGCCTGTGAGTGAGAACATGTGGTGTTTGATTTTCTGTTCTTATGTCAGTTTGCTAAGAATGATGGTTTCCAGATTCATCCATGTCCCTACAAAGGACACAAACTCATCATTTTTTATGGCTGCATAGTATTCCATGGTGTATATGTGCCACATTTTCCTTGTCCAGTCTATCATCAATGGGCATTTGGGTTGGTTCCAGGTCTTTGCTATCGTAAAAGTTGGTATACTCACAGTGGAATGCAATTCAACAAGCCTTCATTGAGCAAGTGTCTGCTGCCTTGAACTCTGGAAACAGACTGCTACTAAATTGATTCTAATTACAGGTCTACCACTGAATAGTATCACCTTGGACAAGTTATTTATCTGTGCTCAGCTTCCCCATCTATAAAATGGAGGTAACAGCCATGCCTACCTAATAGGGCTATTCTGATGATTCAATGAGCTAATTCATTAAAAGTTCTTAGAATAGTGCCTAGCACAAAAACAATCACCTTGCCTTTATCATTATGTGTGTGGTGCTAACACTACACAGAGGATTTGTTTTTGTTGTTTGTTTTGATGAGCTCACAGCTGAGCAGAGAGAAAGGGAACTAATAATATATCACAAGGGACACAAAGAGAAAAATGTTTAGTGTGAGAGTACAAATGTATGCACAACTTTGTGGTGGTAGTGGGGAGCTTGTCAAGGAACCCTACAAGAGGAACTAAGTGTTGGAGGAAAAAAGGGAGTGTTCCAGACAAAAAGGAATGCAAGTAATAGTTATGACCATGCACTAAATATCTGTTATATGCTATAAACGCTGCTATCTATATATTTTACATGGGCTATTTCTCTTGTAATTGTTGCGATAACCCCATGAGACAGATACTATAGTACCCATTTTACACAGGAGCAAACTGAGTGTAACACATTATCAATCACTTGCTTGAGGTCACACAACTAGCACACACCTTAAACAAGGATCCAAACTGACCCAGAAACTTGAGCAGAGAAAAAAAGCATTGCAAAACATTTGGCTAAATTTTGGGAAAGTAAAGAGCTCGATGTAATTAGAACACAGATCAGTCTAGAAAGATGAGTTCCTAGGAGTCCTGCAACCAGTAACTGTATCTCAGACAGGGAACTCCATTACGCTTCTCCCAAGTAGAAAGCCTCTTATGGCCTGCTGCTTCCGTGAGTATTTAGTAAGCATAGTCTTCCTTTACCATATCATAAAATCAGTGGTAGAGGTTTCTTAACATGTGGTTCAAATCTGTGTCAGAAGCCCTGGGAAATGTGTTAGAATTACAGATTTTTGGTACCACACAGGTCTATGGAATCAGAACCTCTTTGACCCCCAACACTCTTTTTTAGCAACCTTTTCAGGTGTTTCCTATGTACACCAACATTTGAGAGCCTCAGTGGTGGCAGATTTACTGAGAACTCTGCCTCTCAGGGCTCCAAGAGCTGAGCTCTGAAACTTCAATGTACATACAAATCCCCTGGAAATCCTTTAAAAAATCAGATTCTCTGATTCGGTGGGTTGGAGGGATAAAGGGACTGAATTCTGCCAGATGTTGCAGCCATTGCTGTTCTACAGACCATGCTAGGGGTCACAGGGTTGTAGACTATCCCACCCAGATTTCTTCTCTGCTTCCACTATCTCTCTAGCTCTTGTTTATCTCCAGACTACTTCTTCTTGCCCAGCTTTAGTACACCTTAAAATTACCTTCTATTTACCGACTGTCTAAAAATGCTGAATCTTTGCTGAGAGGAGATGATCAAACGGTTTTTATTTTCATACACTTATTTTTGAAAAATGATACTTTTAAAAAAATGTTTTTTGGCTCTCTGGAATTGCTCACTGAGATTCTAGAAGAGCCTAAGAGGTCAGGATAGTGGTATATAAAATAGAGGGACTGATGGTAACAAAAGTGTGAAAAATGAACTTTCTTTTGTAATGTAATGCACATACTCATCTAGCCCTTTTAACATTTTCTTCAATACACTCTTTTAAGTACCGTAATGAAATTAATAGTGCTGCTGTCTCTGGAGTCATCAAGGATTGACTAAGGAGGAGTCTTAGTCAGAATAAATCTCCTTATTTAGAACTTAAGAACCTGAGCTCTCTGGTCTCCTGTGCAGACATGCTCTGGAAGCCTCTCCTTACTGGCACTCCTGCAGGGAAAGAGCTGTGTGTAACCAGCTGCCAAGACTTCAGCTCCCTGGCACTAGGCAATGGCAAAAGCCACTCTAGCTGAAAGGCATCTTTTGCCCTCTGGGTGAGAATGGCTGCTTTAGAAAATGGCCTTAAGTTCCTAATGGCACTAAGTTCCTAATAAGTTTTTTTCTCAGTGCTATCATATTTTCAAAGCATTAATCCTTGCAAAGGTGCAAGACTTCCATTTTATATTTTGCAGGGCATTTCCTAATGTATACTAACTTGGACTCATTCCTGGCTTTGCCATTCAGTTACTTTATCTTGTGGTTAAAGTGCTTCTGTTTGTTGTTCCCACTTAATTCAGATTAATTAAACAGGCACTTTCAGGAAGGGGTTGCATTACCCACTCTATAAAATAGGCCTGCATGCTGAGGGTTACCTAGAGGCAATTTATTTAATTTGGTGCATTTTAGGTGAAGGAAATAATTTGGTCTGAAATTCCACCTCTTTGCCCCAAAGTCTTAGTTCTCAAACTAAAAGAAACCACCAATCCAATTTCTAGCCTGCTGTTAAGAAGCATGCTGTCAATGTAGAGACAAATCTGTACTTTGAAAACAAAATTAAGACTTTCTTTGGTACTTAATAAGCCCTTCTAGATGGAGTCAACCATTTATGGGAGAAACCAAGGAGGATTCTAAACAAATGGAAATACAGATGGTCCCTGACATAATTTTTTAACTTCACTATGGTGCACAAGTGATATGTATTCCATAGAAAGATATATGATATTCTCTTTCTCCCTCTCTCTCCATGCTGGACTGCAGCACTGAGCCGCAGTTCCCAGTCAGCCGCACAATCATGAGAGTAAACCACCTACACTCTACATCATACTATGTTGTTGCATGACTTTGCCCAACTGTTGGCTAACATAAATGTTCTAAGCATGTTTCAGTTCATCATAGCTAGGCCAAGCTATGATATTAGGTAGGTGAGGCGTATTAAACGCATTTTCAATTTATACAATATTTTCAAATTAACAATGGGTTTACCGGGACATAACCCATTTGTAAGTGAAGGAGCATCTCTAAATATAGTTCAGTTTTCTCCCATTTTTGCTTCCCTCTCCTTCTACTTCCCTCTTTGTGATTTACCCCAATTACTCATTCATTTAGTATTTTTTCTTTAATAGCAACTATGTATTATACATACATAGGATCTATATATGTAACTTTAAATAAGTCAAATACAGTCCCTGCTCTCACAAAATTTATCCTCCTAATGGAGGATATGGGAGAAAGCAATCGTAATATAACATGTTACATTTTTTATTTACAGTAATTGCCAACCAATTCTGGCCACGATCTGATGCTTACTTTCACTCAGTAGGTTCAAATTTACAAGGTTGGTTATTTCTTCCCAGGCAGGGTCACTATGCCTACAATTTGTGTAGTTGTTACTAGAGAACAAAATGGAGTCCTGAATTAGGTAATATATTCCCGAGGGCTTTCCCCAGACATACCTCTCAGAATATTAATAATTGAGAATAATTTAGAATATAATTGAATATTATTAAGATTATATTAATAATTGAGTCCATTTTTCTTATTGTATAAAAGAAGGTTTTACTAAACTAATAATATAAATAGAAAACTACTTATTAACATTGCTAATTATACAAAAAATATAAAATATATAAAGCATAGTTTTAAAACTACATAACATTACGTTTAAAAAAATGCATGGCTGGGTGCCGTGGCTCATGCCTGTAACCCCAGCATTTTGGGAGGCCATGGTGGGGGTACTGCTTGAGGTCAGGAGTTTGAGACCAGCCTGGGGAACACAGCAAGACAAATTTATTTATTTACAAAAATAAATAAAGCAAATCCATACAAATAAATTGGTCCCTTCCAACATATAACCTTGACTCCCATCAGTACTTGTTTAATATAGCTTTGCTTCTTAGGTACTATGATGTTGTGATATAATAAGAAATAAACATTTGGTCTTTGTCTCCAGTTCCTGGCACAGAGCTTCTAAAACACTAGTAATTTCCTGAGTAATGGAAGTGAAAGCAGCATCTTTCATTGTTCATAATTAGCCACTTCCCACCACACTTGAGTTTATGGTAATGAGGTGAGTCTTGGAGGATGGAGGATGGAGGATGATTAACAGAGGAACCAATTATGTGTTTAGAGGATTGAAACCTTCAGCCCCGTCTAGGGAGGGAAGAGGAGCTGGAGATTGAGTTAATCATCAAAGGCCAGGGATTTAATCAATCATTCCTATATAATAGAGCCTTTATAAGCAAAGGTGTTGGGAAAGTGTCTAGGTTGGTGAATGTGTCCACTTGCTAGGAAGGTGATACATCCCAAATCTATGGATACAGTAGTTCCTGTAACTGGGACCATTCTGGACTTTGCCCTATCAACCTACTCATCTGACTGTTCATTTGTATCCTTTAAAATATCCTTCATAATAAACTAGTAATATGAAGTGTTTCTCTGAGTTCTGTGAGTGGTTATAGCAAATTATCAGACTTGAGGAGGTGTCCATGTAGCCAGGTCAGAAGCATAGGTAACCTGGGGACCCACTACTTGTGATTGGCATCTGAAGTCGGGGGCAGTCTTGTGGGACTGAACCCTTAACCTGCAGGGTCTGCACTGACCTTGGGTAGTTAATATCAGAATTAAATTGAATTGTTGATCCCCAGTTGGTCTCTGAAGAGTACTCGACAATTTCTTGGTCTAGAAAATCCACATACTTGGTGGTTGAAATGTTGTGAGTAGAGAAACTGTTTCCCATTAGGCCCAAACAAAACATCTCCCTGCCTTGATTTTTTAGAATTGGAAACATTTAGACTACACTCATCTGATTGTTCTCTGAAGCTCCTAAGTGAAAGCTGACCTCTTTGATCTGCTTACTGAGATTAGAGATCTCCAAATTTTTAACCATCTCCTTTCCTAGTCACCTAGGCAGGACTGATTTTCCCCGTTCTGTAACTGTAAGGTTAATTTCACTACCCTTCCCACCTGGAGAATGCTCCTTCTTCATAGTTGCCCTCTCTTTCCTGATTCTTTGTACCTCAGCCAGAGTAGAGGAGACTGAAGTTATATAAATGTGAGGAAATCATCCAGTGATAATCTCTTCAAAGCAGTAAAAACTATGACCTTTGACAAACCTCCAGCTATACACTCTGAGCCTTTTTCTGAATGGCCCATTTGTTTGAGAGGTAATTTATATATAATGGTAAGATTACTGTAACTATGATTTATATATTCAGATCTTACTTTGTCAGAGGATTATCTTTATTGATTGATTTTTAAACTACATTTCTTACTTCTCAAAATAATTTGAGATAGCCTAAACAAAAAGCCACACATACAATTAAACTGTAAGATCAAGAAAAGCACAGGGGTAAAACAAGAAAGAGAGAAAACCTGATGATAAAACTTCCCAGAACCAGTCACTCCCATGTAATTTGTGGAAATCTATCATGACAGACCATCTGCACTCCTGAATAGTATTTATTTGGTGTTGTATGTCACCCCATTCTCTAATAATGTATGGCAAGTTTTGGGGGAACTGAAGATGCATCTTAGTCAACTTTTTTATTCTAGGGGCTCTGGCAAAGTGCTAGCACAGGCTGGATTTTCAAGCTTCTTGAATTTGCAAGCTTCTTGCATTCACTCTGGATTTCTAAATTTCCACTCAATGTCTTATAAGAGCGGTGCTTTATTTTTTTTCCTTTTTGTATTTTAACATGCACTTTAAATATACTAAAATAGAACCGTTTTAAAAAGAGTTTTATGTGGTTTCTTTCCTATGATATTAAGATGTTAGTTTATAAAGAATTAAGATGTGGACTCTTCCCCAAATAATTTGTATTTTTAAAGCCTCGGCAAAACTACTCTACCCCTTATGCATCCTCTTTCGATTTTGCTGCCCCATCATCAAATAAACCCTCCTCCCACCAGACACCTTTGCCACATAAGTGTGCAGAAAATACAATCTTCAAGCCAGCACACTTCCTTTCCACCTAACATCACCCCCACTTCTGCTCAGAAATATTAGCAAATGAAGATCCAACATTCGGAATCCAAAAGATTGCCAAACACTCTTAGAGGACAACTGATCACTGTCAAAAAGCATTTGTAAATTCCACCACACACAATTTATCTTTGAGCCTCACAGCCTCATCAATATTTTCTAGAAGATTCCAGATTATAAAGAAAAAATTGTAATGGCTTTCTTTATACAATTTGGTTTTGGAAAATGTAAAATTTATATTAAGGTAAAACTGATTACAATTATTATTTATTATAGTTATTATTTCCTAATGCAAATGTCACTAATAACATCTGTATTTTTGCCAAGCATATTTAAAATTGTTATTCCCATCCTCGATAATATGTTTAATCATTAACATATTTAAAATATTTCTGCCCTCCAAATTTTAACAAAAATATATTTTTTAAAAAAACAATTGATTTGTGTACACCTTTGACAGAATTTATATGACATGAATCTTTATACGTTTTATTCACTCATATTCTCCTAAGCCCTTAGATCAGTGCCTGGCACAAAATGTTAATAGGTACTAATTAGGAATACTCTTCCTGTTCTTATCCCATAGTTATTTCCTTATCTTCAACACTGCAAAAACAGCAGCCGCTCACTAAGCCTTCCATAATAGATTGCTAGTTTCTTGAGATCTTATTCATTTTCTTAAGCAACTAAATGAGAAAAGAATTAGGAAAAGGTTTAAACTGGAAGCAATAACGTTGAATGAATGGAAAATAAGCCCATTCATTGGGGAATGAAAGTTGAAGGAATTTAGACAATTTAGTCAAAAAACAAAACAAACACACAAAAAATAAGAAAGCCAGAGAGAACAAATAGTTATAAACAATGCTGGTTACACAAGAAGTTCATCAAAAAATAGCTGAAAAACAGTGATAGAGGCAGGAGGCAGAGAATGCTAGGCAGACAGGGGTGGGTCCACAGCAAAACCCCACCTTCAAGCCAAAAAGCCTGTAACCCTTGGCCAAAAGTGAGAATTTCTATCCCTATTTGCCTGTTCTCTCCTGATTGGTTCTTTCTGAATATTGTCTTTTTACCAAACGAACATTGCCCCTATCCTGTGCCTGTTAAGACCCCAGGTTCAGTCAGTAAGGGAGAGAAGTGGCTTGACTGGAGAGAAGAAGGATGGCTGGACTTTGGAGGAGAGAGAGCTGAACTTTGGAGAAGAGCTGGCCAGAGACAGCCAGACTTCAGGTAAAGATTATCTGCCCCTCTTCTCCCCTCTCCAGCTCCCTTTTACACTGAGAGCCACTTCCATTGCTAAATAAAATTCTCCGTCTCCAGCATCCTTCAAGTGACCTCATTTTTCTTGGACTCCAGACAAAAGCTCAGGATCCACCAAGTGGGGGTACCCAAAAAAGGCTGTCACACTGGCCCTTTACCCTAGATGGAGGAGGGCAGCTGCCCACACAACAAGGCGAGGGACCCGGTGAGGTGATAACACACTGCTGTCCACAGACAGCAGAGCTAAAAGAGCATTGCAACACTCCCCCTCAGGCTTCCCAGATTGCAGGCACCCCAATCTGGGCATCACAGAGCCCACATGGAGCCTGCTCCTGCCATTGCCCAAAGCAGCCAGCCAGATTCCACACTCGCTCGCTCACACCTGGTCTGGCCGTGGGGACAGCAAGAAGCCTGCTCCTGCTGGTGCCCAAAGCAGCTGGACAGATCCCTCTCTCACTGGCTCACATGCTCACTCACACAGAGCTTAAAATTTTTTGTAGAGATCAAGTCTCGCTCCATCACTCCTGGCCTTAAGTGATGCTTCCACCTTGGCCAAAGCACTAGGATGAGCCACCATGCCTGGCCATCTGCCTGTGCAGTGGGCCGAATAAATGGGCATTTCCATCACAAGTCTGACAAAAGGGTCAAGAAAAAGTCCTGCATCAATAGCACAGGCGGTGGGAGAATCAGGAAGACAGGCAGCTAGGAACTGATGTGCTGGGCAGCACAATAGACGATGTCCAAAGAATGCAGTGAACTCAACTCAATGTGGCAGACAACATATGTAAAATTTGTAGGCAAGCAGGCAATGGTTTCATGACTGATAGCAAGCCAGTAATATGTACAATGAGAGAGCCTTATACTTATTGAACACTTTCTTCATACCTTACATGTGTTGTCTCATTTAATTCTTACAATTCTGTGAGGTAAATACTATTATAGTCAGCCTTCCATATTCAGGGGTTCCTCATCCTCAGATTCAACCAACCTGGAAAATATTCAAAAATAAATAAACAAATATAATAATAAACAAAATACAAAAAAAACAAATGGCCCAGCATGGTGGCTTAGGCCTGTAATCTTAGCATTTTGGCCAAGGTGGAAGGATCACCTGAGGCCAGGAGTTCAAGACCATCCTTGGCAACAAAGCAAGACTCCATCTCTGCAAAAGTCTTAAAAATTAGCCAGGTGTGATGTGTGCCCACAGTCCCAACAGCTGAGGCAGGAGAACTGCTTGAGCCCAGAAGTTTGGGGCTACAGTGAGCTATGATCACATCACTGCATACCTGGCAACAGTGAGACCCTGTCTCTTAAAAAAAGTATATATATCTCTCTTTCACATATATATAGTGTAACCCTATATATATATATATGTAACACTATATGTATATATATTATAACACTATATATGTGTAACACTTTATGTATATATTGTATAAAACTATATATATATGTAACACTGTATATATGATATATATGTGCTGTATATATAACACTATATATAGTGCACATATATAGTGCATATATATAGTGCAACACTATATATATATATATACACAGCACATATATATAGTGTTACACTATATATATAGGCACTATATATATGTGTTACACTATATATATATATATATATATAGCACATATATAGTGTTACACTATATATATATGCATTATATGTATATGTGTGCACTATATAATAATGCTGTATATGTGTTACTATATATATATATACAGCACATATATAGGTACACTATATATATATGAACTACATATATATGCACTATATATGTAGTGTTATACTATATATATGTGAGAGATATATATTTTATATATATATATGCACTATGCATACTGCATAATATATAATAAAAAATAAATATATTGCCTATATATACTATATATATGCACTATGTTGCATATATATAGTATATATAAAAAATATATTGTTACACTTTATATATGTGAGAGATATATTTATATATATATGCACTATGTATAGTGCATAATAAATATATATAATAAAAAATAAATATATTGCATATATATATACAATATATATGCAACATAGTGTATATATATAGTATATATATTAAATAAATATACTGCATATATATATGCCATATATATGCAATATAATGCATATATATATATATAGTGTAACAACTATTTACATAGCAATTTGGAGATTAAAGTATATAGGACAAGTGTAGGTTGTATGCAAATACCACAGCATTTTATATAAGAGACTTGAGCATCCTCAGACTTTGGTATCTAAGGGGGATCCTGGAACCAACCCACCACAGATACTGAGGGATTACTGTATTTCTTTATCTTACAGATGAAGAAACTGAGGTAAGAAAGATGCAGAAAATAAGATGAGGAGATTATGGAGTGGTTAGGTCACTTGCCCAAGCTGACCCAGCTAGAAAGTGCACAACCCAGCTTCCAACCTAGGCAGTTTAAATCCAGAGTTGGCTGTTGGCCACACAGTACACTTCATTCCAGGTGCTATAGGAGCAGTCAGTGGTAGAGAGTCCACAGAGCAGGCCACAGACAAGAAGGGGCAAGAGCCAGGCAGTGAGTCAGTGGGCTAAGAGTAGTGGGCTAAGGATCAAGATAGGCAGCAGATCCAGTGAAAAACTAGAACATTAGCCTGGTAAACTGAGGCAGAAGCCAGCATTCCAGGGGAAGGAAAGACAGGCTCCAACAGAGTCACATAGGACTCGCACCTAGTACACCAAATATAACCTGTGTGTGGTAGGACTCAAGCCTGATGCAAGAAAATAAGACTAAGACCACTGATATACTCCAGGCCAGTGCAGTACTGTAGCAAGAAAGAGGCTAAACCTGCAGCAGTGTACCTGGGAAGATCAGCTAATCAGGCATTGGTAGCCCTCACACATTCCACCAGCCCAGGGCTCAGAAACTGAAGATGACTTAAGAAGAGCCTGAGCATCCTCCCAACACTGAACCAGGAAGAAACTGAATCCCTGAACATATCAATAATGAGTTCTGAAATTGAGACAGTCATAAATGCCTAACAAACCAAAAACAGGCCAGGACCAGTAGTCACAGCTGAATTCTACCAGATATACAAAGAAGAGCTGGTACCATTCCTACTGAAACTATTCCAAACAATTGAGAAGAGACTCCTTCCTAACCCATTCTATGAGGCCAGCATTATCATCTTGATACCAAAACCTGGCAGAGATACAACAAAAAAAAAGGCAACTTCAGGCCAATATCCTTGATGAACATCATCGCAAAAATCCTCAACAAAATACTAGCAAACCAAATGTAGCAGCACATCAAAAAGCTTATCAACCATGATCAAGTAGGCTTCATCCGTGGGATGCAAGTTTGTTTTAACACAAGCAAATCAATAAATGTGATTCATCATATAAACAGAACTAAAGGCAAAAACTACATAATTATCTTAATAGATGAGGAAAAAACTATAGATAAAATTCAACATCCATTCATGTTAAAAACTCTCAATAAATAGGTATTGAAGGAACGTACCTCAAAATAATAAGATTCATATATGACAAATCCACAGCCAATATCATACTGAACAGGCAAAATCTGGAAGCATTCCCCCTGAAAACCGACACAAAACAAAGATGCCCTCTCTCTCCACTCTTATTCAACCTAGTATTGGAAGTTCTGGCCAGAGGAGTGAGGCAAGAGAAAGAAATAAAGGGCATCCAAACAGGAAGAGAGGAAGTCAAGCTCTCTTTGTTTGAAGACATGATCCTGTATCTAGAAAACACCATTGTCTCAGCCCAAAAGCTTCTTAAACTGATAAACAACTCAAAAAGTCTCAGAATACAAAATTAATGTGCAAAAATCACTAGCATTCCTATACACCAACAAGAGCCAAATCAGGAACTAAGACCCATTCACAATTGCCACAAAACGAACAAAATACCTAGGAATACAGCTCCCTAGAGAGGTGAAAGACCTCTACAAGGAGTACTACAAACCACTGCCCAAACAAATCAGAGATGAAAGAAACAAATGCCAAACCATTCCATGCTCATGGAAAGGAAGAGTCAATATTGTGAAAATGGCCATACTGCCCAAATCAATTTATAGATCCAACACTATTCCTATTAAACTACCATTGACATTCTTCACAGAGCTCGGGAAAAAAAAAAAAAAAAAAAAAAACATTTTAAAATTCACATGGAACCAGAAAAGAGGTGGAATAGCCAAGGCAATCCTAAACAAAAAGAACAAACCTGGAGGCATCACACTACCCAACTTCAAAGTATACTACAGGGCTACAGTAACCAAAAAAACATGGTACTGGTACAAAAACAGATACATAAACCAATGAAGCAGAATAGAGAACCCAGAAATAAGACCACACACCTACAACCATCTGATCTTTGGCAAACCTGACAGAAACAAGCGATAGTGAAAGGATTCCCTATTCAACAAATGGCGCTATGAAAACTGACTAGCCATATGCAGAAGATTGAACCTGGACAAAATACCTTACACCACATACAAAAATTAACTGAAGATGGATTAAAGACTTCAATGTAAAATGCAAAACTATGAAAATCCCAGAAGACAACCTAGGCAATACCATTCAGGACACAGGCATGGGCAAAGATTTCATGATGAAGATGCCAAAAGCAATTGCAACAAAAACATAAATTAAAAAATGGGATCTAATTAAAGAGCTTCTGCCTAGCAAAACAATCAACAGAGTAAAAAGAAAACCTACAAAATGCGAGAAAATATTTGCAAATCATGCATCTGACAAAGGTCTAATATCCAGCATCTATAAGAAACTTAAACAAATTTACAAGGAAAAAAAACCATTAAAAAGTAGGCAAAGGACATGAACAGATACTTCTCAAAAGAAGACATATATATGGTTAACAGTCTTATGAAAAAAGATCAAATTACTGATCATCAGAGAAATGCAAATCAAAACCACAAGGAGATACTATCACACACCAGCCAGAATGGCTATTATTAAAAAGTCAAAAAATAACAGATGCTGGTGAGATTGTAGAGAAAAAGGAACATTTATACACTGTTGTTGGGAGTGTAAATTAGTTCAACCATTATGGAAGACAGTGTGATGATTCCTCAAAGACCTAAAGATGGAAATACCATTTGGCCCAGCAATCCCATTACTGGATATATACCCAAAGGAATATAAATCATTCTATTATAAAGACACATAGGTGCATATGTTCATTGCAACACTATTTGCGATAGCAAGATGGAATCAACCTAAATGTCCATTAATGATAGACTGGATAAACAAAATGTGGTACATATACACCATGGAATATTATGCAGCCATAAAAAAATGAGACCATGCCCTTTGCAGAGGGAGGGATAGAGCTGGAGGCCATTATCCTTAGCAAACTAACACAGTAACAGAAAATCAAATACCACATGTTGTCACTTATAAGTAGGAGCTAAATGATGAGGATAAATGGACATATAGAGGGGAAAAACACACACTGTGGCCTTCAGAGAAGGGAGGAAAGGAGTGCAAGGATCAGGAAAAATAACTAATGGGAAGTAGGCTTAATACTTGGGTTATGAAATAATCTGTACAACAAACCCCCATAACACAAGTTTACCTGTATAACAAACCTGCACTTGTACCCCTGAACTTAGAGTAAAAGTTAAAAAAAAAAAAAAGAAAAAAAAAAAAAGAGCTTGAGCCTGTCCTATCTTGAAATTCCAATTAAGAACTGGGTGTGGCTTATGAACTTCACAGCAGACATAACTAATTCAAAAAGGCTAATATTGGAACTAAATCAGAGCCCTCCAAAGCTCCATAAAATACTACAATATTACAATTTTAGATAGGTGAGCAAACTGCAAAAGCTCAAAGAGCTTCTCCATTCATTCAGGATAAATCATTTCTTTGGAAAGGCTCAATTATTTAGATTAAAGCCTCCTAGAATCACCTACAAAGCTTTTAAAATATATTCTTGGGTCCCACATCAAACTTACTGAATCAGAATATCAGGTGGCAGTGCAAAGGAAATTATACCTTTTTAAAAGGACCTTGGAGAATTCTGATGATCTTTGTGACTCATACGCATGAATAAATGCAAAAGACTGCCAACAAGAGTCCATTGGTGAGAATTTTTTCCAAGAGTTGCATCCTTTCACCAGCTCTGACAGAGACAATGCCACTGCCCTGTTTAAATCACTAGTGTGGGATTGTCACTTAATTTCATGTGATCAAGTACTTTAGGTATCTGCTGGACCCAACCAAAACTAGCCCTTCATTGAGATGGTAGAGGCCATGTGGAGTCAGATACCTCTACTGCAGATGGTAATGGAATGGGGCCTTAAACTGGGCCTAGAGGATTTAAGAATGATGCAGTCAACTGTGGATATGTAGGAATTAGCTTACTAAATGGTTAAACAAAATGTAAACAAGATAGCAGCTATGATACAGAGAGGTTTAGACAGTGACTAAGAACTCCTCTTCACTAAAGTAATGGCAGTTGTTCAGCAGCAATGGTTAGGCGAATGGCTTTGTTCCCCTCCCATTCCCTGGGTCTTAGAACTATCACCTTCCTTTGTCCTTTTCTGTGTGGCAGGGATTGAGACAGTGGAGGGCTGATTTTAAAGCTCTGGGATCCGAGTCTCATGATTATTATTTAAAGAATAATAGTTAACTTTTACTAAGCCCTTAGGACTGCTGGGTTTTGTCCTCAATTGTTTACAAGCATTATTTCATTTAATGAACTTTAGGTCATTTGAATGACGTGAGCTGCAAAGGAGTCTCTGATGATTTATTCTAAAGATCCAAAGTTTCTTGTCCTTATCTTCCAGTATATATGGAGGTTCCCTGCACAGTAAATGGCAAAAAGCTATTATTATTTACTCCAACCCAGGCTGGAGTAAATGGCAAAAAGCTATTTTCACCTCCTTTTAGGGCAGCTTCAGAGGAAGTTTACTGGAATCACACCTTCCAGAATTTAGATTAGTTAAAGGATGAAGTTTCTGATAATAAGGATTGGTCTTTCACTATGACCTGAGTGTCACATAACCCATTTGGTATCTTCTTCCATCTGAATAGCTGATGTTTACAAAATCAATTCAGCTGGCTATATTTTGGCCAAAACAAACAGGAAGATGGCTACAGAATTGGATCAACCTTGCCATCAACTGCTTTTTTCTGTTATTTAAATACAATCTAGGTTGCTAAACACTAGAATTAATAAGGAGAAGTTGAACTCTAAGGATTTTTTTAATTGCATTTTAGGTTTTGGGGTACATGTGAAGAACATGCAAGATTGTTGCATAGGTACCCACATGGCAGTGTGATGTGCTGCCTTCCTCCCCATCACCTATATCTGGCATTTCTCCCCATGCTATCTCTCCCCAGCTCCCCAACTGCTGCTGTCCCTCCCCTATTTCCCCCTTACAGACCCAAGTGTATGATGCTCCCCTCCCTGTGTTCTCATTGTTCAACACCCACCTATGAGTGAGAACATGTGGTGTTTGATTTTCTGTTCTTGTGTCATTTTGCTGAGAATGATGGTTTCCAGAATGTGATGCCTTTTCTGAAGATGTTTTAAATGGGCCTTTGTCAAGAAGATAGGGGCAAGGAAGAAAGAACCAAGGTGTCTTCATGGTGATTCTATCACATTCAGAAGAAACAGCAATTTCTTTTTGGTGCCTAGCATATCTTCGTCAAATTTAAAATGAGGAGCAATGTTGATGATTTGCCACAGGTTAAAGTAGAGAATGTAGCACACTTTCATGTCATAGGACTCTTTTTTTTTTCTTTAGACAGAGTCTCTGTTGCCCAGGCTGTAGTGCAATGGCACAGTAACAGCTCACTGCAGCCTCAAACTCTTGAGTGCAAACAATCCTCTTGCCTCAGCGTCCCAAGTAGCTGGGAATACAGGCATATGGCTAATTGGTTTTATTTTTTATAGAAATAGGGATGTCTCTATGTCACCCAGGCTGGCCTCCAGCAATCCTCCCACCTGGGCCTCCTAAAGTGCTGGGATTATAGGTGAGCCACTACACCTAGCCAGAATTCTACTTTAGAACACTTTTACACATGTTCTAAAGGCAAGCTGATCAAGAAACCTTAATTTGGGGGAGAAAAAACAAAACAGCAAACCACACCAAGTGTGTTTGCAAACCAGCATTTCCTAGAGCCATGTGGTTGCATTTTGGTCAAAATGCTGCCTTTGCAAAAATGGCTGACACAAGATACAGCCTAAATCCAGCCACTTCACCTTTCTGTTACACAATGAACTTGGCTTTGAGCCAAAGTCCCAAAAAGCAAGAAGTTACCATTCCAGGCAACTAAATATAGTAAGAGAAATAGAATACTCATTTTATTTTCAAGGCAAGCAGGACATTATAGGAAGCAAAACAAGAATTTGGGTTTGCTAGATCACTTAAATAACTATAAGAAAGACTTCTGTAGCCTAATTACTTCACAAGAGCTAATAGCCAATGGAGAGTAATATACAACCCTCTGAATTGCGTGTTGTAATCCACAAGTCCAAACCATAAAGAACCAATGTCACATAATTTAAAAATAAAACATGTAAACAAGTTGGCAAGTTTGCTGAGCCTGACTTCTTGCCCAGGCTCTCCACAGTAGAGTGAAGAAAAGTCAGGATTTAAAGTCAAATAGCTAGGGTTCAACACCCAGCTCACTTCACCTCTCTCAACTTTTCTCCATATCTTTATCTGTAAAATGGGAATGATAATTATATCTACCTCATAGGATTACTGAGAGTATTAAATATTTCACTACATAAATGTTTGCTGGCATTAGAAAGATTTGCAGCACAGCTCTCTTCTACATGTATCTTACTTTCAGCCTGTATCAGGAAAAGAAGATATGGTAGTAATGGAATCAAATATCCCTTGGACCAGAAAAAAAAAGGTCACGCTACTGTAAAAAATTTGCAGTCCTCTGTGCCTTAGAATCTTCTTAAATTTCATCAGTCTCCTAGTGAGTATTACCAAGATCCTCCAACTGGCTCCCTCAGTCATATATAAGAGTTAAATAATTTTTAATGCCCCTCTCTCAATGCCAAATCTTTGGAAATTCACTGGGCATAAGGGGTGGATCAACATGACTACATTATTAGTCAGAGAACAAACATTCTCAGTAAATAATTTGGTTTTCTCCCAAAGATTAAATACGTTTCCACCTATGGAGATTAATGGGCTCCTGGGATCTTTTTCTATGTATTTAACAATGAGATAACTAAGTGGCAAGGTCAATAATCAGACAGCAGGTGCAAGGAACCAACTAACTTCTTTACAAATAGTTTTTCCGTAAGGGAAATAAGGCATGCCTTTAAGACAATAGCTCTGTAATCTGAAACAGGGGAAGAGGAAGATTGCCAATCAGGAATAGGTTCTAGCAGAGCAATCAGCTCAAACTCTAATCTTCGCAGGGAATGGAGTTCACGACACCAACTTCTTGGAGCTTGGTCACCCAGGCAAAAATCCTAGGACCCAGCTTCGAATACTTTCTTCTCTCAATCTACCAAATCTAAACAATTGCCCTAATGACTTTACCTTTGAAATATATTTATAGTTTCTTCTTCTTTTCTATCTCTACTTATCTCTGTCATTTTACCCTCTCCTGCCTAGATACTCAAGGGCTTCATAAGTCGTTTTCCAGACCCTTCAAACACATACTGCCAAACATTGCCCAAGTGACAGTAACAAACAGGCCCCTGGTAAGACATGCTATAGCTCAGAATGCAAGGTGCAGCTCCCTGTGGTCTCTAAGTCTGACCCATTCTACCTCACTTTTAAGGTCCTGCGTAATCTTACCACACCCTACCAAGTGGGTTTACTTTCCAGTCAGACTGGCTTCCTCGCCAGGCACCCAGGAACATGCAAGACACACTCCACCCTGCACATTGTCCCTTTACTGCTTCACAGCTGCTGCTGGCTCTTAGTGGAATGCCCTGCTTCGCCAAATGCATAGAAAGCCATACTCATTCTTCAGGACCTAGATTTAACCTTTTCTTCCTCCTGCACGGCTCAATAAACATTCTCTCTGTACCATGTACTCTATCACTTAACAAAACAGCTATATATTGTTCACTCATTTCATATATGCCCTAGATTTGTATCCATAACTAGATAATGAATTGGGTCACTGAAGGCTGATTCTCATGCCAAATATGATACCAAACACGCCTAGTTTGTCCCTCAATTTTTTCTTTCAATTTGATAAATATGACACAATCCCCTGCACTGCCTATAGAATTTCCTCAATGAAATAAATCTTCAGCCATCAAACTTTAAATTACTTAAATTAAGAATAACAATATCAGAATATGTGTCAGTAAAACCTGTAAATCTTGACTGTAGGAAGTAAGGTATTGAGAGAATTGGAGAAATTGCTGAACAATGATTAAGGAGATCTGGCTTCTAGGCCCCACCCTGCCACTAAATAGCTCTGTGATCCTAGTTAAGCTACACAGTGTCTGTCCAAAATGAAGGGTTTGGAATGGCTGACACAATGGTCTCTTCTAGCTCTTTCTATGACTGCAAAGCTGCCAATGTGGCATTAGAGCCTGGTTTGATCATCTCTGAAAAGTAGAATTTAAGAGGTTTTTCTTCAGGAAATAGAAAAGCTCCAGGGCCTTCCCTTTATAATCACAATATTAGTTAGGAAAGTTGGCCTCAAATTATTCTCCTTTATTAGACACTGTTATAGTAATTTTCTAGGTCAAATACAAAAGAGATAATGGGTTAATTTTCACTCTCTGAAAGTTAACATATATATTTTAAACCAACTTAGTAATGGCTTATCATAAATTTGAGTGTCATGAAGCTACATGATGCAGCTACATGAAAACTTAAAATAAGCCTAATTCAAGTTTGGAAGGGGAAGAGTTGAAGGATGCAAATTGAATGTCGTGTTGGAGACCTAAGATAATTTTATACATAAATCCTGAAAGAGCAAATGTTTTTTCTACTTTCTAGTCAAATGTGTATTTTAAGCAGTAAGAAATGCTAACAAACTCTGCCATAAATTCCTGAGAATTTTTTTCTTTCTTTTTATTTTCCAGTGGTCTTGAGGAAAAGAGCATCTCTTTGAAAGAATTAAAAACAGAATTCAAGTTATAATAAGGTACCTGTGAAAGATAATTTATAAAGCAATACACTGATGCGGGAGAGTTTTCTATGGGAGAGAAGGATAGACAAGGAGGAAATGATGTTAAAGGGGTATATTCAAAAGATGCCAGTCAAATGAGAATGGTAAGTGTCATAAAATTAGTCACAGTGTGATTCTGCTTTGGGAATTTCATTCATTCATTTGTCATTCATTTATTCATCAAGTGCTTAGGTCATGTGCTGGGCACTTAGGTTATGATAAAAGGAAAGACCTTCCCTGCAAGAACTCACCATCAAATGGACACAACTAAGGTCTGAGTTAGTACTGCCCCTGACTGAGTGCTCACTGTGTGCCAGCTACTGAGCACACCAGCCCCATGAGGCAGGTACCATTGTTATTCCTGTATAACATGAAGAAATCACAGCTTTAAGAGATTCAGGGACAGGTACGGTGGCTCATGCCTGTAATCCCAGCACGTTGGGAGGCCAAGGCAGGAGTATTACTTGAGTCCAGGAGCTTGAGACTAGTCTTGGCAGCATAGTAAGACCCTGTCTCTATTAAAAACATAAAAATTAGCTGGGTGTGGTGGTGCACACCTGTAGTCCCAGCTACTTGGAGGGCTGAGGTAGAAGGATCACTGGAGCCTGGGAGGGGGAACCTGCAGTGAGCCCTGATCATGCCACTGCACTCCAGCCTGGGTGACAGACAGAGTGAGATCCTATCTCAAAAAAGGAAAAAAAAAAAAGACCAGGCGCGGTGACTCGCACCTGTAATCCCAGTGCTTTGGGAGGCCAAGACAGGTGGATCGCCTGAGATCAGGAGTTTGGGACCAGCCTGGCCAACATGGTGAAACCCTGTCTTTACTAAAAATACAAAAAAATTAGCCAGGCATGGTGGCATGCCCCTGTAATCCCCGCTACTTGGGAAGCTGAGGCAGGAGAATTGCTTGAACCTGGGAGGCAGAGGTTGAAGTGAGCTGAGCTTGCGCCACTGCACTCTAGCCTGGGTGACAGAGCAAGCCTCTTGTCTTTGGAAAAAAAAAAAAAATCAGTAACTTGCCTGAGGTCACCCAGCTAAAAATGAGCAAGGCTGGCTTTCAAATCCAGGTCTGTCTCAAGAGCCAGCAGCCCCCACCCCAGTGCTACACTACAAACAGATGGCGTGGTGCAGTAAGTAGTAATGGAGACAGGTGCAATGTACTGTAATGTACTGTGTCCCCAGGCATCTCTCTCCTCACCAAGATGTACCTGGAAACCTGCACACAGGAACAAATTCTGAAAGCTGGGAAGAATGGATGGGCATCGGGTCTCTCAGTGGAGCTCAGAAGAACTCAGTCCTCCTCTGTGGACTTGAGGCCACGGCCTCAAGCTTCAGCAGCATCTGAAGTTGATGGTACAACTACCCAGCATGTGGTATACAGCAACTAGGTGGAGGCCACAGGGAGACCAAAGCAAAACACTTTAGTTGCTTCCCGTTCTCTGCCGATCTCCCAAAAGAAACACACACACACACACACACACACGCACGCACGCAGGCACACACGCGCACACACACACACACACACAGAGACACACACTCCATTCCACAGAAGCTCCCTCAGAAGGTACTTTATTTTAAAAATACCCTCTTTTTCTTACCAACACAGACATTATTTTTTATATATTTATAAAAACAAAACATTAAAAAATCTTTAAAACAATGTTTCACCTCTTCCAGAAAGTAAAGGCCCCAGGAGACCTTGGGAAAAAAGATGCTAGGTAGCTGCATGGCTGTTTGGTCCCCCTGAGCTAAACAGCTGCCAGAACTAAGAGGACCCCAGAGAGCCTGAGGGTCACAGTCATTAAGAAGTGTGAAGCTAGCGTGGGGAGCTTTGGGGAGGATGCTGCCAGCTCAGTGGGAACTAATGGCCCCACCTGCTCTAACGCTCAGAGACTGTTTTAAATCATAACACTGGTGAAGCATTTTGTTTATTTGCTTTGTGGTATCTTTTTGTCTCTTTTTGTTTGTTTAACTTAGTAAGCCATATAACCTTCAGTCAGCTGCAAGAGGAAAACATGCTCTCAAGAAGGACAAAGGAACAAGTTTTGGCTGCCATAAGGTACTAGAAACTATCCCACCAGCATGACATCCTGAAGCCTTGCAAGAAGGGAATTAGCTTTCATCAAGGCTTGATTAAGGATTATGTCCTAGGCATCGTCCTAGGGACCTTACTTACTTAACCTTCACAATAACTCTTGAGATATTATTAACTTCTGTTATGGGGGGGAAGAAAAAAAATAAGGTTAGCACAGTGGGGTACCACCAAATAATTTGCTGAGTGTCACACAGCTAATCAGTGGGGGAGGAATTAAAGGTATGACTCCAAAGTCCAGTCAGAAAATCCTTTCTGTGGAAAGAAAGCAATAAGATGAAATACAAATGAGAAGATGAAAAATCAACATCTTCTATTTACTTACTGTTTATTTACCTATTTATTTGAAGAAGAATTATATGGACAAGATAAAAATTTTAAGTTTTATAAAAAAGCATACAGTGAAAAGACTCCTTCAACATTTCGGTCTTAATTTCCCAATTCCTTTCATCAGAGGCAACTGTCGGTAATAGTATGTCAAGAAAGGCTACACATATACAAACAATAACACACACATGTGTACATACAGCTCTTTGAAAACAGAGATGGCAGTATTGGTCTTCCCCTTCTTTGATACCTAGTATAGTATATTTCAGAAATTTTCCATATTGGAACATTTAGACCCACCTTATTCTTTTAATAATTATTAAAATAATCTATTATATGAATATATAAGAATTTATTTAACTAGTCCTTTATTAAGTGGGCCTTTTGTTAAATTGTTTTCAACCTTTTGCTTTGTAGTTAATATTATACAAATATCCCTGTATATTCTTCCTTGAACACATATGCTACTATACTTCCAGGATACATTCTTAGAAGTAAAATTCCTCCCTCAAAAGTATGTGCATTTTAAATCTTGATAAATATAACAAAATTGCCTCCAGAAGGGTATTCACTGGTTTATAATTCTTAAAATATATATTCATACCTGCTTCCTCCACTGTTACAAAACAGTGTTGCATTCTGTGTTTTTCAAAAAGCACCTATGTGTTCACCTACCCCTTTAAAAGTCATATACTTCCTTCAGAGCAAAGAGGGGAAACCTATTTATTCAGGTCTGGGCATTACATTCCTGGAGTTAAAAAAAAAAAACAAAACAGATTTTTGGAGCTCCTTGCGCTGCAAAGGATGCTGACTGAAAGCATCTGATCCCCAATTAGATGATGTTGGCAAAGTCGGAAAATGGAATAAATCCCTGAAAACAAGCAGTTGGCTATAACTAATCACCTCGATCCACCAGAGCACTGTCAGAGTCACCCCTGGGTATCCCAGCAACCCGACCAGCCTGTCGCACAACAAGGCCAGGCAGGCTGTGATCCAGGAACGGATGCCTGCCCCAAGCAAGAGCATTCAAAATCCAGTGTCTGTCACTGCTTGTTGGGAAAAAATATCATAGGGAGGGACAATACATCAGAAACCTAAGACTAAAGAGAGACAAGTATTGGGCAGTGCTTTCTGATGTACTGAAACAAAAGGAAAATGGATATTCTGGAAAAATGAAACACCCTACATTATATTTTCCAATATAAAAACTTTCTAGAGTGAATACATTCCTAATGGATTTGCAGAACTAAGATCTTCATCCAGTGGGGTAGTCCAGTCCAAACTGTAGGATCCAGGCAGGAATCCTGGGCTTCAGAGGCTGAGAGAATTGTGAACCACACATTCTCTCTTTGTCTTAGCTTTCCTTACTTGAGTCTGCTAGAAGCCTGGGTTTGCTATCATTTCAGGATGCAAATATAAAATGTTCCCCTTCTATTTGGCAACCAACTTGCTGAGGTGTTGACTGTCAAGATCTGGGAAAAAGAACATACTGGCAGCCATGCCCTGGAAAGGACATAGTGAAACAGCCGTGGCTTAGATGGGCATCGAGGGTTAACTGACATGAGAGGTAATTTGTCTCTGGAGGGAGTGATGAGGTCCCACTTGCAGTCATATTAATGGATCGTTTGTAGCCTGGCTTTATTTTTGAGCGTGTGTACAAATATTACACAACTAAAACAAATAAATACGCATTACTAACACCACCTGTCAAAGATTTTTAAACCAGGTGGTTGCTGTATAGAGCAGAGTATTTTAACCACTTAGGCGCCCTCCAGCAAGCAGCAGAATGCCTTGTAATTATTACTTGTGTTTTTCCCAATTAGCAACCAACAGCATATTGTCATGGAGGCATTGTTGGGAGTTGTTTGCCTCTATGCAGATGCATTCTGATACTTAAGTGTAGGTTTCCTGGGTTGATACATGTTATTATAAAAATTACAGGGCCGAAAGAATGATTTCAGATGAACTTGTTTCAATCCATCTGATCTGAAGCAGCATCTGGGTCAGCTTCACAGTTGGAGCCTGCTGGGTAGAGGTTGCTGTTGCTCAGCCTGCATCCTGTCAGCTATATATAAAAGTTAACCTGATTTGCCATCGTTAGCTCTACTCCTCTGAAATCCCGCCAAATCAGTCACTAATTCATTCTCAGGTACCATCCATCACCACTCAGATGAGCTTTGCCTCATCCTCATTGATTGAGTGACTGATTGATTTCTTATTAGTCTGTCATCCAGACAGAGAAAAAAATAATTTGGAACACTCATCTTCATATTGTATTCCAGGGGTCATTTAGCTCAATGTAGATTTCCATGATTTATCTGTCTCCCTCCATTTCACTGACACTGCGTTTTTTCTATTATGAACTTCGGTATAGGGACAGGTTTCATAAGCAAGAATGAACAACAATCTATGAAGAGCAGAAAGATGAAAAAAATTAGAATCTTAAAAAAATGGAAAAAATTAAACTGAAGTTTGAATTTTAAGAAGATTGATTTTTCAAGTTTTAGGTGAAACATGTAAAAAATAAATGCACACACACTCTTAGCTCTCTTATGTTATATACTCCATTATACACTCTGGGAAAAAATGTAAATGAAACTTCTGATGATGAAATAACCAAATCCATAAACTGAATCTATCAAAATGTTATGTTGCAGGGTTTCTCTCCACCAACACTTACGGAATGCTATCAAATATCAGAGCTACATGAAAGCAAATCATGTAACTATTGAGCAAGTTGTTCTAAGTTCCTACAAGTGGGAAATCTCTGGGTAACCTAGAATCTATCCCTGTCTACCAACAGCTTTTAGAGTTGCTACTTTTGCCTGCATGCCCTTTAAACTATATTTGGTTTCAGAGAGGTTTTAACCAAGACAGGTAGTAGGAATGTTTACTAAAATAAAAAGTAGACCTCAACCAAATATGTCTGCACTAATAATATCTCACAGATATGTATTTCATTAATTTAAGTAGTAGGAGCTTGATACTACTTGAAGTAAATTGAAGGCATATTAAAAGGGTAGAGCTAACCATCTCATGTAGAAGCTACTCCAAAAGTCAACTAATTCACCTGGCTTATCCCAGTATTTTACCCAGGTTTACACAGGCAGGTTGAAACAGAGCTGAGACAGAGCTCAGGACATCTAACTCTCAGTCTATCTGGAGCAAAAGAATGGTGTCAAAGGAATCGTTTTTTAGGACTCTGGACAGTATTAAACTTAATGATGCAATTGTTTAAATAGATTTTTAGAGCTTTTAAAAATTCATTCATTTCCTCTTTGCTTTCCTACTTTGGTCTCCAAAGTGATCTGAGGTAGTTTATAGAGTTACATGCAATGCAACCTGGTAAAGATTTATATCAAGAGAAAAAAATATTTCCCAATGCTTTAGAAATATCCATTTGCCACAGGAAAACATACTCTTATTACAAGAAATTCTGACAATGTTTTTACAAATTGAGAATAATCTGCTAATTGTTGAGGCTTCACCATCCTAGTTTGTGATGAGCTACTTCTTATTCAAACTAATTTTGAGCTATTTATTACCATTGGCCCTCCATTTGCAGGTTCTACATCCTAGGATTCATCCAGCTACAGATCTAAAAGATTAAAAAATAAAATGAAATCAAAACCAACAGTACAACACTTTTTAAAATACAAGTTAAAAATCATAGGATGACAAATATTTAAATAGTATTTCTATTATATTAGATATTATAAGTAATCTAAAGATGATTTAAAATATACAAGAAAATGTACATAGGTCATATATAAACACTATGCTGTTTTGGATTAGAGCCTTGAGCATTCATGCATTTTAGTATCCGAGGGGAGGTCCTGGAACAAATTCCTTGTGGATACAGAGGGATGATGGGTACCACTATATTCCTTACTCTCATTTTACAATTTCTAGAAAAGTTTGAAATCCAGAGACATTGTCAACACAAAAACACACTATAAATGAGTTCTGGACAAGATATGAATGTTATTATGTAAGTAGCCACTACACTAAAAAGTCAGTAGCTGACCCAAGACCCCTGCCTGATCCAGCAGCATCTCTGACCTTCAAGCTGCTCAAGCCCATGAGTAACAGCTGCTGATGGGCTTGAGAAGTCCTGAAAGGACCTGGCACATTTCATATCTAGTTAAGCTCATGAAACTACAGATTGCAAACAGGGCATTGTTTAAAAATTGTTGTAATTTAGGAATGGGACACTTTATATGTTCCTCACTATTTGACTTTCAAGGTATTATTTACAACCTCAGGTCTTAGCCCTCTAAGACTGAACAATATGTATGCTGCCAGTGGATGAAATCATTGCTGCTGACAGTAGTGCAAATAATGTTTATAATTTGGGGTCACAAAATTGCTTTTATAATAAATGTCTCAATTTAAAATTATAAGTGCTCATTTGTTTCTCAAGAACTAGTTCAGGTGTCACTTCCACCGAGTCCTCAGGCAGTTCATTTTTGTTTCTCTATTATACTATTCTTCACACTGTGTTGTAATCATGTAATCTATTTGCTTATATGTCTGTGTTGCTTCCCTGACTGGTAGAATTTCTGACAGGAAGAGGGTAGGATTTTGTTTTTGTTTTTTTAATTGATAGACAGTAGACAGTCAATAAGTACCTAATGGAAGAATAAATGTCATTTTGATAAAAGTGCACAGTGTTTTAAGCTGTTTTCTTTCAATGGACTGTGTTAGGATCAGGAGATGACTTCTCAGAGCTGTGGGATTCCTCCTGGTTAAGTACAGCCTCAGGAGTCTCTAGCTTCAATGTTAGAGGAGAAGGTAGCTGGAATGTGGTAGAAAAATTCAAAATCAAAGATTTCAGAGCCCACTTAGGTACATTCAGGTGTACCCTGCCCTCCTCTAGCCAAGGGCTGGAAATCTGACCCAGGCTAGGCCATTCAGACTCCTCTCCCTGGAATATGAACTTTGAGCAGGGGAACAGGGGATAACTGGCCCTGAAGTGACCACTGGGCTGTCCTTGCTTCCCAGCCTCACAGTGGCCTTTACTTCCTAGTCTAAGTCTCCTTCCTTGCCTTTTTTCTGGTTAAGTTTCCCCACTTCCAATAAATTATTTCTCTGATCCAATTAGCCAGATGTGGATTCTGGTGCCTGCAACCAACAAATGGTAACTGATAGAATCAGTGAACTGAAAAGTAAAATACAGTCTGATTTAACAAGAAGAAGTAACTCTGGACATCTCCAATCTTTTTCCCAGGATCTTTTTATCTCTACTAACTCATTCCACAATCTAGGTAAGTAATCTGAAGAATCCCAATCCATTTTTGAATATTCATTCTGTTCTTAAAATAACCCAGTTTCCCACATTCATCCCACTGGCCAGCTCCAACATACCTTGCCTACTAAAGCAACCCACAGGTTTCAAGATCCCTGCAGTGATCAGCCCTAAGCTTCCTGTTTCTCTTGTAACTACCCACCCACTCTGCCATAACAATATTGGAACTTTTTATTATTATTATTATTATTATAAGATTTCCAAGTCAGCCATATGTCATTAGCCCACTGCTAACCAGTTGTTTTACCTCTGGTTCACCAGCAATCATAGGAAGCCTAATTATAATGTTTTATTTAACAATTGTATAGTTTTTACTATGCACCAGGCATTGTTCTAAGTGCTTTACACATTTTAACTCATTTAATCCTTATTTTTAAAACCCCATGAAATAGAAACATCTTTAGAAGCTTGGCACCATCTTTAGAAGCTTGACAAAATCTCGTAAACAGCAGAATCGGGATTCAAATGCAAGTAGTCTGGCTCCAAGTCTGTGCTGCGAATCACCACACCATGGTTTTGAGATGATGGGTTTATTGCATGGCCAATTAAAGGGAAGGGCTAATCGTATTTTCATCTGCAGCAGCTGACAGGGTACACTGACAGGGAAATGAGATTAGTCCCCATATGCCAAAAATCTAAAAATATCAAGTCAATTTATGGTGCCCTCCAGATCTCCTACTTTCTAAACACCATGGAAACAAGCCAAAACAATTCTACAGTGGTTTCCATTCACATTGAGAAAATTCTAATGCCCTGGTGGTAGGTGCTTTTCTTCTTTAATTGACCTAAAATAGCCATGTTACTTTTCTAGAAAGCTTGAAATGTAAATCCAGCAGTACCCTTTTACCCCTTGTTTTAGCCCAGGGGGTCACCACTTCTGGGAAAGGGAGGGAGGATGCTGCTGCACTGGCACAATTCGTGGCTGACTTACTAACTTTCTCTCTTTGGTTCAAGACCACAGATGAAGTGATAAAACCCTGACTATGGGTATGGATGAAACACTGAGGCCAGGTGGTCAGATCTCTCAGGGACACAATGTCTCTCCTCTCTTTAGGATTGTTAAACCATCATAAATCCTGCTTCAGAGTATTTTTATTGTCTTTTTGGTATTTCAAATGGCAAAGTTTATTGTAGCCATAACAGTCTTGCTGCATTATATGAACATTTTTACTCTCCTTGAATCTTTACAAGTTTTCTGGAAGAGCAAATAAAGCAATAATTTGCATATTGAGTATCTCAACTTACCTGTTTAGACCTAACTCCAATAATTTCTTCTACCACTAAGTGCTACAATCTAAACAGATGGCTCTTGGTTTCATGAAAGCCAAATATCTTATACTATAGAGAACAATGAGTGAAATAATAAGACAGAGTATTGATATCAATTGTTTCTAAATATTTTTAACTTAGTGTTCCTAAAATCAAGGTGAATTTTAATGTTTCTAAAATTAGGGTGAATGATAACTGAAAGTTAATAGTGGGTATCTGTAGGGGGTGAAATTCTAATCTTTAAATTCTAATTTCTTTCTTGCCCTTTTCTGATTTTAAATTTTTTCTACAAAGAGCATATATTTCTTTTTTAAAAAGTTCTTCCTCCCTCCTAAGGAGAATATATTTCTGTTATAAATAAGCCAGGCAGCATTATAAAGAAGCTTTATTATACTTGTGGGATCATGGTCATACCGTACTAGGTACTTTAAAAAATGTATAACTAACAATAAAAGTAAAATGAACAGAGAATACTTTGCTTTTCATTTTGGAAGCAATAAAGCAAGATACGTGTATAAATTTACTAAAATAAGTAAAAATGAATTTTCCTTCTTATTCCATAGTTTAGAAAGTAAGAGGAAACTCTTCATTTTCACCTGGGAAGGTGGTCTGATGTCGGAGGACCTAGAGTGGAATGAATGACAGATCTGCCTTCTGCTGCTCATGAATGGGCTCTGTGCGTTCCTCGTGCCCTGCTTTTTCTCAGCTGCAAAATGGAGATAATTATGCCTAGTCCATAGGGCTGTGAAAGCACCTAGGTTAGGTTGTGGCACACAATAGCCAACCAATAAATGTCCATTTACTCATTTAAAAAGCTTACTGTAGGCCTCCTCTGTGTCAGCACTTGCAAGATACAGAAACAAATAAAAAAAGAAAGACTTTGTGCCTTCCCTCAAAGAGCTTGCAGTACAGACTCAGACAAGAAATCATTTACAACAGAGAAGTTTTAGAAGGGCTGGATATCTTTACCTAAATTTTTAAGAATTCTAACAAAGTATCTTAACCTTAACGATGGAGTTCCGTTTCTCCAGGCTGTAGAAACTTCATCTGCTGATCCGGGATCTCTCTGTCTCTCTGAATCAGGCTGGGAGTGGGTGAGCATCTGTTTATTTGCTGAGTTGTCCTCCACCTGGTCTTCAGTAGTCAGTCTATGCAGGTCACTGCTGATTCTGTTTATGTTCCCTATCAAAAGTACACTGGAGCCCAACTCTATAAACAAACTCCCTTGCCCATTTAAGGTACATGGGATCATTCTGTTCTCTCACACCACACTGGGCCTCAGGAAACTCAACAAGATTATCCTCTTCCTTTTCCCACTTCTGTGCTCCTCCTGACCACAAGAATATGGTTCTCTGATCCCACGCCAGAGACTTCACAAGCTCCCTCAGGCCTGTCCACCTGGACACCATGTGCAGCCATTTCTACTCTGAGTTGTTCTTACCTCCCTTGGTCCTACACAGGAAAGAAAACCTGGATTCCCTCTGTGCTCAGATTCTATATACCTCTTGGCAAGCTCTGTTACTCTCCTTCTCCCTGAGCTGAGCTTGGGGAACGGAAAAGGCAGAGAATCTCACTCCTTTGTCAGAGACCCACAGTGTCAACTCAACCTTTGCTTACTCTGTCCAGAGAACATTCTGTCCTCTGGAGCATGTAACCTTTACTGGGCATGATTTATCCCAGTCATCATTTTATCTGAACACATGGGCCTTTTGCTTCCCTACAGGACCCAGATTTTTAAAACTTACAATCCAAAGAGAGAAAGTGTCATCTCTTCTTTGTGCATCGAGAATACTATACCAAAGCTGATAACATATAAAAGTTATCAGTTAAGGCTTCAGCTCTTATCCTACCACGTAACGCAGGGCTAAGATAGTTCAAAGGGAAATTGTGCCTAGCTCAGCTGGGGGACTTGGGGAAGGCTTTAAAGAGAGGGCCCAGCCAGAGGTGAGTCTCCTAGGGTGAATTAGAGCTCAACCTCAACACTCAGAAAAGGTGGGGAGGTCATTCCACACAGAGGGAACAACATGTGCAAAGTCACAGATGAGTCAGGATTTAAACTTATCTCCCACAATTGTCTAAGCCACATAAATCATATCTCATTTTGAGAATTGAATAAGCACAGACGTAATTATTAGAACTGGAAGGTACTTTGGGATCATCTAATCTAATCCCTGCATGTAACAGATAAGGACATTGAGGTCCAAAATGATGACCTTTAATCTAACATTCAAAAAAAATAAGACTAAATTCAGACTCTTATATCTATGGTCAGGAGCTTTACTCTCAATTTGCCTGCCAAACCATCTCCTCTGAGCCAAAATAAGCATGAATTATATCAATACTTATAATAAGCTTAGTAGTGAGATCTTTGTCAAGGTTCAAGAAGAAAAACAGTTATTGTCCAATAATTGCATTAATGTTTGTAAAAGAAGATTCTGTTTTCCAGGAAAGTATCCTAGTAAGATAATTTATGCAAAATGTATTATATATGGATATCAGAATGCTGTACTTGTATTGGATCCTTTAATGCCCATAACATCTCTTCAAGGCATATACTATTATTTATACCCATTTTACAGATGAGAAAACTGAGACACAGAAAGTTAAGTAACTTGTCCTAGGTTATATAGCTAATAAGTGGTAGGCCAGTAGCAGGTAGTCAAACCTATTAATAATCATGCTTTTAACCACTACAACATCATATTTCTCTTCATGCTGTTATTCAACCTATAGATATACTACACATACACTTACAAAACCACACAAATGCACAAATGTGTATATATAAGACTGTTCATGCAGTAGGGTTTGCTTTTTAAAAGACTAGGAATAGGCCAGGCACAGTGGCTCACCCCTGTAATCCCAACCCTTTGGGGGGCTGAACTGGGTGGATCACCTGAGGTCAGGAGTTTGAGACCAGCCTGGCCAACATGGTGAAACCCTGTCTCTACTAAAAATACAAAAAAATTTCAGCCGGGTGTCGTGGCAGTCACCTGTAATCCCAGCTACTTGGAAGGCTGAGACAGGAGAATTGCTTGAACTCGGGAGGCAGAGGTTGCAGTGGGCTGAGATTGTATCATTGTACTCCAGCCTGAGTGACAGGGCAACACTCTGTCTCAAAAAAAAAAAAAAAAAAAAAAAAAAAAAGACTAGGAATAACCTAAATACCTATTATTAGAGGACTACTTAATAAATTAAGGCATATCCTCTTCATAGGGCCACAGAACAGGATAAAGCCACTTGTGTTGATGTAGAACAATTTCTAAGAAACAAAACATGGTTAAGTTAAATATAATAATAACCAAGATGTATATAGTATGTTTCTAATTGAGTTTTCTTAAAGGTTGCTGTATAAACAATATTTAAGTTTGATTATGTAGAGAGTGTTTCTGGAAGGGTACTAGCAAGTACTTAGTAGCGGTTGCCTCTGAAGGGAGGCAGAGAGAACTAGGAATGTGAAATGAGAGGGAAATTCATTTTTCCTTGTATACCTTTATTGTAATTTAGACTTTTTACCATGTACCAATAAGAGTTATCCAGACTCTGCAAACTACATTTTTTATCAACTAATACAATTTTTTTATCCTAAGATATCTCTTCAAGCTTAAGAATTAGTAAAGAATATACTTAAAAATGTTTTCAAACACACAAATTATTATGTTTGTATTTACCTATAAGACAGCTCTTTAAAAATACTGGCCTTCCCAACCCTTGCCAGGATATTGAATCATTTCTGACTCACAAGAGAAAAAAAGAAATAGTCAAATGAGTAACAAGCCTGATGCCATTTGATAAGTGGGAGCTCAGGACAAGGAGTGTGGGTGGGAAGTGAAATGAAGAGGCCCAGGGCGAAGTACCAAAGAGGTAGATCCAAGTACTGCTAAGATCCCTACAGTTCTGGGACCTACCTCTTTGGTAGGAAGCTCCATTCCTGTTGTTCAAGACATGGGCTCAAAAATCAGAATATATGAGCTGTAAGATGTGAAAAACAGCCTTCCTATCACTGAAATAGGTTTTTTTTAAAAAACTTTAAGTGCAGGGGTCCATATACAAGTTTGTTATATTGGTAAACTTGTGTCATGGGGTTTTGTTGTACAGATTATTTTCTCACTCAGGTATTAAATCTAGAACCCATTAGTTATTTTTCCTGATCCTCTCCCGCCTCCCACCCAGCACCCTCCAAAAGGCCCCAGTATGTGTTATTCCCCTCTATGTGTCCATATGTTCTCATCATTTAACTCCCACTTATAAGTGAGAACAAGTGATAATTGGTTTTCCGTTCCTGTGTTAGTTTGCTAAGGATAATGGTTTCCATTTCCATCCATGTCACTGTGAAATACATTCTTAAATCCACACACACCACAAGCCCTCATCAATACCCACAAGACAAATTATGCTTAGTGATTGAATTAACTTGACATTAATTGCTCTAGCTACTTTCTTTCCACTTGTTCTTTCTTGGTTTGTTTCATTGTGCTCTATAACTATTAATTCGATTTTTAAAAGTTTGATCAACATGGTGAAACCCTGTTTCTACTAAAAGTATGAAAAAACCAGGCATGGTGGCATATACCTGTAATCCCAGCTACTTGGGAGGCTGAGGCAGGAGAATCACTTGAACCTGGGAGACGGAGGCTGCAGTGAGCCGAGATTGCATCACTGCACTCCAGCCTGGGCAATAAGAGCAAAACTCCGTTTAAAAAAAAAAAAAAAAACTTAATCAGATATGAAAATTTACCCATCTTTAAGAGTCACCAAGCTCCCCTTAATTAATTAGGAAGCTGTAGGCTGGGCGTGGTGGCTCACACCTATAATCCCAGCACTTTGGGAGGCCAAGGCAGGTGGACCACAATGTCAGGGGTTTGAGACCAACCTGGCCAATGTAGTTAAACCATGCCTTTACTAAAAATACAAACATTAGCTGGGCATGGTGACACGTGCCTATAGTCCCATTTACTCGGGAAGCTGAGAGAGTAGAATTGCTTGAACCTGGGAGGCAGAGGTTGTGGTGAGCCAAGACTGCGTCACTGTACTCCAGCCTGGGCAACAGAGCAAGACTCCATCTCAAAAAATAATAATAATAAAGAATAAATAAATTAGGATGCTGTGTATTTAGGTAGACTGGCGTGGCCTGAGAAAGACGAAGACTAAGTGTTTGTGTCCCTCCCAAAATTCATATGTTGATGCCTCAGTGTCATGGTGTCTAGAGACGGGGCCTCTGGAAGGTAGTTAGGTTTAGATAAGGGCATGAGGGTTGGGCTGTCATGATAGAATTAGTATCTTTATAATAAGAGGCACAAGAGAGCTTGTGCTCTCTCTCCTTCTGCCATGTGAGGACACAGCAAGAAGCAAGATAACTTTTTTATTATACAAATTTAATAGTTACATCAGCTAAATGTAAAATGCAGTGAGAGGTTTCAGATAAATCTCACCTAAGAAAAAAATGTTCTAATGCTCGTGGTCTGAAGATTACTATAGCATAGGTAGTCAAGTATCCAGTAGTCAACGTGTACTGTTCCTTAGAGAAATTATAAAACAGATTAAACAAGTTAGCTCATCTTATGTTGAGGCTGGATAATTTATAAAGAAAAGAAGTTATTTGGCTCATGGTTCTGCAGACTGTACAGGAAGCATGACACCAGCATCTGTTTCTGGTGAGGGCATCAGGCTGCTTCCAATCATGGTGGAAGGAGAAGAGGAGCCAGTGTGTGCAGATTGCATGGCAAGAGAGGAAGCAAGAAAGGCAGAAGGAAGGCATCAGACTCTTCAACAACCAGTTCTTTCAGGAACTAATAGAGGAAGAACTCACCAACTCCCTCCTGACATCAGGAAGGACATTAATCTATTCATGAGGGATCTCCCCCCAAGGCCCAAACACCCCCACAATTTCAACATGAAGTTTGGGTGGATCAAATATCCAAACGATAGCACAGAATTCACATACAAATAAATATAACTAGCAAAAACAATAACAAAATCCACAAGGAAAAATGTGTATCCCCCTAATAAGCAAGGAAATGCAAATTAAAGCAAATAAATGATAATACCAAATATATATAAAATTGTAGAGAAAGTTATACAGTCATTCTATATAAACACTTCAGAAAGTATATGTCCATAAATAGCAAGAACCATAAAGGCGTTCACAATTTTAACTATTATAACATTTCTGAGAATTTATTCATAAAAATTCAACTGAATAATAAAATAAAAAGGTATATACGTTAAGATGTCAATACAATGTTGTTTATTATATCATTTACATTTCTATAATATACTTTAATAAGTTGAAGGCTAAGTTGCCAACAGCAGTCAGCAAATTGGGATAGATACTATGAAATATTAATCAGTCATTTAAAAAGGCAATTGTTTATAAGACTAAAAACATGGATAATTTTAATGTCAAGACAGAATGTTATATAAAAAAGTATAATTAAAATATTCTGACTGTAAATATTATAAAATCTATATGCATGAAAAGAATTAGAAACTATTATGATAAAATATATATCATATTGGGGAGATACAATTACTAACTAATTTTTAAATGTTTGCTTTTATTATTGTTGATCTTTATTAAAAATCATGGGAATTTAGGACTCAAAGCTTTGAAAATATAAATACAAGGAGAAAAAATGAACAACCTGACAAAATACAGCCAATTTCAATCATTGAACTTGATGGTTATTACTTTCCTTTTGTTTGTTTCAAAAACTTCACTAAATTTTCTTATGACACAAATCCTTATGACATGGCAAATTCTTTCAACTACGGAGACTGACTTCCTAAAACCCTGCTATATGCTATAGCTACTAATTACTCAACTCCAGCAGCCCATTATGGTAAGGATTGCTCCAAAGTTGTTTTCCTCACTAAAATATTTGCTTTAAGCTTTGTTCTTTATTTACACACAGTGGGATTTGGAAGCCCAGGCCCAGAACCCAAGCCCCTTCGGGTTATGAAGAAGTACCTCTTAGTTCAGAAGGAAGATTATAAATTCCAACTGTTTTACTCTTTTTTGATATTTGCTTTTGTTGCCTAGAGGAAAGAAGAGGAATGTGTGTTTTCACTTAATATTTATGACTTTTCGTCATGTTGTTTAGAGCAATATGTTTAGAGTAGGGGTACTAAAAAACACTGAAGACAGACTTCCTTAGCTTTCAAATAGAAAGCAAATAATCCCACAAAATGTTATTTGACCTTTTCCTTTACTCTTTTATTCTCAGGCTATTGCCTCAGAGTCCAAAATTGTGGTTTCCAACCCTGAAAAAATAATCCTGGAACAGCTGGCCCATAGTGAAAACAGACTATCCTGACCTAGGG
Source organism: Sapajus apella (assembly GCF_009761245.1). Classification (NCBI taxonomy): domain Eukaryota; kingdom Metazoa; phylum Chordata; class Mammalia; order Primates; family Cebidae; genus Sapajus; species Sapajus apella. The sequence goes on from NW_022436941.1 coordinate 44,219,634, forward strand.
CGTGGTTGTCCAGGAATAAAAGAATTATCAAGCAGACCCTGGATAGTCACTCGAGCTGGAACATAAGCAGGATGGCCAGACAACATTCACTTCTCCAAAGGCAAGAAGGCACAGGCACCAATTAGAGAAATGATGAAGTTCCAGCTCCCCTTAGCCTGTTTTCAACATAGATGCTTAAACCGAGCGGATTTAATGTGACAAACTCCCAAGGGAAAAAAATTATTTAAATTTTGGTTTGCAAGGCAATGAGACACTGTTTCATTTACTTTAAAGGGATCATTTAACCCATGAAATAAACATGCAGGCACATGCCCAGAAAATAAAGCAATCAGGCAGTAAGCTTAAAAATAATCCTTCCAAAAAGCATTACCTCTCTGCCTCTTTCTTCCACATGGCTCCAAATCTTCCCCTTTTGCTCAATGAAACTCAGTACTTTGAAAACTCTGTTTCTTCTTTGCCATATTTTTCTTTAGTTTGGGTTGAATGAGAATTGCTTTGATTCTTTTGGCTTGGTCAATTAGTTGGCAGTTTGTAGAAGTAGAATGAAAGCTGAACTGGAAATCTGAAAAACTGATTTCAAGTTCCTACTTAGTCACAAATTAACTACATAATTATTGACAAGCCAGTTACCTCTCTAGGCATCTATTTCCTCATCTGTAAGACAAGAGGGGTGAACTACATGATCGCTAGGATACCGTGAAAGCTCATAATGTCTGTAACTAATAGGAAAACATGTAGATGATTCCAAGAAATCCTGATAGGAGGGTGTATATCTTTAAAAGCAGATGAAAACTATTAGAGTTGATGAAACCTTACATTTCATCTTTACCTGGCTTGATTTCTCAGAACTGAATCATTTCGTGGGATGCATTTCTCTAATAACAAAGAGACATCTAGATCAAAATAAAGCTTGAAAAATAAAAGACAAACCTATATTAGAAGAGATGACTGTGAGCCAATCAAGAAATTCCTGCAGTAGGAATTTCTAACATTCTTTAAGACCAAAGCAAACAAGTAGAAAGAAAACTTCAGATGCCCGTTTCAGTACAGCTTTTCTTCCTAGCAGACCACTTCCTAGGTTTATGCTTTCATTTCACCAGTTCTGCAGCCTAAAGAAAAAGGTATCCTGGGCCAATTAATATTCTAAGTCTCCACCATGTAAGAGCTAAATCATGATTAAGTTAGGAATAAGGAATATGCAGGCAAGATACAGGAGAGTAAGAATAAGTATAACCCAGAAATAATTCCAAAATCACACACTATGAAATAGTTTCAACCTCTTCCTAATTCACCAAACTTTTCCTATCTAGAGATGATAGCAAGTCACTAAATTTGCTGCTTTAACCAATGTCCTTCTTTCTTCTCCATCTCAGAGCCAAAGTACTACAAGGTAAAATATGCCTTCTCATTTGTCATTTTGTAAAGTAGTCAGATTCTTTCATGGGAAGCAATGGAAACTACCTATCCGTACTAATCAGCTCAGGTTCCTATCACAAAATACCGAAGACTGGATGCCTTAAACAACAGCAGTTTATTTTATAATCATTCTGGAGGCTGAAGTCTAAGATGAGGGTAAAAGCATAATTGGTTTCTGGTGAGGGCTCTCTTCAGCTTGCAGCGGCCACCGTCTCACTGTGTCCTTGCATGGCAGAGATAGCAACAGTTTCTCAGGTGTCTCTTCTTATAAAGGCACTAATTCCATCATGAAGGTCCAACCCTTGTGACCTCATCTGAACCTAATTACCTCCCAAGCTCCCTAACTCCGAATAGTACTACACTGGGGGGTTAGAGCTTCAACATATGTATTTTGAAGGAACATTATTCAGTCCATAGCATCACCTAACCTACAAAAGAAATGGGCTTGTTAAAGGATATTAAATCACTTAGAGAAACAAAGAGAAGTCTAGAGAAGCAATAGGGTAGTTCAGGGAGTCAAGGTAACGGGTACCAACATTTAGCTCTTTCACGGTGTTCACTAGAAAGAATGAGTTCCAGAAAAATTTTCTGTCTATGAATCTCTCAACGGAAAATTCAAACAACTCACAGAGAATGTAATTAGCCTAGCTTGGGTTATGCAGCCAAGAATCTTGATGAATAGTTTCGGGGCACATCATAGAATGGGGGCAGGGATGGGAGGATGATGAAATAATACTTCTCTAAAGAAGAGAGACATGGATACAAGGTGGCCAAAACCCAGTAAATACCCAGTGTTCTCTATCAAGCAAAAACTTTAGAACAGGGGTCCTCAACCCCTCGTAGTGGTCCATGGCCTGTTAGGAACCGGGCCGCACAGGAGGAGGTGAGCAGTAGGTGAATGAGCATTATCACCTGAGCTCCACCTCCTGTCAGATCAGTGGTGGCATGAGATTCTCACAGGAGAAGAAACCCTTGTGAACTGTGCATGTAAGGGATCTCGGTTGCGGGCTCCTTATGAGAATCTAACTAATGCCTGATAAGATGAGGTGGAACAGTTTCATCCGGAAACCATCCCCACCCCACTGCCATCCATCTATGAAAAAGTTGTCTTCCAGGAAACTGGTCCTTGGTGCCAAAAAGGTTGGGGACTGCTGCTTTAGAAGATTGATCTACCTGGGTTTTAATGCCAACTCTGCCACTCATTAGCTTGTCTTCTGGGCAAACATATTAGACTTTCTGATTATTTTCTTTTTTTGTTGTTTTTTGTTTTGTTTTGTTTTTTGAGACGGAGTTGTGCTCTGTTGTCAGGCTGGAGTGCAGTGGCACAATCTTGGCTCACTGCAACCTCCACCTCCCGGGTTCAAGCAATTCTCCTGCCTCAGCCTCCTGAGTAGCTGGGACTACAGGTGCATGCCCCTGTGCCTGGCTATTTCTGATCATTTCCTATTTGCAAATGTTGTTGCATTTTCAAATAGAAAAAGTGATTATCTATCTAATGGCAATTCTATGTTAACTAAATAAGCTCCAGAGCACCTACTGTAACCTAAGTGCTCAATACATGTCAGTCACCTCTCTTCTCCCTCTTAAACATAACACAATGACTACTGACCCACCATATGTCTGTGCACACAGAATTATCTTTATAAATATTAATTAAAACACAACTTGTATTATATGGACATGTCATACTGTTACAAGTGTTGTATTTGTAAAGCACATATCTAGCATCAAAGAGATAACAGACGTTGAGTCACACTTAAATGAAAAACTCTTGGTAAGTGCTCCTGGACTGAGATAGGAAAGTCAAGTTTGAACATCAGAGGCCTGTGAAAGAAACAATCTCAATGACATTACTGCTCATCATTTCTGAGAGCCACAAATAAACCCTCTGTTTGCTAAACACAAGTGGGCATGTTCCCATGAAGCCCTCCTGCTACAGGGCTTGGATTTGGGATTTTGACTAGAATCTCTTGTCTTTGAACCTCTTGAAATTATATGTGCAGGTGCATGCACACACACACACACACACAGGTTGAAAACCACTGCCTTAGCCAAACAGAGCAGATAAAGCTCTATAAACTACTCCAAAGAGCAAGAGCCACTCTCAACCTTCCCTTTCCTTTGAGATTGACTCAATATCCATCATCCTACAGTGTGTCCTACTTAACACCCACAACAAAAGTAGCAGCAAGTGCATAATGCAGCAGAAAGTACAGAGCTATATCAGGGATATTGCTGATCTAGTCAAATTATTTTAACAGTGGAACTTTTTTCTATGGAAATCCTCCCTGAAACAGATTTTAAAGGGACAAATGGGTTACATGGGCAGTTTATATCTCAGCTGATTTAAGGAAGATGCTTCTTTTTTTTTGCAGAAAGGCTGAAGCACCTGTAAGGGCTCCTCCTAGAGTCACCTAGAAGGCCATTTAAGTTGCGAAGACACTGGCGAGTCGCTCTCCTGCAGATTCACGTTCTCCAACTGCAGCGGCTGCTAACCTCTGACTGGCTTCCTTCCTCTTCCCAACAATGGCTGTTTCAAAAGTGTTCTTTCAATTCCCACCTGTTCTTCAACCCCTTACTCCCTGAAGAGTCTATGGACTCCTCACCACGAGGGTTAGGCCTAAACAACATAATTACCAAGGCTTCTTTCCTTCCTCTCAAGCTGTAATGCTCCATCCCCCACCCATTCTGAGCTCCTTCTCTATTGCTTTAGTGTCTTCCCAACACCAGGCATTCAAATATTACCTTCATGAGTTTTGCCATATCTGTAGTATTTTTTATATCAATTTAAGTTTTCTTTTCTAATAAATATTAGTTTGCTTTATATCAATTTAATCCACATTAGAATCTTGTATTGGAAAATTTTAAACATATATAAAAGTAGAAAGAATAATATAAATTATGTACCCATGTACAAATCAGCTTCAACAATGACCCATGACCAGCTTCAACTTATGACCCATCGTTTCTTCATTTGTATTCACTCACTTGCCCCCACTTCCAAGTATTTTGAATCAAGTGTCAGTCATAGCATTGCAACAATAAATATTGCATTATGTATATCTGAAGGATAATGGCTTTTTAAAACATTCTTTATAAAAAAAACTAGCATATAAAGAAAAAGGATAGATACAAGATTAAGAAAGGAACATAATCCAGATAGTAAAATAGCCTCCGAAGTGAAAGGAGAAACCAGAAAGGTGAGAGACAGGCAAAGAAAAGTAGGTCTAGGCTGGCCAGTCAAGTCTCCAAAGATTGAGAACAATAGGCCTGGTGCCAGGAAAACTGTGGGTACAGGTGAGAGCTGGTACATGATGTACTGACAGGACTTTGGGGAAAATGGCAGTGCCACTGGTGGGTGGGAAGTATGCCTAGGAACAGGGAAGGAAAAGAGGGAAGTAGAGGAACTGATTCAGGCCTGGGGACTGATATGGGAGTGCTAGACAAGTGATTCGACAATCAGAAAAATACCAAAAAGAACTGAAAGGGACTGGAGACAGACGGAAGGTCATAGTGGTGGTAGCTGAGGGAATGGGGTGTCTGGGCAAGCACAGAGTTGGGGCCTGAAGCTAAAACGGGGTGCTGGTTTGGGGAAGGTTTATCGCTAGGAAATGTAGGGTTAGGTGGGCTTGAGAAGGAACACTGAAAGGATTGAGAGAAGGGACTGGTTGGGTACAAAAGGATGAATGCTGTATTTTGGGCAGGGCTAAAGAGAGGTCCTCAGCATGTGACTGTCTACCCTAAATGGGTCGTGATCTTGACCAAAAGCAAAAGCATACCACCAATGACCTCCTGCCTGGGGAATCCAGTGCCCCTCAGTCCTCACTCTAACTCATCTCTCTGTAGCATTTCCCTTTCTTGCTCACCACCTCCTTCCTTAGCACTTTTGATTTCCATGACACTGCAGATTTCTCAGTCTTCAGATTCTCCTTCTACCTCCCCAACTTATTCTCCTTAGTCCTTGGGCGAGTCTTCCCCCTCTTCCACCTACCCTTCAGGTGAAGATGTTCCTAGGTTTACATATCTCCAATTTACCCTTGTCTATTGCCACATTTACAGAGTGGTTACCAAATGTATGTCTGTAGTCCCACCTGCAATTTTGAGCCTAGAACCCAAATTTCTGTCTATTGTATAACTGTCTCCACACAGATGTCTTAAATTCAACATATTCCAAAACAAAAACTCAATTTATTTTTTTTTCGTCCCACAGATCTAGTCCTCCCATTTTCCTTGCCTTGGTCACAACATCGCCAATCACCCAGTTGCTAAATGAGAAAACTTGGAATCAGTTTTGATTGCTCCCTCTCCTTCACTCACTAACGTAGGCATGTTTGTGGCCACCCAGCATCTTGTGGACGTGCATTATATGTTTAAAGAATTTCTCATATTGTGAATTCTCTCTAATATGTGGATACTATAGCCTACCCAAATTAATGCAGAAAATCAGTCATCATAGGCAGTGAATCTTACAAAGGAAAATAATATAGGCCCTTGTCCTCGACAAATAAATGTCTAGATAGGAAGATGCTTGCATAAATAAATAACTATAAATCAAGTTATGAGCCTTGTGGTGTGTTCCATAGCAGCTATAAACAAAGAGCTTTGGAAATCCAGAGGAAGGAATTATTACTTGACTAGGGATAGTGAAATTAACATTTAAATTACCTAGACTTTAAGTAAAGCATATTACTATTTATAATGTTGGTGGGCCTCATTCAATGATTTGAGGGCTTTAATAGAATAAAGGCTGACCTTCCCTAAGGAAGAGAGAATTATATCTCCAGACTTTCTTCAGATACAAGCTTCAACCTCAACACTTCCTTGGTTCCTTAATCTGCAAGATTTTTTTCTCATATTTTATTTTTTGTAGAAACAGGGTCTTGCTTTGTTGCCCAAGCTAGTCTCAAACTCCAGGCAATCTTCTCACATTGCCTGCCCAAAGTGCTGAGATTGCAAGTGTGAACCATCATGCCTGGCTTGCGTAATTTGGATTTGCCAATCTCAAAATCTACACAAGCCAAATTCTTAAAATAAATCAAGATAGAGACGCTGGGTGCTGTGGCTCATGTCTGTAATCCCAGCACATTGGGAAGTCAAGGCAGGAGGATTGCTTTAGGCCTAGAGGTCAAGACCAGCCTAGGCAACATAGCAAGACCTCCCTATCTACAAAAAAAATTTTTTAATGTTTTTAATTAGCCAGATGTAGTAGCACAGACCTGTAGTGCTTGTTATTCTGAACGCGGAGGTGGAAGGATCACCTGAGCCCAGGAGTTCAAGGCTACAGTGAGCTATGATTGCACCAGTGCACTTCAGCCTGGGTGACAGAGCAAGACCCTGTCTCCTAAAAATTTTTTTCAATTAAATAAAGATAGATGGATAGACACACACATACTATTGGGGCATGAGTATGTATGCAAACACACACACACGCACACACACACGCTTGCCAGCCTCCACAATCACATGAGCCAGTTTCTTAAAATAAATCTTAAATTCTTAAAATACTATATATGTGTGTATATATATAAAATATGCATATATTATACATGTACACACACATATATGTAAATACACACCTGTCTTCCTGTGTGTATATATACATATATACATATACCAATGTGTACATAAACACATATGGCTCTTGGCTTACATGTATACATAATGAAGACAGAATCAATAGGATATGTGTGTGTGTATGTGTATATACAGATGTATCTATGTGTATATACAGATGTATATATATGTATATGTGTGTATACACATACACATACACACATATCCTATTGATTCTGTTTTCATGTATGTATACATGTAAGCCAAGAGCCGTATGTATATATGTATATATTGGTGCATGTATATATATGTATATATACACACAGGAAGACAGGTGTGTATATATATACATACATAATGTGTGTGTATATATATAAAATATGTATATATTATACATATACACACATATGTATATATAAATATATTTAAGTTAAATATATGCACATGTGTATTTATACACATATTCATACACACATGTATGTAAACACGTAAATTAATATACATATATGTTTGATTATATATACACACATAATTAAAAATTAGCCAGGTGTGGTGCATATATACACATATTTTACACACACATACACACACACACACACACACACACAATCCTGTTGGTTTTGTTTCTCTGAAGAACCCTGACTAATACAGAGTGTGGGTCCAGTGTGTGGGTTCCCCTGGCAGATGCTCAGTAACTGCTTCATGAATGGATGGTGCTGGAAGGGAATATTGAGTAGAAGAAGTTAAAAAATGCTGACAAAATGTGAAGCAGTGGGGCACAGGGACCAGGAGTTGGGGGAAGATTCTTGGGGGATGGAGCATGATTCTGAAGGTGAGATCTCAGGAATCCCACCTCTTATTCAGTTTTCCTAGACAAGCCCTGAGACAGACACTGTTCATTCAATAATAGAGATAATACATAAGGCCAGAGGTTCTTTTGGCTAGATCTCTAAGAAGCCAGGGTTCAGACAAGGTAATGGTGAAGAAACTCTAAAGCAGTGAGTCAATGCCCAGGAAATGCTGCTGCCTGACTAAACTGATGACAGAATCGTCATCCAGGTGTGACTAGATGTGCACATAAGTTATGCAGTGTAGGCCAGCCATGACCCTCTGCCCTTCCCACCTGTGCTGCCTACATCTTCCCTCACACTCTTCCTGACACCTTTATTCCCAGAGAGGCTCCTTATCTCTGATTGCCTTTCCCCAGCTAGAGTGGCCTGTCAGCTGCTGTGGGTTCCTGGCATTGCCCAGCCAGGGCTGCATTTAAAAGCCATTTCATTCTGTAGTCTGTGCAAATACAGGAACTGTGTAAGCAAGATTTTTTTTTTAAGGGAAAACTATAAAATGTGGACAGTAAATTACATTGCTGTTTTTCCCCTCCCAGTGCAAAATGGCAGGCAGTTAAGTGGTTTGGAGCTAAGTCAGTGTTTCAGATTAAAGGGAGTCAAATCTAAACCTCACATTACTTCAAGAGCATGAAAAAGATATAGCCTTAAATAGTCCCTATAACTGACAGGGAGAAAGGAGGCTGACTGTCAGTTATTACTGCTAATTTTGTATTTGCAGATAAGTGGAAGGTCTCTGGATCTTTTTAAGCACAGGTATACCCATTTTAAACTAAGCCAATTTAGGAAAGTCTGGCCTAGCAAATCAGATAGTTTAGCAACTGATTCTTCACATTTCAAAGAATTCTTCACTTTGAAAGCAATTAAGACCATCTCTATGATTAGTAATGGTTTCAAAGACTGCCACAAATGTGTTCCTAATGATCCATCAGAAAAGTATTTCCCTTACTGAAGGGACCTGGTAATTATTTAGAGACTATAATGAGCCATATCCACACTGCATTATTTAAAACCTGTATTTACTGGAAGACTATATTGGGCAAAGGATTTCCTACACATATAAAATTGGACCCACTGTCAGATTAAATTGTAAAAGGAAAATGAAAAGAAAATAAAGAATATAACCTTAAGAACAAGATTGCTTAAAATTCAAATATAATACCCCTATTACCCGTTTTTACATGGCATTAACTTTAAACAAAAGGTTGAATACCTGACATTGTAAACATTTGAATATAAATTTGTTTATTCCACAGATGTAGTTTTATTTCTTACTATATGTAAAGCACTGTGTTGTCCCCTAAAGTGGATACAAAATGAAGGTGATGCTTTCCTTCCAAGAAAATTGGAGAAATAAAGCATAAATATGAATCACTTAAGAAATAATAGGACTGGGTGCAGTGACTTCACACCTATAATTCCAGCACTTTGGGAGGCTGAGGCTAGAGGATCAATTGAGGCCAGGAGTTTGGGACCAGCCTGGTCAGCATAGTAAGACCCCATCTCTACAAAAAAAAATGAAAAAGAAAAATTATTAACTAGTCAGGCATGGCAGCGCATGCCTGTAGTCCTAGCTACTAGGGAGGCTGAGCAGGAAGAACTGCTTGAGCCCAGGAATTCGAGGTTGTAGTGAGGAGTACACCACTGTACTCCAACCTAGGCAACAGAGTGAGACCTTGTCTCTAAAAAAATTTAAAAAAAGAAATAAGATCAGAAATTATATGATTAAGTGCCACATTGAAAGTCAAACATTAACTACAACAGGAAAGGGAAAACCTATATGGGCTGAAGTAGTGAGAGATATGAAACCTGATCTAGCTGAGAAACAGATGAGAGGAAGACAGGCAAGAATTTTCAGCCAAACTAGCTTAAAACAAGCTAGAGAAAGGACTTAAAAATGGGAAGAAAAAGGCAGAAAGTACAGAGGTATAAAAAAAAGAAAGAAAGAAAAAAAACAGAAGTTGTTAGAGAAACCATCATCAAATAGCAAGCAGTGGGAATGAATGGAACAGTACAAAGTCAATAGGGGAAAGAGAATCAGAAATCATAAGAAATAAGACATCAAACTGTAACATAGCAAAAGGGATGCAGGCTGTCTATCAGAGCCCTATTGTTCAGGCTGACCCTGTCAGCAAGATTCACACTAAAAGGATACACTACAACTTTTCAGTGTCCAAAGTACTGGCTTGCAAGTGACACTTAAACCTCTTTTAATGATAGGCCTAGTTTGAAACTCACAGAACAGTTTTTCATCTTCTCTCTTCATGAACCTGCCAGCACTAGCAGTTTTCTGTCATAAAGTGTTTAACAAAGCTTTAACAGGAATGAGAGTGTTCTAGTCTGTTTTCTTCCTCATTACACTTTTAAGAGGTGCACTCTCTGCCTCTGCCCCTATAATATATTTTCTTAATACAGCCCCTAACTCCACTGAATTCCCTTCAATTGTTGGAAACTTTGTTCATGATCATACCAGGGACAATATGTGCTCTTTCATAGTCATAGTAAGGTGACAGGCTTTGAAAAGGATCTGCAGGTTAACTGCCCTAGAATTAAACCTTAAAGGCACACAGCAGGGGCAGAGCTAAGAGTCATCACAGCACAAAGATAATTCACTCTCTGGCTGAGGGGCTAAACCAGGGTTTAAAAGATCCATGTCTAGAGGGTGAAAAACAACCCACGTTGTATACCAAATATGCTATTTGTGTTTCTAGATTGTGGTATCTTTTTGTTGCACAGTGCCTTACAGTTTTATAATAAAAATACTTTCGTGGGCCAGGCACAGTGGCTCACACCTATAATCCCAGCACTTTGGAAGGCCTAGGCAGGCAGATCACCTGAGGTCAGGAGTTCAAAACCAGCCTGGCTAACACGGTGAAACCCCATTTCTAATAAAAATACAAAAAAAATTAGCCAGGTGTAGTGGTGTGTGCCTGTAATCCCAGCTACTTGGGAGGCTGAGGCGGGAGAATCGCTTAAACCCAGGAGGCAGAGGTTGCAGTGAGCCAAGATCACACCACTGCGCTCCAGCCTGGGCAACTTTTCACTTACCTTATCTCATGTTCTAAATGCTTTAAAATAAAAGATCCTTCAAAACTATAAAATATTAATTTGTCTTACTATGTTGTAATGTGTACACAGTATAGAGGATAAGTTTTAAATATACAGCTCAATTAATTTCTACATATATACATAAAAATACACACACATACACACACACACACACACACACACATACACACACACACACACCCCATTAACCACCACAGGATATAAAGAATTTCCAGCACTCCAAAGGGCTCTCTTGAGTACTTCCCCTCAGTAATTTTTTTCTTCACAACATTAAAGCTTCTTAAAATAAAAATTTTAAAATTGTTAATCCAACATTCCACTGATATTTAGGGAAGCTGATTTGACTCATTAATATACTTTCAAAGTTTTAAGAAACAGTGATGAAGAAAGAAAGCCAAAAACTTAATCTGTGTTCATAGTTAACACCAAAAAGAAATGTACTATCCCTCTCACTAAACACTAACCTTTTGAATTGACTCATCAGGGACTTTTTAAAAATACTAAGAAATATTGGTAACAGGAATAACAAGTACCAGAAGACAACAATTAGCTTTTAAAATGTTTAATCCAGAAATATACCCAAATACATAGCCATTACCGACATGTGAGGTCAGTGGAAAGAGGATAAAAGGAGTTAAGCAAGGGACAGCTGGCCTGGCTATTTTTTGTGAAGTCTTCTGTTAATTTTTATGCTTTTTTAGCTATCTCACATGATGTGGAAATAATATGTTGGCATAAATGTCACCGATGGCAAGAATCAGGAACAAAAAACAATTCCCTGAAAAGGGAATTTCATATCTTTCTGTGAAAGACTAGGTTATTTCAGGAAACTATGGATTTATAACTATTTAAATAGTTAAACAGGTGGTTTTGTTTCCCTGTAGGCCACATGCAGAAACTACAGACAATAAATATCACTTGTGAAAATCAGGCACAAGTGAATGAAGAAAAGTTTCATAAATGGACAGACAGCACCAAGAGACTTTACCACAATAACTACGTCATGGTCAGGGTTTCGGCATATTCTGTAATTAATAAAGGTTGATGTCTTTAAATTTAATTATCAATTTAAGTGAAAGTACAAAAATGAAATCTTTATGAGCACTGCAATTACACACTTTTGCCCATCATTCAACAGCTTTCTGCAGTACTCTAATGCCAATTTTATTTGCAACAGAATACTATATAATCAAAGTTAGCTTTGTGCAAAAACAATTTAGATTAAGGCTTAAAACTCTAATTTATGAGAGTCTCTAACTTTCTCCACTTGCTAAAATAATCTCCATTCAACCTTCACTCTTATAAAGGGTAAGAAGAGGTAAGAGAACCAAGCATGGTTTTTAACTACCACCTGGTCAATAGCATCAAGAAATACCGGAGTCAAAGCAGAAGAAAACCTACTGCCTCTTTGCTACCATTTACCTCTTTGTTCTCATGGCCAATAGAACACACAAATATAGGTTACTTTAAAATCTTCTAATAGCTAAATGCATCTTTAACAAGTAACCAAGTTAAATTATTCCCCTGTCTCCACCTGAGGATAAACCACAATGACTGCCAGGTTAGCTTTCCCACAGGTAAACTGAGGAATGGATCACATATGCTTGGGAAGCTCTTACCCACAGTCTCACATACTCACACTAAGGATGGCTTAGGAGCCCCCAGCACACACACGCCTTCTTGTATTCCAAAAGCTTTACAACAGCATATTATAGTAGGGGCAGAATGATAAACCCCAAATCCTACCTTTGACAGTAACTACTTATATTAATTCAGAAAGGCACCTAACTTCTCTGCCTCAGTTTCCTCATCTATAAATTGGGAATGGCATGTAGCAACCTCCCAGAATTGTTGAAAGGATTAAATAAAGTGAGACATGTAAAGTACTTACAACAGCCTCACCTAAATAGTACTATATACCAGAATCGTATACTGAAGTACTGTTGGATGTTCGTGTGTAAAGAGCTTGAATGGGGTCTCTGCTCTTTGCTGATTTACCAGACTAAGAAACAGTATGACTTCAGATACATTCCTTGGGAAACAGATTCTGAGATGAATATTTTCATGAGGGAAAGTTATTGGAAAGTATCCTTGGGATCAACAACTATGGAGGAGCCCAAGGTATAAGAATGGCATCAGGAGGAGTTGAACTGTATTACAATAGCAACAAAAGACTCAGCCAATCCCACAGGGTTCTCTGGAACTGGGATGGTCCTTCTGACTTGGACCACCCAAGCCTCAAAGGATTGAGACTTTATAAATCCACATTAACCAATCATTTGCTGTGAGCTGCCCTCAAGTAGGGGTCATGACTTTGGGTGAATGGCTCCCTTCAGCTAATGCCCAGGGAGGGATTCAGCTGAGAGCCAGGAGCCATCAGCAGTCCAGCTGCTATGGGAATGAGTCCCTCAGTCCTAAAGGGAGGATCTGGACAGCACACTAGATGTATATCCACTTGTACAGGAATACAAGTGTCATGAGGGTTGGGGTGTACTTGATCTGGTGTTCTTCCTCTGTGAAGAAATCTACCAAGATTCTGATTGGTCACCTTTTCCTGAAACAGTTCATGTGAGAGAAAGAGAGGTGTTATTGGGTAGCTGGTGACAGGACCACAACTGATACTCATTGACTCCCTCCTGTATCACTCATTCTTGACCCTCTGCATCCCTAGCTAGTGTTTCTGCTGGTCAAGGCAGCTTAACTTGGGGGGTGACACAGACCTCATCACTGATGAAAATGTTCTCAGGCCATGACTGCTGTACTTTTCCATTCACTCTCAGAATTGGACAAAAGAGTACTAAGAAACTCCCCTAGGGGGCCACCTAAGTGCCAACCAGATTTTTCCACACCCACATTGGGTAGTAGCAGCCTTACTGTTTTCTTTCAGGGCCAATGATCCCTGCCAGGATGGTGACTCCTTTTTTTCACTGCTGGTCTCTTGGCCTGAGGAACCTGAGGTTTTGGGGTGGAAATAGCTTAAAGTTTAATAGGACTGTTAAACTGCCCCCTGATAGAAGTGTTCCTCTTCTGAGAAGCAGGATCTCAAAAGCCATAGATTCCAAAGTTGTGGGGACTAGAAGTCAAAATTCTTCAAATCGGTCAAATGGAAAATGGCACTACTCCAACTTTCAAGCCTTGGTCCCTGGATCCATTCATTCTGTCTCCTGGACACAAAGCACTATACAATGATGGTTGATTTAAGCAATATGCTGCACTTACACCCATCCTCACAAGTTATCATCTCCAAGCTGATACTTCATTTGTGTCTTCACAAGGTCATTCTATCACTCTACTAGACAAGCAGTTTATAGGTGGTATGGTTTTTGAGAAGGCTGGTGGGTCTGATGGTCATGTGACTACTTTCACTCCTCTTTTGCTGTAAAGGGATCCTTGGTCTGAAACAATGTTATGCCAATCCTGAGCTGGTGGATTGGGCACTCTCTAAGTTGCTGGATAGCGGTGCTAACTTCCCTATGGGAAGGTAAGGAAAACCCACACCCAGAACACATGCTGATTTCAAAGTGAAAAGGGTCCAGTGTAATCAAGCTGTCACTGATTGTTCGGTTTTCTTGAGGGATGACGCCATATAAGAGACATATAGTAGACTGCATAATGGGAAAAAAGATGAGCTGATGTCAGCTAAGTTATTCTGTCCACTCGGTTAGACACTCATGGTGTCTCTTCCATAACGGATGCTCTCTGGTGGAGATTAACATGTCATACAAATATCTTCACGCTATGGGCTTACTCGCATGTGTCCATCTGTATGCTTTTCCCCAGACCTCCTTATCCTCTATTTTCCATATTCTCCTTCTATGTCTCTAACCAACCAGACAAGCCATTTTCCATAGTCTACAACTTCATAAGTAGTCTTACCTCTGGCTACTTCTTTTTATACACACACACACACACACACACACACACACACACACACACACAAAATAACAAGGGCACATCCACAACTCTGCATACTGGGAGGAAATTCCCACACCACTGTTTTTCAGGGATACCTCTAAAGGGCTATAGTGCATCCAAGTCTATTTTTGGCTTGTACCCAGAGCAATTCATCTGTGAGTCAAGTCTGGGCTTTTTTCTTCTCTGTTAGCTAGCCACAAAGACCCCTGGTCCCTACAGTCCTATATGTAAGCTGAGAGAGAACTGCCTTGAAACAATGATAGATGGCATGGGCTTTGTGAATGCACCACTTTTATTCACACTTGGTTGCTGCTGGTATCACTAAACTTTAATTTGTGGTATGACCCAATCCAGTTCATGATAGGCAATTCTACAGGGTCATTTGGGATCCCACTGTCTAGTGCTCAGTAGCAGCCCAGGAGCTGTTTATTGAACTGTGCATAATTCTCTGCTACAGAAATCATTTCCTATGAATCTGCATTGTGATTCTTTTTTAGGGGTGTTAGGAGCTGAATTTTTTGTTCCTTCCAAAAATTGCTGAAGCCCTAACCCTCCATGTCGCTGTATTCAGACATTGGGCATCTAAGGAAGTAATTAAAGTTGAATAAAGTCCTAAAGGTTGGGCCTTAATCCAATAAGATTAGTGTCCTTATGAGAAAAGATAACAGAGAGCTCCAACTCTCTTTCTGTCCACAAATATATCATACAAAAGGCCATATGAGGACACAGTGAGAAGGCCGCCATCTGCAAGCCAAGAAGAGCACATTCAGCAGAAACCTACCCTGCTAGACCTTGACCTGGGACTTTTAGCCACCCAAACAGCGAGAAAAAATTTCTATTGTTTGCTTAAGCCACCCAGTCTATGGCATTTTGTTGTAACATCCCCAGCAGATTAACACAGGGGGCTTTCCACAAATTCCACATGGTATCTTTTTCTACTACCAACACCTCGTATATCATATGCAGCTTAGTCATATGGCCTGAGAAGCAAAGCCACCTGCAGCATAGCCTAGAACAACTACAGTGCCCTTTCCTGCTATGGGCCCTACTCAGAAATGAATGCCTTTTATATCATTCAGTAAACCGGTAGAATAAATGTTCCCAAGTGTGGCATACACTGCTTCCAGAACTTGGAGAGTCCTAGTGGATATTTTACCTTTTCTTGGTGATAGGAGGCTTAAAATGCAATAATTTATTATTTATTTTGGAGGCAAATTCCAGCATGCTCCAAACCAATAGGCCCCAGAAAACTCTACCATTTTGACAAGCACCTGAATTTTCATAGGATTTATCTCCCATCATCTGTAACATGTGGGTCTTTACCACTGTTTCCAACATACTTGCCATTTCTTGTTCATCCAGTCCAATTAACATGGTGTCATGAATACAGAGGACAAAGATGACATACTACAGAAAATCCAGATGGTGCATGTGTCCTTTTGAACTATTTAATGTTAGAGGGTGGAAGAGTTAACATAATTTTAGAACTATTATCATTCTAGTGAATGCAAACTGTTTCTGATCTTCCTTCCTGTTAGGGATGGAAAAGAACACAGACACCAAATTAATGCTCATATACTATGTACCTGAGGCTGTGTTAATCTGTTCTAGCAAAGATACCACATCTGACACAGCTGCTGCAATTGCGCTATTACTTGGTGGACTTTGCAGTATTCTACTCTAATCCTTCAGGACCTGTATTTTTTTTTTTATCAGAGTAGGCTGATAAATTAAATAGGGATAAGGAGTGCCTGCATCCTTTAGGTCTTTAAGGGTGGCACAAGTTTCTACCTATTGCCTCATGAATATAATATTATTGTTGATGTACTCTCTTGAGTAGGGTTAGGGGTATTTTCAGAGGCTTCCACTTGGCCTACTTACTATGATTCCTCTTACCCCACAGACCAAGACCCAATGTAGAGGTCCTAGTGACTACCTTTATGCCCATTCCATTATACATTCAGAGCCCTGTGAAGTGACCACAGAGTGAATCTTTGGACCCATTGGACACATTATGAGCCAGATCAGAGCCAGGATTCCACCACTTCCTTAACAGGGAGCCACAGGTCTTAAGGTATCAAGGTCAACTTGGACCCTGTATCCAACAACCATCAAAATTCTGAGTATTCTTTCCCAGTATACAGTTACCTGAGTAAACAGCCTTAGGTCATTTAGAAGATAACTTGAAGAAACACTGCCATATCATTTGCCGTGCTATTATTGCAGGGGACTTCTTCCTGAGGACCCAGACTTACTTTGAATTAATGACTTCTAAGTCTGAAAACTGGCTCAGGTCCAAAACTTTGGCAAAGAATTGTAGTGTTTCACTAGGGTGGTTGCTCTCAGCCTCCTGATAGTCCATCCTGCTGGGTTCTGCAGCTCCATGGCTTAGTCCCTTTCCTTCCTTAGCAAGCTCACTCTTCCCTTCCCTGGTTATGTTTTGCTTGATGCTAGGCAGCCAGGAGGTGAAAGCAGATCCCGCAAGGGGGATAGGTAGGGTTTTACAAAGCAGAAGTCTCTACATTGCCTTCAGGTAAGGGGTGGGGTTCTCATCTCTAGCAGAAAAAACAGAGCCTATGTCTGTAAACTCAGGAGGTTTAGGGAGAGCTGGGTACATTGTCCCATGTTTCCAGCTAAAGTTTTAGTCATTCTTTTTTTTCAGCCTGGGCTTTGGCATAGCAAATTTGCTGGGGCTGAAAATTTAGCCTTTTCTGGAGATACGCTACTCTTAAAATTAAATCCTGGGTGCGGTTTTCAGCATTTCTGCCTTCAGTCTATAGGAGATAAGAGTCACTTTAATGTCTGTTGAGGAGGTCTGCCAGACTTTCACACTTTGGCTTTTTTGTCTTTCTCCTATGCATTAATGGCACTCTGCAACAGCCATACAATTCCACTGCTCTTACAATTAGTACTTGTACCTCTCAAAAATCTGAAATATTGCACCAGCCAAGTCATTCCCTTCTTGGGTATCCCATCCCAGTTCACCAGTGAAAGTGTTAACCACTGGATGGCTATTTCATGATAAAGATTATCCACGACTGCCAGCCAGCCACAGTGACCAAGATCCAAACTCCCACTTTAAAATCAGCCATCTTAGAGCACTGCTGGTAAATTTCTTAGGTCAAGTTCCCTGGAAAAGTGATTCTGAAGGAGATTTGAATACATTAAGTTGATTGAGGAGGACCTTTGGGTTCCATAACTGTGGGGAAATTAAGGAAGTAGGTGTGGCCACAGAGAAAAATTAAATTTCAGTGTAGCTACAAACATAAAAGATTCAGCTGTAACACTGGAAATCTCTAGAGTTGAGATGACCCTTCCTCAAAGCAATGGGATTGGGCCTTTATTCCTCTGCCTCCATGAGTCATTGTATGAAGGATGTCCCTGGGAAGATGTTGTGATCCTGTGTGAAACAACTCTGGTTGAAAGCAATTCCCAGGGAGGGACTCAGTGTAGGAGCCTCAGTCTCCAATTTCCCCATCAGTAAAGAGAATTAGTTACTTGGTTCTGAAGCAAAGATCTGGGTAATGCACCACAGCAACGACTACAAATACACATTACACACACATACCCCTACCACACACACACACACACACACACACACACACACACAGACATACACACACACACATTTTAAATAGTGGACCCTGAATAAGGTCAAGAAACAATGCATCTTTTGCTCAATATTTCTAAGAAAAATAAGGCACTCCACTGCTCAAAATCTGAAGATTGTTCTTCTACCATAAGAAAAGTAGGCAAATGACTTCAATCAAGGGCAGAGTCAAGAATTTAAATGCTCTTGCCACAATGAAGCCAAAAATATAACATCTAACATAGATAAATGCAGGTTCAAATTTTAATTGCACAGACTAGAGGAGACCTGATGTGACAACATTTCATGCAGAAAATATCCAGAAGGGTTAGTTGTTTCCAAGTTTAGTACTTGTCAAGAGTATAAGGCAACTACCAAGGAAGTAGATGTATTTTTATTCTCCATTAATAGAAATAGAGTGTCACTAGCAGATGTTATGGTTTTGCCATAGATCCCATAATGGGCAACCACATCTGGAGAGGTATTCAGTTCTGAGCCTCACATGTTAAAAGACACAATTTAAAAACCAGACTGAGTCCTAAGAGGAGCAATCAGAAATCTGAAAATAATGCCTTATGAAGAAAAGCTGAAGGGCATGGAAGTGATTACTCCAGAGAGGAAAGGGCTTCATGAGAAAGAAAGGAGTCAATCGATAATATATTGGGTCTGGGTTTCTCCAGAAAGGACTAAAATTTGTGGGCAGAAATTACAGGGAACAAATTTCAACTCAAAGTAGTCAAAACCTTTCAAACAAATAGAGCTGTCTACAATGAAGCCAGCAGAGACGGCTCTGCCTAAAAGTGTTATTAAATTAAGTTTACCCTAAAGCTGCCTCCTAACACATTTTAAGTTCTTCCTAAAGGTTTCTCCATACATTGTGAACTGTAACCTGTTCTTACAACAATCACAGAGTTTCAGCCAACCACAGGTAGCCAAATGTTCAATCATGTTCAAGTAAGGCAAATGCTGAGTTGAAACCAATGCAGCAATAGTGTTTCTATAGCTCACTTCCATCTTCCACACATCACTTTCCTTTTTCTGTCCATAAAAGTTAGCTAACCATGTGGCATCCCCAGAGTCACTCTGAACCTATTTGGGTTCTGAGGGCTGCCCAATTTGGGAAGTATACTTTGCTAAATCACTGCTAAATTTAATTTGTCTAAAAATTTTTTTGTAATAGCGTCCAAGCCAAGACCAGGCACCTCCTTGGGGATAGCAGGGGTATCCCTCACTAGGTAGAGATTATACGGAGTCTCCCCACACATATTCTTAAAAATCTTATTTTTCTAAGGCTAAGATAAGACCATCTCAGGCCAGAGAAGAACTAAATTTCAAAACAGAGGCTGGCTTTACCTTTCTCTCTCTCTTGAATATCTATGACATACATAAAACTTTCCCCATCTCAGCATTAGGACAGAAATTTTGCTACTGTCATTCTATCTTGCCAGGAAAACAGACACATGGACAAATCTGAAAGATGCAATGACATGACAAACCAATACTCATTAACAAACCAATACAAATAATATGTTTCTACTCTCATATCTTGATGTGCCGATTCATACTTTCTCAAAAACTTCCCAATAAAACAACCCACCTGGGTGAATTTAAGTCAAAGTCAGTTCTGTGGAGCCAGTTCTGCATCTGGGAATAAATAGAGGAGTTGGGGCTAAATAGTCCTTCAGTTCTTTCAGCCTAAACATTCTTATAGCCCAAAGGAAGGAGGCAGTGTTTTTAAGAATACCTTAAAAGGCATTAGTTATCCAAAAGAAGCAATCTTTTTTTGTGGTTGTACAAAGTTGCTATGGAAGATACATTTGTTGTTGAAATTTATGACCTAGTAAGACACTTGCAAGAAAGCAAAACCTAACTCCCAGAAATAAAAATATCTAGGATAATCAGAGATATTTGTTTAGCATTTTTTCCTGTGAGTTTACAGAAAAATTTCAAAACCTAACTGCTCAATGTTAGGTTCACATAACTAGGGGGTGGTAAGGTAAGCTGATTTTAGAAACTATGCCTAAAAGAATATATCCCTTTAAAAGGATGTTTTCAAAAAGAAACAAAAACAGGATACTGGGGATACTGCGGTGTTTTGGGGGTAGGAAACATAGAATACTATTAAAATAGGAACAGAACTGGTTAGGTTTCTTTTTGGTAACGACATGAATGTCATGTAACATATATGTGTCAGATGATTTGTGTGATATTTTAAAAGCTTATTATCTTGTATTTGAATCAAAGTTCAACAAAGTTTAAACTATTATCTCCATTTTTATAGATTAGATAAGGAAATTATGATACAGAATAATCCAAATTCCCATAGGAAATCACTGATAAAGAATTAAAAGCAAAACCTACTAGGCTTTTCCTGTGTCCACAAATGTTAAATTATATATTATATGATATAATGTGATTTAAATTGCTGAACAAATTATCAAAACCTTATTAAATAACTTTTCATCTAAAGTCATGAAAGAAAAAAAATTCGGTTTTGGTTCATTTGTTTCCTTGCCATCTAAGAGCAGCATAATAGCTTAGCAGAGCAAGGAGCTGAATAGAAGGTATACTTTGAATGGTAACAAAAGGCACACCTGTCCTCAAACATTCACCTCAAATTGAACACAGACCCGAAATATAATATTTGCATTCATCATTCCTTTGGGTTCTAGTACTCTGGGTCACTGCTAAAATACAACATGCTCTCCAAAGAAACAATAGCATCTAGTAACATTTATTTTGGATTCATTCAACAAATTGGTCATCTAAAATGCTAGCCACAGTAGCTGTTAATCAGCTGGTAAAAAGCCAATGTCATCTTAATTTCTGTTAATAGAACTGTAATTATATAATTTAAAGCCCAGGGAAGGAAAATGTCAATCTGATCTTGGGGGTGGGAGTGGGGGGCAGGGAGTAAAGAAGGGGAAAGAGAGAAAGTTCTGAGGTGGCAATGTCCAGGTGGGAGGACCTGGTAAAGAGCAGTAAAATGGGAGAAAGAGGGGATTCTGGCAATAATACCAAGATTCTGGGTTTAGGGGCTGAGGAGAAAGATGCCTGGCTAGAAGAGCAAATCTGCATGGCTTCAAGGATGGGGGTTGTGCACCCAAATTTGAATGAAGACCACCTAATGTTTGTGAGATACTTTGCTGTTTACAAAGTATTTTCATATTCATGAAATATACATTTAATCTACCCACCCTCTGAGATGGTTTCTTTCTATCATCCTCATTTTAAAAATGAAAACCTAGGCTGGGATGAGATGATTTGCCCTGATTCACACCAGGCCTTCCAGTCTCACATGCCCTTCACATACCACAGCGCATTTCCAAGGCTGCCTGGGTTTCTTTTACCAACTGTGTAGATATTAAAAGGAAAATGGACTCACTTAAAATAAATAGTATTGAACTACACCACACTTTACATATTTCAAAGTGTTTTTACATACAGCAATACTGTATGTTCCTCATTTCAATTGGGGAGATCAGGAACTATTATCTCCATTTTTATAGATAAAAAAATTATGACACAGAATAAACCAAATTTCCACAGGAAATCACTGACATAGAATTAAAAGTGAAACCTACCAAGCAAGTGTGGTTTTTCCTGTCCCTTCCCAGTTCATGCAAAGCTGATCTCTGGGCTAGGCCGTGATGAATAAGACTTACGAAAAACAAAACTAGAAGGAAAAGGGAAAAACTCCCAAGATGAGCCAGGCATGGTGGTTCACTCCTGTAGTCCCAACTACAAGCTGAGGTTAAGGCTAGAGAATTGCTTGAATTCAAGAGTTCAAGGCTGTAGTGTGCTCTGATCATGCTTGTGAATAGCCACTGTACTCCAGTCTGGAAAACATAGAAAAACCTGTCTTTATAAAAAATAATTTTTTTAAATATAAAAGCTCTCAAGACACACATAAATAGAATGGGTCTTCATAATCAGAGCTACATTAAACTGGTTTGGAAAAAAACTACAAGTTAAAATAATAACAGCAATAATAAAACAATAGTAATAAGTGCTTTGGAAAGGAAACAACACGGTCTCTATTAGAATTACCACACAGGTCACCCTCATCACCAAGAAATATAATATCAGAGGTCAACACATATTGAGAATAAACCACAACAACTGCATAGGTAAGAGGCATTATGATGCCCTTTGAGCTGCCAAAACAACTGTCTAGTTTTTCTAAAGCTGGAGTGGAGATGGGGGAGGCATCTTGATGTCATGGGTGGGAGAAACGTTTTTACCAACTAAGCTCATCATATGTATGTGGTCAACAACCAGAAAGTATTTTACTTTTATAGGACAGTAGGTAAACGATTCCCAGAAAAACCTAGTAATATTTGAATAAAATGTTATTTACTACAGCTGATATATTTTCTTTTTTGAGCTTTCTGTCCTCCCCTATTTAATGTTTAGTAACAGATGAAATGTATTTGTTAAAAGTCATAAGTGATACTGATATTTTGCTAATACTCTCCTACAAGAAGATTGCTTATGTCACGCTGCAGTCGGTTTACTGATTTTTATAACTGCAAAATAAAGATCTGATAAATAATTAGCTCAGCAATTCCCAGCCTGAATTTAGTAATGCAGACTTTCAATTCATCTTGCACCAGGATATCTGTAATTATTCCAAAGTCCATCATGGAAATTTTCCAAAAGTCTCAAAATAAACCAAGGAAAAAACTCACAAAACTTTTAGGAGATAAGGTGCCAAAAGAGTGTCACAAAATCAAATTATAGGTAATGAAAATCTAAAAAGAAGTCTAGAGGTCACTGAATTAAACTAGTGGCTCTCAACTATGACTAAACATTAGAATCCCCTGGGAGTTTTCAAAATCCTAGTGTCCAGGCTGTACCCCAGACCAATTACATCAGAACTGCTGGGAGTACGATACAGGCATTAGTATTTTTTTCAGGCTCCTCAGGAGTTTCCAGTGTATATAAAAGACTGAGAACAACTGGAATAGATTAATTAAAAGACCAAATCCTTACAGTTGGTGCTGTCTTCTGCTAGGCTTGATGGAAAAATAAACATCTGAAATGACAGCATGGGCTTCAGGAGTCAGAATGCTAGCTGAATCACCTTCTAACTACAGGACTAGAGCAAGACCTTCAATTCTCTGAGTCTCCATATCACTTCAGAGCGCAGCTCTGAAGAATAAACTCAATGAAAGG
The DNA here is from genome assembly GCF_009761245.1 of Sapajus apella. Classification (NCBI taxonomy): domain Eukaryota; kingdom Metazoa; phylum Chordata; class Mammalia; order Primates; family Cebidae; genus Sapajus; species Sapajus apella. The sequence goes on from NW_022436941.1 coordinate 44,243,199, forward strand.
ATATGTAAAAGCACCTAATCCACTGTCTGCAGGGCACACAAAAGCACCAGAGAAATATTCCTCTCCTCCTCTCCCATTCTCCCACATGTTTTAAGCAAGGGCGACTTCTTGACCAAATGGATCAGAGAGTAATAAATAGATCTAATCACAGGGCACACTTGTTCCCAAAGTATTTAAGCATGTACAACTACAGCCATTCTTTCATCAATAATGGAACAGAAATATGTACACCAAAAGTCTCTATTCACTAATTATTTCTACACCAAAAGCTCATCTACAAATTGGTCATTTGAAGCAACAATGAGATACCATTTTTTTGCCAGTAGGCAAAGACTTAAAAGACTGATAATCACCAGTGTTGGCAGAGATGTAGGGAAGGAAACAAGGTTTTACAAATTAGTACAACCTTTTTGGAGAGTAATTTGGCAGCATCTATAAAAAAATCTAAATGTACATATTCTTTCATCCAACTAATCTATTCCTGGGCACCTAGCCAGAGATATACCTACATATTTACTCAAAAAGATATTGTTCTGATTGGTTTGGTTGTGTCTTGTACTCATTACTTTCAGAACTCTTCAGTTGTTTCTAGTCAATCTGCAACACTAGAAGAGAAACCCTGTAGGAAGAGTCTGACCAACCTGGCCCACCAAGTAAGAACTGGGCTTGCCAAGGGGGCCCATGCGATGGTCACATTTAGTGCCCACAATGTCATGCTGCTTGAAAAGCATAATTCTTTGCTTTCTAATGCACTATCTCCATCAATCAATGCATGGCCCTCTTTATTTAACATTTTAAATAATACATAAACACCCACAAATGTACTACCTCAAACAACGATATCAGCAATAACTTAGATCTACTTACATGCTCTCCCCTAGGCCGTCTTCTCTATCCCTCACCTCCTCAGGAGTAAGCACTATCCTAAACTTTGTGTCTATCATTTCTTCTCTTGTTTTGGAATGTTACAAAAATGATATTGTACTATAAATAGTTTTCTGGGATTTTCAATTTTTACTCAATCCTTTTGTGACAAGGATTTACTGGTTGCTATTGCATCTGTTTTTCTTCATTCATTACAGAATGAATTAACAGTAATATATTTAACCATTCTCCATTTAACCATTCTCCTAGAGTTGACAGTTTGCTTCCAATTTGAAACTACTAAGAACAGTGGTACTACGAAACTCTTCCTGACATTTTTATAACACGAGGGTGGTCAATCTTTGGCAGGAAATCTGGCTGCCATCACACTAACCTCATCATCTACAGGAATCACTGATGGTCTTCCCTAAAAGGCTTAATTTCTCTCCCCCTTCTCTGCCCATCCAGGCCAGTCCAAAGAACCCTAGAGAAGAAATTTATAAGGGGCGAGCGATCCTTTAAAAGGCAACACCCAGCAGAAAATATTTATTGACATAACTGGCTCCTTCCAGAACTGTCCTGGCAGTTACCCCCAGTCCCAAGCTAGCTGCTTAACTTGCCTACCTCTTGCCAGAATTTTAAAGATATTTTGATTTCAAAGACAAATTCTTGAGCAGTTTGACTTGAATACTTTATTACTATCAGAAGAAAGAATCATCCTCTAAGAGAATTTTAGCTATCGATCTAAACCGATATCAACTCCCAGAGATATTCTTGTTCAGCAGTCATACTTGACATCTAATGTCATAAAATGTAGAGGGACTTCTTGATACACACACACACACACACACACACACACACACACACACACACACACACACACACAAGTAGCCAGAATGAAAAATCAAGCATCAATAACTACTTATAACCCATTTTATTTCCCCTTACCAAGCACACATAAATGCTTTAGGGAAATTTGGGAAAAGAGGAAAAACAGGATAACTATATACAGTCTTGCAATTATTTTTTAAAAGTTAATTTAGAATAGGGCCCAAAGTGTTTGTAATGCCTGTGTAAATACTGCCTGTGTCCCCATTGTACAAAGACCACAAATTACATAAATCATTTATTTTTAATTAGGTTTTTTAAAGTTGCTAAATCCTGGGGTTTCAGGAGTGCCCCTGGGCCCACATTTTTGATCCAGCTCCTCAGCACACTCAGCTCTTGTCCATCTGTCTCCCTTGTCTTCCAACTGGCTCCTATCCGCTATCCCCTTCCTCAGTCCCATGGCTGCAACAGGAAGCACTAGTGCAGGAAACCCAGCCACTGGCCACCTTCCACCCCAGCAGGGACTGGAGCACTCAACTCCTGTCTAAGTTCACTTCTGAGCAGCTGCTCCCCTAATAGCTTAATAAAACCACATCTTCTCTTTCTAATGTTTTTGCCCTATGGCCAATGCCATTCTCCTCAGATATCTCTTTGCAGACTGTTGAGATGATCAGCATGAACTTCCTCAACATCTCCCCATACACACCCATCCCAACCCACATTTTTATCTATTTTTATCCTCACTCATCAGTGCCAGTTTTCTTATCATCACAGAGGAAGTGACCTCCCTTTTCTGGTTTCTGGCTAATTCCTTCACCTGTGCTAGCAAATTGCACCCTTTCCCACCCTATACTTCAGAATTCTTTCTGTCTCTAGCTTGGCTACTTCCCTGCACATCCAAATGGTTCACTTCTTAAAACCAACAAACAAAACTTCACCATCCCTGTGTCTCTCTTTTCCCCTCACAGCCAAACTCCCTGAAAGAACAGAGGGCAATTCAACCTTATGTCCACTTCTTACCTCCTGTCACTCTTCCACAGACTGCAGTCTGGACTCCAGCCATACCACTCCAGACTCAAGGGTTTCTGGCAAAACTCTAATATTCTCCCTCCCCATCATTAATAAATCTACTGCTATTTTCCCCCTAGTGCAAACCTTAGCTGACCCCTCTGTAGCAGTTGACAATATTAACTACTCCTTTCCTCAGGATATTCTCCTCTCTTGTAATTCCTTCTTCTATTCTTAATATATAGGACTATTTTTTTCCTTGTCTCCTTCTTCTTCTTCTTCTTTTTTTTTTTTTTTTTTTTTTTGGCCTTCTGTTCTTTTGCTTCTCTCTTAAAATGCTCCCTATGCTTCTAACCTCCGTTCTCTGTTCATTACTCTGAGTACATTTTCCTTAGAAAATACCACCTCTCCAATATCCATCCTGGAGCCTAATTTTCCCTGCGCTATCGACCCATAGAGCCAACTGTCTTCAGGCATCTCCATGTGCATCCCAAGTATAACAAGTCCTACACTGAGCTCACAATTCCTGTCATTCCCGAGCTCCCACCAATAACCCTGGAATCTTCCTGTTTTCTCTTTCTAAGTAAATTACATCACCATCTGCCTAGTTGTCCAAGTAGGATCCCTAGGAAGTATGGCAGCTCCCTCACCCTGCCTCCTCTTGGCATTCAATCAGCCCCTGATGCTCGTACAATCTACTGCTTTAACATCACTGCCATCTATTTCCCTTTCTCCATTCCCATTGCATTTGCCTTATTTCAGACTCTTTTCATCATTAAAATTAATAAAAGAACTATATTTACTTGAGTACTCTATGCTGGAAATATACATAATGCCAGGAGGTATTATGGCCCATATTTTTACAGATAAATAAATGAAACCCAAAAAGGAAAATAACTGCAACTTGTCTCACATTCGGAGTCTAACCCCATCTATACTGCAGACAAAATCAGCTCCTTTTTTAAAAATCACTTTTGTTGTAAAAATAACAAATATACAGAAAAGGTACATAAAATAAGAACAGCTTAAAATTATTATAAAGTCATCTTTCTAAAATGCCAATCTAATGTTGCTTCTGATGTTTTCCTAACCTTTTCAAGGTCTCCCCATTGTCTTCAAGGGTAAAGTCAAACCTGAGCGGAGCACAAAGGGTCCTCTGGGATGTCAGCTCAGCCTGCTTCCTGAGCCTTTCTTGGCCATGCCCTCTCACCCACCCTGGCTCCAGCCCCACAGGCTGTATCTTCATGCTCCAGGCTTTGATCTTACATGGCTCCTGGCTGAGAGTGCGGTGTATATTCTTCTCCACCCCTTGCTTCACTCCTTCCATTGGATACCTAATTTACTCTTTGGGAACTACATCTTATTGCTGTTTTCAGAAGATACTTTGTCTAAAGGGGAAAAAGACTCTTGGCAGCATTGCATGGCCAAAGCTCATGAAAGACTTCACTGTTCACATGGAGCATCAGAAATGGGGAAGTTCTGACATATTTGGGACATGTCCACTCTGTCCAAGAAAAAAAATCAGGAAGAGATTTGAGGCAATCAGTTTAGATCATATGGTGAGTTCGAGGAAGGACTCTACTTTGACTGAAGACTGGATCTCAGTAATTCCTACCCACAGCCCCTTACCACCCCGAAATTTAGGTGAAGCTGCTGGTAATGTCAACTTTATTATTGCCATTATTTTAGGTAAATCTATTCAGCTGTGCAAATTAGAAAACAAAAACAAATCCTTGACATTTCCCTTTCTGACCCCGCGATCTATCATAATGTCCTATTTTGCATCTGAAATTATCTCTCCTCATCAAAGCTGTCATTGTCTCTTAGCTAAATTACTGTAATAACCTCTAACCTCGTCCAAAGAATTCACTCTGACCTTTTCTCAGCCATTCTCCATATTGGAGCTAGTTATCTTTGTAAAACACAATTATTATCATATGATCCTATCACCATTCTGTCCCCATCCTGGCCTGGTTAAAACTCTTCAGTGTCTTCACTTTTATAACAAAACACTTAAATATTCCCAGCACTTAGAATGATATTTAGTGCATAATAGGTGCTCAAAAAATATTGATCAAGCAAATGAAAGAATATGATCTTCATCTACACTCCTGCTTTCTCTAACTGAGAATTCCAGCCATCTTGATCTCCCTTCAGCTCTATATTCCCTATAATCACTTGGCTTTGCACATGCTGTTCCCTCTTTTTCATGCCTTCTCCCTTTCCTCCTTCAGCAAGTTAACTACTACCTTCTTCCTTCAAATCAGACTTTAATCATCATGTCTCCAGAGCAGGCTTCCCTCACTGCATCACGAGCGTCTTCTTCACAGTGCTTGTCACACTTGCAGTTTTACGCATGCTTATGTGATTATTTTGCTGATGTCCACTACCCTGCCCTATTAGCTTGTAGGACTATAAAGGTAGAAATTGTGTCTGTTTACCCTCACCAATATATCCCAGGTACTTAGCACAGTGTTTGACATTCAGTAGACCTCAACAAATAGTTAATAGGTGAATGAATGCATTATAAATTAATGTTCAAAGTGCCCACCTCCTTTACAATTTAATTTTAATGTAGTCCTGAAACCTAGAAACTCATTTGAGAGACAAATTACAGAAGACAATTCTCTTTCTACTCTTCTTTTTTCTTTGAATGTCCTTGTTGAAGTCTAAAGTACAACTTTTGGGCTTCTAGGATACAATGCTTTTAAATATTAATATTTCATTTAAGTTCTTACAGAAACTTTGTTTAAAAACAAACACTTTTCTGGGTTTTGAGAACCCAAAAATGAAGAACAGAGGGCAGTAGATTTTGCCATAATTCACTCCCAAAAATCAAAACGTCTCTAATCTAAAGCAAAATCTCTCTTTCTACCAATGAAGTACCTACACTTACTCCTGCCCTGGATGAAAACCTATTTAATTTTTAAATATTAATAATAAGACATGATGCTTCTGGGGGCCCAGCTTGCAAGATGTCAGTTTTAAAGAACTTGCAATGTTTTAAACATCAACACATGTAGTTTGTCAATATGTCTGACATTCCCAGGTAAAAGTAAAACTATTATACATTTTTAAAAAGTCTTATGCTAATGTGCTTCTTTAGGAACCATGTGATATGGTCTGGCTGTGTCCCCACCCAAATCTCAACTTGAATTTTATCTCTCAGAATTCCCACATATTGTGGGAGGGACCCAGGGGGAGGTAATTGAATCATGGGGGCTGGTCTTTCCTGTGCTATTCTCATGATAGTGAATAAGTCTCACAAGATCTGATGGTTTTATCAGGGGTTTCCGCTTTTGTTTATTCCTCATTTTTCTCTTGCCACCACCATATAAGTGCCTTTTACCTCCAGCCATGATTCTGAGGCCTCCCCAGCCATGCAGAACTGTAAGTCCAATTAAACCTCTTTTTCTTCTCAGTTTCTTGCCACATTGTAGGTCAGAGCCAGTACCATCCGTTGTAGACACTGCTGCCCACATAGGAATGAATTATCAGAAACAGGGAAGTCTTAACACACATAGGGCATGTCTTTCTTCCATGGAGTGAAGATTCGATATAATTATTTTACATTTTTGGATAATTTATGGTGAAGTGATGATGAAATATGGAGTGCACTTTAATTAAAGACTAAGCCAGAACTGTACCCATCCCTACCGCACAACTTAGATGCCGAGTTGAGTTAGTAATACTCAATCTGTGGCACTCTAGCCTAAGAGGTTGGTGCTAGATCTCTCCCTTGTTCTATTTCTTTCTTTTATTCAAGATTCTCACCCATTCTCCTCCCTACTAACTCTACTATATGTATTATACATATTATTGGATGTGTGTATATCCTTGTAAAATACATTGGCCTACACTGCTGTCCGTGACCTGGCACTAGGTACCTCTCTTACTTCACCCTCTCCTTCTCCTCTGTCTCATTCTACTCCAGGCACACTGGTCTCCTAGCTACTTCCTGAACTTACTAAATGTACCTCAGGGACTTTATAGTTTCTCTGGTTTTTTCTGCCTAAAATCCACATGGCCCAGATATCCACATGGTCCACTTCATGTATTTGTTTAAATGGCTCTTTATGTTAAAAATGGGAGAGGAAACTTCCCTAATTATCTTATTTTAAAAAGTAACACACTCCTTTGTCACTTTCTGTCTCCATATTGTGACTTATTTTTCATAGTTGCAGTTACTGCCTCACCGGAGAAACTTTTTTGTACCTATATTTTTTTTGTCTACCTCCTCCTACTAACATAAGAGGCAATAGGACATCATGGCTAAATCCTAAAAACCCTAAAGTTAGACTTACTAGACTTGAATTTTCACTCCACTATTTACTATGTCACTTTCAGCAGGTAATTCTGTGTCTCTATTTTCTCAACTCTAAAATGGAAATGATAACAGTATCTACCTCACAGAGCTGCAATTTTACCTGGCACACAATCCACAAAATTTAAGTATTATCTGTTATTATTTTATTTATTTTATTATTAGAATTAAGCTCCATGAAGTCAAGAACAAAATTTACTTTGTATCACCAGCGACTGGATAGTGCCTAGCAATAGCACTGAATATTTATTAAGTGAATGCTAGTTTGCAAATACACGTTTTTTTAAGTTTATTAAGTAAAACATGCATACAAAAAAATGCACTAAGTCAAAATTATACAGCTCTAAATTTTCTTTCTTCTTTTTTTTTTTTCTTGAGACAGAGTTTCACTCTTGTTGCCCAGGCTGGAGTGCAATGGTGCCATCTCAGCTCACTGCAACCTCCGTCTCCTGGGTTCAAGCAATTCTCCTGACTCAGCCTCCCAAGTAGCTGGGATTACAGGCATCTGCCACCATGCCCAGCAAATTTTTGTCTTTTTAGTAGAGATAGGGTTTCACCACGTTGGCCAGGCTGGTCTTGAAGTCCTGACCTCAGCCTCCCAAAGTGCTGGGATTACAGGCATGAGCCACTGTACCTGGCCAGCTCTATGGGTTTTCATAAAAAACCAACCCATGAAACCACCAGCTACATTCCAGAAATGAAAACATTATTAGACCTCTAGAAGGCCTGTCCGAGTAACTACAACCCACTTCCCAAAGGTAACCACTATCTTGACTTCTATGATTATAGATCAATTTTGTCTATTTTTGAAATTTATATAAATGGAATTATATATTATATACTCTAATAACTGACTTCTTTCATCTGTGTAGCACACAACAGTCATTCATTCATTCTCATTGCTGGATAGTATTCCAGCAAATATTGTATTCCAGTACAATATTCCAGTGCGTGACTATATCACCATTTATTTATCCATTTTGTAGTTGATAGACACTTGGGTGAGTAGTTCCCAGTTTAGAACCATTATGAATGGTGCCACTATGAATATTCTCATCCATATCTTTGGAACACATAGGTAAGCATGTATATATACTTAGAAGATGAATTGTAGGGAAGTAGGGCATACTTTTGTTGAACTTTACTAGATCCTGCTTGTCTTAGTCTGTTCAGGCTTCTATAATAAAAACACCATTACATGGATAGCTTATAAACAGAAATTTATTTCTCATAGTACTGGAGGCTAGACAGTCCAAGATCCAGATACTGGCAGATCTGGTATCTGATGAAGGACTGTTTTTCATAGAACTTTTAGCTGTGTCTTCATATGTTGGAAGGGGTAAGTTCTAGTCTTTTAAAGTTTCAGAGTACCTCTTATAAAAACATTAATACCATTCATGAGGGCTTCACTCTCATGACCTAATCACCTTCCAAAGTCACAACCTTCTAATACCATCCCTTAGGGGTTAGGTTTCAACACATGAATGAAGGGAGAGAATGGGACACAAACATTCAAACCATAGCACTGATAAAAGATTTTCCCAAGTGCCTGCACCAGTTTTCACTCCTAATAGCAGCATGCGAAAGTACCAATATACGTGTTTTTTTAAGCAACATAAATATTGTATTGGGTTCTGTTCTTTCCCACTGTTTTCATTGAATACTGTGTTTCTAAGATCTATGTATGTTGCTGTATGTTTATTCCTTCCAACTATTGCATAGCATTTGATAGTAGGCTTTCATCATTGAATTCTTTTCTGAATTTTTTTGGATGGTGCTTCTCAGTGAAGCAATGCTTTTGTTTGCCTTCCCTGCATCCATTCCTCTCTTCTCCCATTCTGACTGAATTACCTGAATTCAGCCACACAGTCAAGTGTTCAAGCCTCAACCCCCAAAGGTGACTCTTCAGTCATCTAAACCAATCAGGGTACTTTTATTTCTTTTATGAAACTGTTCTGGCCAGTGAGACTTGAAGGGAAGTCTATACAGAATGGGACTATGGGGGAAGTTGCTTCTGAAAAGGTTTCTTCATTCTTCTACAGAAACACAAGAAAGAGATCCTCTGTTCCTACCTCTAGATGTTAATGGGAGACCATGATAGCAGGAATTACGGCAGCCATCTTGTGACCAGGGAGGCAGTTAGATAAAAGATGAAAAAGCTTTGAGTTCCTCATGATACTAAGCCAAGAGCCATCGTCCTCAGGACTTTTTAGGTGAGAAAATAGTTTTAGTTGGATTTTCTTACAACCAAAAAGATCCCATTACAATAATGAAACCGCTTGCATTTATTTGTTTGATAAAAGGTATTTTATATTTAAAAGACTATTTTTCAGTCCCTCTACTTTGTTTTAAATAATTTCAATTTGATGTCCTTTGTTGACTATGAGGTTAATTTTATGACACAGAGACCATCAAACAAATGGATGTCTCTTTCAACATAATGGTTGGCATTCTGTAATTTTTTTATTCATAATTTCAGAACATAGTTGATTTTGAACACATGATCTGCCAAGTCAATGATATCATGATGCATTTTGAGTTAGTGTTTTAAATCTTGTATTTTAGAAAAAGTACGGCAAGCCAAAATTCTCAGATATACTATTAGTCATGTCTTCTACAATAAACATATTTTATAGATTTATATACTTTTTTAATTTTAATTTTGGGGTTGGCAATACATAAATTGATACAAGATACTCAGCATGGTCACTTCCATGGGTTTCTGATTTATTCAACCAGTCTTTTCCAGACTAATATTTCAGTATTTCATCTCCACACAGCATAAAATAATATAATTACATTTGATGAAATACCTATTCTGTGTTAGGCACTGAGCTTGAACCTCTGCAAGCATTATTTAATTATACTTCTGGGAGGTAGTTTTATTTAATTTTTAAGATTATGAAACTGAGGCTAAGAAAGGTTAAGTAACTTACCCTAGGTTTCATAGCAAGTGAGAAGCAGAGCAGCAATTTGAGTCCACACCTATTAGATTACAAAACACATATTCTTAGCCACTTTGTCATACAGCTCCTCTAACTTTTTACTATGATAATCATAGGCATATTTAAGGCTAAATGGGAGGTTCCATTAAAAAGGTTTAACCTCTTAAAATAAACTGAAATAATAATCATATCGAACACGTATTGAGTACTTTCCACTTGCTATGTAACCATTAAGAGCTCTTATCAACCAATTTACTCTTTGCATGTTTATTTTTAGATAAATAGTGAATTATTTTGAAATACAGAGGGTAGCAATCTGAAAATCAACTCATATTCTGATCATTTAACACAGAAATAAACTGGAGGGCAATATATTGTTTTCTTCTATCATTTGGGAACTTTTTCTGTTGCAAGAGGCCAAGAAAAAAATGTCAAATCAAACTGTCTTAAGCCCCTGCCAAAAGACTATTGGCTTCTGTAACCAGGGAACTCTAGAGGTAGAGCTCTGCCAAACGGGGATGGATTCCGAGCTCTATAATGTCCCAGAGCTTTTTCCAAACTTTTGGCTCTATCCCACCCAGTCACTTTTGCTGGCTTCTTTCTCAGACTGTATGTAGTAGGCCCTGGCACCTCCAAGTTCTCTCCTCCTGATGACAAGATAAGAGAAAGAAGCTTCCACCTTTTATATACTCAAGTTCAACGTCAGAAGGACTTATCTAGCAGACCTAGAATTATTTCGATTGACTGCTCACCTCTGAAACTATCCTGTGGCAAAGGAGAGGCAAATCCCGCATTGTGGTAAAAGAGGAGTCACTGGCTCTGCCTCTGGCAGAGGGTAAGGCTCCAGCCATATGAACTGGGAGGAGGAGTAGAAAGGTATATTCTCAGAAGAAAATCAGTAAAATGCATACTATTGTAGATGGTTCACCAGTGAACCATACCTCCTACTATTTACACCCTGCCCTCAAATTTGGGCTAGCCCTATGACTATCTTTTCTTTTTTAACAGGCTTTTTTTAAAAAAATAAATAAATAACAGTTTTAGATTTACAGAAATAATTAGGCCATAGTACAGAGAGATCCTATGTACCCCTTTAATCAATTTCACCTATAACTATCATCTTATATGTGTGTGGTACATTTGTTATAATTAGTGAACTCATATTTGTGTATTAACTAAAGTCCATAGTATTTTTAGATTTATGTAGCTTTTTGCCTAATATTGTTTTTTGTTCCTGTATCTTATCACATTACATTTACTTGTCATGTTTCATTAGACTTCTCTTGGCTATGACAGATTCTCAGACAGACCTTCCTTGTTTTTGATAACATTGACAATTTTTAGGAGTACTGGTCAAGTATTCGTTGGATGTCCCCTCTCGGAGCTTGTCCGATGTTTTTCTCATGATTAGACTAGGCTTATGAGTTTTGGAGAAGAGGACCGCAGAAATAAAGTGCCATTTTTATGACTCTAATCAAGAATACATGCTGTCAACATGATTTATCACTTTTGATAATGGCCTTGATCCATGGCTACAGTGCTCTTTTCCACCACCACCCCACACTGTACTTTTAAGAAGGAAGTCACTATGAGCAACCCACACTTACAGAATGTGTATTTATGCTTCCCCTCCTTGAGGGTGCAATATTTACATAAATCATTTAAATTCTTCAAGGAATGTTTGCCTATTCTCACCCATTTATTTATTCATTTATTTGATTATTTGTGCAAAGATTCCTGTCGTATACTTTGGGCTATAATCTAACACTATTTTATTTTTTCATTGCTGAAATTGTTCCAGCTTTAGCCATTGGAACTCTTCCAGTTGGCTCCTGTGTATGACTAGCTTTTTGACAAATAGAATGCAACAAAATTGATGATGCATGACCTTCTAAGCTAGGTCATAGAAAGTCTTGCAGCTTCTGCCAGGGTCTCTTCAACCCTCACTCTGGAGGAAACCACTCTCATAAAAACTCTAACTACTCCACGGTTACACTGTAACATTGTGAGGAATCTGAAGATAGGCATGTGAAAAGGCCATGTGGACAGAGAAAGATACCAGCCTCTAGCTCTTCCAGTCATTCTAGAAGAGGAGCCAAAGATGTGCATCAGGAAGCCATCTTAGATATCCACCCAGCCAAGCCTTCAGATTATTCTAGCCCCAGCCACCATCAGACCACCACGACGTGAGAGGTCCCAAGCAAGAACTCCAAGCCGAGTTGAGCCTGGTCAACTTACAGAGCCAGGAGCAATAGTCGTGAATTGTTTTAAGCCACTAAATTTTGGGGTTGTTTGTGATGTCACAAAAGATAACTGAAACAGATACAAAAATCTACTAGATATGATATTAACTGCCAACCTAGCACAAGCTTTATTAAACATATATAGTGTTGGCATTCTTGTTTCATTGCCCAGAAAGAATCATTTATCCAGACATACATGAAAAAATGTTAATGAATCTTTTCTTCTCAAATAATAAAGTTACTTAATTTCTGGAGGCCTTCTGGTGACATTCTGATTAAGAACATTGCTCCACACAGATAGGCTTTCTAAAGATATTAATGTCAGTTCAAAACCAGTAATATTTGTCTTGAGTAACTCTGCTGCTTGCTTAACAATTAGTCATAGCAAAGTAGACTTTTGAATAGAATTTTCAGGCACCAGAATCTTTAAGAACCCAGAAACCTGAAACGTTTTCCAGTGTCATGGTAGGAAATGTATTTCTACATCTGAGCCAATCTAAACTTCTATTGGCACCTTTACAGAGACTTGGGGAACACAGGTCTCCATTCTACCACAGGGAAGAAGTCATTGCTTTTCTACATGCACTGTACATTTCCGGGAGTTAATGTGGTGGGGATTGTGGGGGAAGAAGCCAAAATATGCATCCAGAAGAGATAAGATTATTAGTGTCAAGATTAGATTACCAGATTCAAAGATGGTAGGTCGCATCTATTTTTTTCTACAAGGGCGACAGATTAGATTTCTATTTTATTCCTGACTCCCCCCTTCTCTTTATTCATATTTCCGTCCTATCATTGAGAACAGTTTGTTCTCAGACATTTTATTTACAAACACATTTAGGTTTCATTAATACATATTCGTTTTGTCTAGAATTTGCAACTATTTGACTTGGCTTGGGTTTAAATTTATCTTGGGATAATGAATGCAAGTGTTTGCCTAACAAATTAACAGAGCAAACAAGACTAAGAAGGGCTTATTTCAAAATAGTCAAGATCAAAATATCTGTATGGTCTTAAATATTAATTGTGTATATACAAACATGTATTGCTAATCTGCAACCAAGTCTTACCTATTCACTAGAGATTCAGCCTTTAAACAGTTATCAATTAAAGTTTCCAAAGCAATAAAAATACTTAATAAGTATTTACCAAGAAAGGCCACAAGAGAGTCTAGAGACAGAGACTTCTTGAGGGCAGTGATAGTGCCCTGGCACTAAACATGGAGACTGGACCTTAGTAAATGTTTACTGAATGAATGAACAATGATTCAGATCTCACTGATTTTAAGTACAGGGATTTGTATAATTCAGAGGTCTCAAATGGCAGTTTGTGGGCCAAATTCAGTCCATAGTCTTGTCTTGTTTGGCCTGTATGTTGTTATGTTTTGTTTTAATTTTGTTAAAAAGGGAATAAATTCATTTAGTTAAAAATTTTTTTTTTAAAAAAGTGTATACTGTACAGTGAATAGTCTTACTCTCACCTCTGTGTCTTATCTCCCTGTCTCCCCCAACTTTTCTCAATATCACCTCTTATATTAGTTTCTTATGTATTCTTTTATTGTCTCTTTAGCACATTCCAAAAAAAGATGCATCAATAGAATTATTTCTCCCCTTTTACGCAAAGGTAACAAAGGTAAATATTATACATCCTGTTTTCTCTCTCTCTCTCTCTCTCTCTCTCTCTCTCTCTTTCACTGAAAATATACCTGGAGATCTTCCCTATCTTCCTGAACCAGTCAGTTTCACTCTTTGCATTTCATGCCCAGAGATGGTAGGCATTTGAATTCCAGATAGAGTAATACTATCAAAGGCAGAATAGGCAAAGAGAGCTGTTTTGCCTAGTTCGTCATAACAAAGTAGCTGAGCAGGCATGGGTAAGCCACTTCCACAGTAAGAGGTCCTAAGCACATTAGTCACATCCTACATACTAATCACACACACACACACACACACACACACACACACACACACACACACACACGGACCTGGAAATACTAAATCAGTGACAATGCCAGTATGTCCAAGTGAGAAAATCTCAACATTCTCTTTTATTTTTCTAGACACCTAAGTCCTCCCACTGTCATCCGACCCCAATTCTCCCCATTCCACTCTTTAGAATCCTCACATTACACTTTCCAGAGATAAATTTGCCAGATGTAGTATTTCCTAGACTTGTCTAATCACAAGAATTTTAGGAACCTTTGGTTCCTAAATTATAATTTAGGTCAGAACCTTTGCTTTGGGGGTCAGGGAGTCTGGGGAAGACTGTTCTCTTAGGAAGAGGTAATTATAATTAGACTGAATACCTGATTATGATATGTTTTCTTGTCATTATTTTTTTACTATCTTAATTATTTTAAAAAATTTTAACTAATGGATAAAACTGTATGTATTTGCTGTGTACGACATACTGTTTTGAAGTATATATACATTATGGAATGACTAAATCTAATTCACATATGCACTACCTAACGTAGTTTTTTTGTTTGTTAGTTTTTGGTGAGAACACCACATCCACTCTCTTAGCATTTTCCAAGAATACAATATACAGTTAACAATAGTCTCCATGCTGTACAACAGATCTCTTAAACATATATCTCTTATCTAAATGAAATTTTGTATTCTTTAACCAACATCTCCCCAACACCCACTCCAACCACCCCAACCCCTGATATCCACCATTCTACTCTCTGCTTTTATAAGATTAACATTTTCAGATTCCACATATAAGTGAGATCACGTGGTATTTCTCTTTCTATGCCTGGCTTAATACATACACTTAATGTCTCTAGTTTCATCCATGTTGTCACACATAATAGAACTTCCCTCTTTTGTATGACTGAGTAGTATATTCCATTGTGTATATATACTACATCTTCTTCATCTCTTTACCCAATGATGGACATTTAAGTTGATTCCATATCTTGGCTATTGTGAATAATGCTATAATAAACATAGGAGTGCAGATATCTCATCCACATACTGATTTCATTTCCTTTGGATATACAGCCAATAGTGGGATTGCTGGATCTTATGGTAGTTCTATTTTTAATTTGGGAAACCTCCATACTGTTTTCCATAATGGCTGTAGTAATTTATCTTCCCACCAACAGTGTGTGAGAATTCCTTTTTCTCCACATCCTCATCAACACTAGTTATCTTGTCTCATTTTTATCATAGCTACTCTAACAGATGTGAGGTGATATCTCAATGTGATTTTAATTTGCATTTCTCTGATGATAAATGATTAGCATTTACTAATATACCTGTTAGTCACTTGCATGTCTTCCTTTCAGAAATGTCTATTTGGGTCCTTTGTCCACCTATTTTTTAAAATTTATTAATTAATTTATTTAGAAACAGGGTCTCACTGTGTTGTTCAGGCTGACCTCAAACTCCTGGGTTCAAGCAATCCCCCTGTCTCAGCATTATCAGTAGCTGGGACTACAGGCACATGCCACTGTATCCAACTTCTGCACATTTTTTAATTGGGTTATTTTCTTGCTATTGGGTTGTTTGAATTATTTCTGTATTTCAGATATTAACCCCTTATCTGATATACAGTTTGCTAATATATATAGTTTGCTAATATTTTCTCCCATTATGTTGGTTGTCTCTTCATCCAGTTGTTTCCTTTGCCAGGTAGAAGCTTTTTAATTTCATGTAATCCCATTTGTCTAGTTTCACTTTTGTTGCTGATACTTTTGGGGTCATGTCCAAAAGACTCATTGCACAGACCAATGTCACGGAGCTTTTTAACGTATATTTTCTTCTAGTAGTATCATAGTTTGAGGTCTCCTGTTTAAGTCTTTAATCCACTTTGATTTGATTTTTTTAAATATGGTGTGAGCTGCAGGTTTAATTTGATTCTTCTGTACGTGAAGATCTAGTTTTCCCAGCACCGTTTTTTGAAGAGATTGCTCTTTCCCCATTGTTTGTTCTAGGTACCTTTGTTGGAAATCATTGTCTGTATATGTGTGGATTTACTTGGGGGCCTGCTGTTCCAGTCCACTGGAAATGTGTTTGTTTTTATGCCAGTAGCATGCTGTTTCAGTTACCAGGCTTTGTAGGATATTTTGAAGTCTGGTAGTGTGATACCTCTAGCTTTGTTCCTTTTGTTCAAGGTTGTTTTGGCTATTCAGAGCTTTTGTGGTTTCATACATTTTTTTTTTTTCTGTTTCTGTGAAGAATGTCATTGGTATTTTTATAGGATTTATGTTGAGTCTCTTTGGGTAGTATGGACATTTTAACAATTTAATTCCCCAAGTCTATGAACATGGAATATCCTTACATTTATTTGTGTTCTCTTCAATTTCTTTTATCAATATTTTATAACTTTTTAGTGTAGAGATCTTTCATCTCCTTAGTCAAATTTATTACTATTTTTTTGTAGATACCTGTATTATAAATGTGAGAGTTTTCTTGATTTCTTTTTCAGATAGTTTGCTGTTAGAGTATAGAAATGCTACCGTTTTTGTATGTTGATTTGTATCCTGCAACTTTACTGAATTTGCTAATTAGTGCTAATAGTTTTTTGGTGGGGTCTTTAGGGTTTTCTATATATGAAATCATGGCCTCTGCGAACAGGGACAATTTAACTTCTTTCTTTCCAATTTAGAGGCCTTTTATTTCTTTCTCTTGTCTAAATGCTCTGGCTAGGACCTCTAGTCCTATATTAATTTCTAGCTGCTATTTTAAAGAAATCCTCCTTTAGAGAAGTGGTACGCAAAGTTTTTCACAATGATAAAAACATAGGATACGAATATTTGTCTGGCACATTTAAGGGAGCCACTCTCAGCCAGAGGCAACAGACCTAAGGGTTTTGGAGGAATGGCAAAGTGGTATTTTATGGCACAATATTTGGAAAATTCTGCTTGGATATCTTGATGGAAAGGGGAAAGGAAACTAGCATTTGTTTAGCTCTTGTATGCCTGATGCTATACTTAGAACTAAGACTTTTTCTCTTGCACCACAATCTATTAAGCATAGATGGGTGTGTACTAATTCCTCTATTCTAAAGAAAAACAAAGATAATCAGATTTAAGTCAAATCTCCTCCACAGGTAGTCAGGGCCTAGAACTGAACTGATCTTTATGGCTTCCAAGTCCACCTTTTTTTTACCATTGCCTCAAATGGCAGCCCACATATATCTCAAAAGCTAAGAAGTATTCAAGAACTCAAATGACACAACTTTTCCTAGGTGCATTTTGGCTTCAATCCTAGTTACTGAGTATTCCAAATACAACCCCATTTGCGGTAGCTAGTCTCCAGGCTGGCTCCCAGTGACCCTGCCTCCTGTTATTCATGCTCTGGTATTTGTCCTCCCTCATTGTATCAGGATTGGTCTTTATCACCAATAAAATACAGAAGGAGTGATGGAATGTGACTTCAAAGGTTAGGGCACTCACTCTGGGGGAAAGCAGTTACTATGTGGTGGGGATGGGGACACTTGAGCAGCCCTATGGAAAAGACTCATATGGTAAAATAACAACAGTTATGGCAATAAGCCATATTGGAAGCAGGTCCCTCAGCCCCAGTCAAACCTTGAGATGACTGCAGTCCTAGCTGATGTCTTGATTGCAACCTTATGAGACATCCTGAGTCAGAGTTTTCCAGCTGACCTGCTCCCAGATTCCTGATCCCCAGAAACTATGAAATAACGCATGTTTGTTGTTTTCAGCCATTAGCTGTTGTAGTAATCTGCTACACATCAATATATAACTAGTATAGGTTTCTATCATACAGATGAAGAAAAACAAAACAAAACAAAAATAGTAGACATTTGTCTCTAATATTATTTACATTGATATAGACTATAGTTTCAAGAGGGAGGAAAAAGCAAGATTTTTGCTACACTTTCAAAATATTATTAACTTTTTACTTTGTTTTATTAAGGACTGGTGCTGAAAATAAAACCAAAATAGCAGGTCAAGGTAATTTCCACTACAAAATGAAGAAAAGTATCTTTATGGATTTGATGTTTGAACCAGTGTGACTGAGAAATAAAATAATCTACCAAGTGAGCAGAAGTGGTTTTGTAAATTGAGTTCAATGCTGTCATGACATAAAGCATTAGATGACTAACTACTTCTACACTCTAAATAAAGATAAAGCATGTTTGCTCATTTGTCTATCAAATAGAAAACAAGGACCATCTGTTAATTGCTACCAGAAGATCTAGAAAGAGAAAAGATAAATGGAATTGAATCTTCTTTATCCAAGATAGAGTTTTTCCTGTTTTTTTTTTTTTTTTTCTGGTCATGATCTGGGAAAAGAAAAATATTATAATAGGGCTGAAGAAAGTTAATTAAATCTGATAAATATATATTCATATAAAATATTTCCAAGGAAGTAATTAAAAACTAAGTGGAAAAATGGCAAATAGTATCAGCACATGATACATAAGTTTTCATTGTGTTATAGGGATAGCAAATATTATCATGGTACACTCATTTAGGCTTAATTTTTGCCAAGTATTTTACAATTATTTTTAGCTACAATCCATCAAAGCAATATAATACAGAAGCTTAATACTATCACAAGTTCTAATTGAGTAAACTGGGACAGGTAAGATAAGACCATAAATGTTTTGTTTGCTTGCTTGTTTACAGAGACAGGGTTTTTTTATGTTGACCAGGCTGGTTTCAAACTCCTGGCCTCAGGTAATCCTCTTTTCAGGCCCTCCATGCAGGGATTATAAGCATGAGTTACTACACATAGCCCAGAAATGGTTTTTTTAAGTATTAGGGCTAAAGCCAGGTAATATCATCTAGCTCTTTACTATGGCAAATCCCAGAATAGGGGTGGAGAAGAGGTGGTGAAGAGTAACTTCTTCCCCTTACCCTCATCCCCAGGCATCTGGTATTCTTATGCTCTTTCCATCCTGCACTAAATCTTTTCAAGGGGCTGCAAATAATATTGCTCACTTGTTGTCCATACTTGTGGCCTAAATCCCAGCTTTCCACAAGTCTATCCTATCAGTCATTAACCTAAATAAGGCTGACCAAGCATGGGCCTCCAGGCTACTGCCCAACAGGCAAGTTCAGTGCTGGCTAATTCATAAATCTCATATGCAGGAGAGAAGAATTTCCCTAGGTCTATCCCTAACATTTATAGGATTGGTGATGGAGCACAAATGAAGGTCCACATTTAAAAGTTATAAATCAGGTTAATAAAATGTTATCTAAAATATGTCCTATGATTCTATCTTGACAACAAAACTTCATAGCAACAAAAAATGTTTAAATATATGTAACGCTATTGGTTTTACATTTCTGAAAGTCAGCAAAATAACAGAGTATTGAATGTAATTACTACTATTGCACCTGCCTGAATAATGTGTTGATGGATAGTGATATTTGGATGAGTAATGAGGACATCAATAATTCATAAAATACTATGATTTATTCTATTAAATATATTTGTCTTGCTTTTAGTTCACCAAAATTACTAATTGTATGTTATAACCAAGATTCTCACATAATTTGAACTCTATTAACATGAAATGTCAAATCAGACAATCTTTCTTGGTTCAAAATTATTACAGAGCTTTATTAATTACATTTAGAGAAACAGCCCTACTGAGGCAATGGAAGCTGGAATTGTCAATAAAATTCTTAAAGCAATACTTAGTTCAGAAGTGAACATTAATTTTACACAGTATATTCAAACATGTGATTTTTGCATATGTTAAGTCAACATCCCCAAAAGTATTACAAGGTATTTTAATTTCATCATACAGGTTGCTACAACTGTGATTTCCACAATCTCTGAAGACAATATATAGATTCACACAGTACTTCTTAACTCTTCTGCTTTCATATTTTTAACATTTCGAAAAAACTTAAAATAGTAAGACGTTATTTAATTTGTTCAAATCTTTCTTTGGTTGCAAATATACCTTGATCTCTACTGAACAGAAAATAGACTTTATGAAAATTCATTTCAAAATATTTTTTACATATGAATCTTCTCCTTTATGGTCATGTGAACATTTTTATTTCCTCATTTTAATTTTCCTGTATTTTTTCAGATTATCACTTTTGTTATATATTGCACATGAAGTTTCATTCTATTATAAAATCATTTTCTTTACATTTTACAAGTTTTAAAATACTATTGAAATTGATATAGCCAAAGTTAGACCTGTTTTTTTTCTAAGCCCTTGCTAATATTATTAATAGCAAGCAAATACGTGGATAGATATATTAAAATTTAGTTTCATTATCTGCCAAAATCCACAATTCGCGATTTGAAAATTTTTCAGTTGTTTCACCTGTCATGATGGTACATTTTGAATTTTGTTTAAGTCTAATTATTTTAACAGCATTTGATCAGTATTCCCACTGTATATTCTAGAGTATTTTTAGGTCAAATTTTACGTCTTTCTCAAAGTGGTCCACATTTGGACAGATCCTGAAGATACTATATATAAGGTTTAAACTGTTCCTAAAAATGTACTCAAATCAGCAGTATTGAAGCTATATGTGTTAGCCATAAATTCAAACTGTGTGCCATAAATGGCATGTACTTCTAGATTTTTCTCCAAAATCCTGGCATGCTCACCTTCGTTGTTATCCACCATGTTAGCACCAGTATCACAGTCTCACTCTAAACAATTGTTTAAATCAGAATCGAAACTTGAAGTTGTTTTTTTGAATTCTTCCCTTAGATAAAACGTATACCTTTTATAACAGGAATGAAACCAATGAAATATTCATTAAAATCAGATTTTTAAAAATTCTCTTCTAATGGTTCAACATAAATAAATGTTACTTATTTAGCAAGACTTCTTTCTAGTACAATCTAGTTAACTGAGTAATTTTTGCTTTTTAACAATTTTAGAAATAATTCCTTATCTCATTTTCTCATCTCTTACATTAATAATTTTGTATTGAATGCACCATACTAGAGAATCATCTGTTTCGGTTTTTATCCATCTTAAATGTGGGGACTTTTTTCATCAAATTTCAAAATTATCTCCATAAATCTTTGACGTTTTCCATTAAGTTCTGTAAATACTGTGTGGTATGCCATGAAATACATCATTAAGCTTGGCTAAATATTGGACATACAATATTCTTTTTTTTCTCCTATGACTTTGTCTGAAAATATTATTCTTTAAATAATATTATTCTGCTGGGTGCAGTGACTCACGCCTGTAATCCCAGCACCTTGGGAGGCAAGGCAGGCAGATCATGAGGTCAGGAGTTTGAGACCAGCTTGACCAACATGATGAAACTCTGTCTCCACTAAAAATACAAAAATTAGCCAGGCATGGTGGTGCGCACCTGTAGTCTCAGCTACTCAGGAGGCTGAGCCAGGAGAATCGCCTGAACCTGGGAGGGAGAGGTTGCAGTGAGTTGAGATCGCGCCATTGCACTCCAGCCTGGGTGACAGAGCAAAACTGTTTAAAAAAAAAAAAAAAAGAATATTATTCCATTCAATTTTTATTTGTCAGGTATAACCAAAGAAACCTAAAAAAAAATTATTCCCATATACTATTTTGATATTTACTTTTATTTCTTGAATACTATCAATTGTTTCCTATTTATTTCACCCTTTTTCAGTTCTAGTAATAACATCTGTAATGTTTTCTATTTAAAGGGCATTTCATAATATTCTAATTGAGAATTTAAGTGTTTTCTGTCACAAAACATTCATTGGCTAACAGAAGTTTGTAGAATCTCTATTTGAAAGAATTTGGAATAAAACATTAAAAATTCTGATTTGTTCATAAAATAGAAAATCCTAATCATTCATCTGAATTGGAATGTGTTTCGTTAGCAATATTCTCACACTCTCAGAAGGATATGGGATCTTCATTTTCAAGATCATCATCCTGTCAAATGCTCTGGAGGATTTCTTTCCTAATTTGCTGATTTCAAGACCTTTAATTTCTAGATCTTCTAATAGGCAGGTCACAGTTGCTTTTGTTGTTTCTGGGTTATGAAGCTGATATAAATTTGAGTCTCTTTTTTATTCTCATGATTTTAATTGGCAATTAAATCTTCATTTTAAAAAGAATATAAAGTTGCAAGGATTTTTTTTGGTCTGGCCTGTTTAGATTGTGGATGTGATGAGAATAATGTTCTTGTTAATTTGTATTATTTTGAGTAGTTAAATCTTCATCAAATAAGAACGTGTGTGATCTGTTGTTTGCAAATTCTATGAGGGTCATGCTCAACAGAAGTCGGCTCACTTACATTGTTTCCACATTGCTATTTTTAATTTATGCTCTCTCTTTTAAAAATTTCATATTTCCTTTTTCCTTCCAATCTTTGATTCTTTCTGAACTCTACTTTTAAATTCAGTATTTCTGTCACAATTCTCTATTTCTTCACTGGTACCCAATTTCAATGATCTAAAGATCAAAATTATTAAAATTAATAGGTAAAAAATCTATAATGAATATCAAATTATAAAGCAAAGTTAAATAATGCTGAAATCTGTTTTTATTTTTGAAATTTTGTTACAAAATATTATAAAAATAAAACTGTTTGCATTTCCAGTATTCAATGTCCATCTAGTTGCTGATATTAAGAGTTGATACCACACTTTAAGCATATTACATCAAGACATAAGTAAGTTTTGTTTTGTTTTTTGACAAGGTGTTGTTCCATCATCCAGGCTGTGGAGTGCAGTTGCATGGTCGTAGTTCACCTCAGCCTTTCAAGTAGCTGGGACTATGGGCATGAGCTACCACACCCAGCTAATTTTTTTATTTGGGGTTTTTTTTAATTGATGGGGTCTCACTATGTTGCCCAGGCTGGTCTCAAACTCTTGGCCACAAGCAATCCTGCCTCTCAGTCACCTGAGTTGCTAGGATTATAGGCATGAGCCACTACGCCCAGCAGATGCATACAAATGTAGAGTAATATGAATTGTTTAATACTGCAAAATATTTTTCAGCCACCATATGCATCATTTGCAAATACTAAGCATATCTGGAACAATTCCAGACCATGAATTGATTTATATGAATAGAAGCAAGAAAATGGATGTTCAGCACTAGTGGGAAATGAAACTTTATCATGTAAATACTTACTGCATTTATACTGCCAGAATAATGATTTGACAAGTTAATTAATTTATCTTTTCTTTTACCTAAGTGCTTCACAGTTCAAATCCTCCCTGGACCCTGAAGCATTCTGCTTTTCTCATTTGGGACGTAGCATAATCTACAATGCTTCATGGCATTCAAGTATAATTGCCTTTTATTCTTGGAGTTAGGCTAAAAGATGTGGAAAAGGATTTCCCTGGGGCCTATGTGTTAGTTACAAGGGTGAAAGTTTCATGACAGAGTACCTACGGTTTGTAAATCGTTTCCTTTTTATATGTTGTATATATTTGTGATTTGGGGGCTCTTTAAAGAAGAGAGCCCAGAGTCTCTTGTTTTCCAGATCTAAGTATGATACTGAGCTTATTTGTCTATATTTTCTTCTTTTCTTTCTTAGTCCACTGTCTCAGTGCACATCAAAATCACTATCTCACTCTAACCCAATTTAAGGCCTTACTGATAAATCAGCACTTTCAGCCACTCTAATTGACTGACTGACTGATTTAAGACAGGGTCTCACTCTGTCACCTAGGCTGGAGCACAGTATCGCAATCAAAGCTCACTGTAGCTTTGACTTCCCAGGCTGAAGCAATCCTCCTGCCTCAGCCCTGAGCAGCTGGGACCACAGGTGCATGTCACTATGCCTGGCTAATTTTTTGATTTATTTTTTGTAGAGATAGGGTCTTGCCATATTGCCCAGGCCAGCCTTGAACTCCTGGGCTTAAACAATCCACTTGTCTTGGCCTCCCAAAGTCCTAGGAATACCAGCGTGAGCTACCGCACCCCAACTTTATGACTTAGAATGTGAACATGAAAAGTTCTTCAGACTCTCATGTTATAAAACTTTATTTGTGAAGACAGCAGAATCCCCCGAGTAGGGACAGATAGTCAAACTTTACACATGCTGCTCCCACTGCCTGGGACCCTATGCTATTTAACTCTTATTTAGATCTCAGCTCAGTTGTTACTTCACAGAGAAAAGCCTTCCCTGATAGCTCCAATTAGTTCAAACTATCTCTGTATTGAGATTCTTGTCCCTGCAGCTTGTTGTTCTATTTAACAGCACAATGATTTTACCTTTATTTCTGTGATGGGACTGATGTTTGCCTCCTTCCATGACCATGTCTGAAAGTGTTTTGACTCCTCACTATATCCCCAGAGCTCAGCCCATGTTTTGCACATGGAACATCCGTAAGATGTAATTAATTCATTCATGGAACTTGCTATAGACTGAATGTTGTGTCTGCCCCAGATTTATATATTGAAGGCTCATCTCCTAGGTGATGGTATTGGGAGTAAAGTTTTTGGGGGATAATTAGGTCATGAAGGTGACGCTCTCACGAATAAGATTAGTGCCTTTATAAGAAAAGACATGAGAGGACTTGCACTCTCTCTCTGCTTCCCACCAAGTGAGGATAAGAGAAAACAGTCATCTGTAAACCAGGAAGTGGTTTATAGAAACCAGAAATAGGATTTACTGGCACCTAGATCGTGGACTTTTCCGGCTTCCAGAACTGTGAGAAATAAATGTTTGCTGTTTAAGCCACCCTAGCCCACGGTGATATGTTACAGCAACTTGAACAGCCTAAGATAGCAGAAAAAGAGATTCTTAAATTCAGTAGGGTTGGAGAAATGTGGAAAAGCTTCAGACTAATTACAGTGAAACTCAAATGTTCAAGTGCTGGTTTTTGGCGCAATCAGAAATCTTACGAAGTGAGACTCAGGAGCAGAAAAACGTGTTAATGTGGTTAGAAATAAATTAACAAAAATATTACCTAGAATATGACATTTAAACATGCCAGAAGGCCTGACCTCCACTTGGAATCAATGAGATTATTCTGGCAAAAAAAGTGTACCATCAAGTTCTGAGAAAGGGAGCGTTGGACACCCTGATTCTGTAGCATTAGAAACGGAGAAAGAAAACATATGCATTTCTTCTCTTTTCATATGGAAATAAGGCTATAATTGTATTGAGGTCTTTACTTCACACGAAATAGCATTAATCTGTTTTTATTAAAGTAATATATCAGACATAGAGAACCTAATTCACTTGTTTTTATCAGGTAATGCAATAGAAGTAGAAGTTCTAGTAATAGACTATTCTCTTGCTTCTAGCTGTAAAAAGCATACCTCAAGCAGTTTTATCTGTTGTGAAAAAAAAATAAAATTGCAGATGTTTCTGATAAGATTCTGTGTTAAGTTCTTTGGTACAAACAAAATACTTTTCTTTGTGGTTGAGAGGAGCCAAGGAAGGGAGCCTATGGAAGCTATGTCCAATCTCTAGGAATTAGACATATCACTGACACATTGCTTCCTACTTGGCCTCAACCAGGAAGAGAAAGATTATTAAAATTGTTCCATGATTTTCAAGTGCAAAAGCTTTTAACTTTTTGCCTTTACAAAAGTATCATGTAAACATGTTTTCCTCCCACCTCTACTTTCTGGATTATTTTTTAGCCATAGGTAAATAAAAAATAACTGAACTTGCTAAGTGATCATCCTGCCACAATTGTGAGTAAATTCTTTCTTTAAAATAACAAAATAAACTTTTCTAGTATTCTGGAGGAAGAACAAACAGGTAGAGACTGCTAAAAAGTCACTTGGAGCAAATATTGCTCAATCTTTTTGTAGTATTTTCAGTTCATATCAACCATGGGCATTACAGCTTTAGTAAATATTTTGCCTCCATTGGATGATGATAACCCTGTGGGTTTTGTTAGCAATTTCATTTCTTGGCTGAACTTACTCTGAAATAAAGGAAAGTATGTTTACTTTTGAATTTTTTCAGTAATGCATTATATGTTACATATAATGTTTGGATTTTATTAAGAGAAGGCAAGGAAAGTAATTTCCGCAGGACTTATTTATTATCCAGGTCTCTGAAAGTAAAGTTGGGAACAAAAAAATTCATCTATCATGTTGCACATTTTATTTTTTTTAATTCCTACTTCTTTAATTTAACTGGGCTGTTACACGAAATAGGACTGTGAGCTTGACTCATAACATTGCTATGTCCTTAAATTTTTCCATGGCCCATATTCTGGATTATCCCTTCAATGCTATTACGTAGTGAATAATTTTATGTCTCTCTGGGATCCAATGTTTCCATTACTGTTCTTTATCTCTGTGTCCCATTTCACAGGTTTTTAGCATGAAGTAGCCCTAAGAAGAAAACAATGTTTCAGAGGCTCTGAAAGCAAGAGATATCCTAAAACCTCAAATCCCCCACTACACTTCAGCCTGTCTGCTAGTATGATAGTATCAATTTATTGCTGAAGATTATACATTTGAGCCAAAGTGAAAAAAGAGGCAAAAATATCTTCCCTACTCAACATTTCAGACAAACGTTATTTAGGTTGTGATTAGCAAAATGAAACCAGGGGCATTATTTTCACCAAAAATTGGTGCCTTTCACCCTGACCCCAGGGTGAAAGAGCTATTATCCAGAGCCACCATAAAATCCTCTAGATATTGACATCTTATATCCAGGTTTCCTAGCAGTGATCTAATTCCTAGCATACCTAAAGCACAACTTCCCCTTTGCTCACCCCCATGGCTGCACAAGCAGTGGGGAAGTGGTGTTGAGGATGTCTGGAGGGAAGGACAAGAGATGACATCTGTTCCATCTCCTTTCCCCAGCCATTCTTGAGCAGATTGGGTTACATCTGAAAAATTTCCAGACTTGTTTCCTCCAACATGGTTACCACAACAGGTAACCATGATTGTTAGTTAATCCCAGTTATTTAGTCAAACACTAATCTAGGTGTTGCTGTGAAGGTATTTTGTAGATATTGTTAACATCTACAATCAGTTGACTTTAAATAAAGCAGCTACCCTTGCTAAGTGGGGGGCCCTTATCCAATCAGTTGAAGGTCTTAAGAGCAGAAAACTGAGGTTTCCTGGAGAAGAAGAAATTCCACAAGACTGAAACATCAACTTCTGCCTCAGTTTTTAGGCTGCCAGATTACCTGACCTACAAATTCTGGACTTGCCGCCCCCACAGTTGTATGAAGTCTATTCTTTAAGTCTCTTAGTATATGTATAATATACATATTGTTTCTGTTGAACCCTGACTGATACGGAGCTTTATTCCATTCTTCCTCATTGGATTGTGTGCTGTGAATTAAGAGAAACAGTCATGAATAGGCCAGCCTGTTCATATTGGGGAACTATGGTTCTAAGAACTACATTCAGTACTTGGGAGAATTCCTGGAGAAAACCAGAACATCGCTTTCTTCAATGTTTGGATATGCACACCTGGGAGACCACTGCACTAGGTGCTTTTACTGTAGTGTTTTTTACTTGTTTTAAATGCTTAGTTGTACAGTATTTGTACTTCAGGAAGGATCTCAAATTTCTACCTCAAATTTTTTGACACAGGTTTATGATAGAAATTATATATTTTTGTTATATGAACCCATAATCCTTAACAATATGACATATATTTGGGCATCTATGTATTTTGCTTTAATGGTGTTTAGGTATAGATGTACAGTTGTCCTTGGTATCCATGGGGATACCAAGGACCCCCAAAGATACCAAAGATACCAAAACCTGGGGATGCTCCAGTATCCCCAAAGATACCAAAACCTGGGGATGCTCAAGTCTTTTATATAAAATGGTATACTATTTGCACATAACCTATGCACATCCTCCCATATGCTCTAAATCATCTCTAGATTCTTTATAATACCCAATATGATATAAATGCTAGGTAAATAATTATTAAACTGTACTATTCATAATAATGAAAAAAATGGCGTATATGTTCAGTACAGATGCAATAATCCTTTATTCCCTTGAATATTTTCAATTCACCCTTGGTTGAATCCATGGATGTAGAACTCAATGACAAGCAAGGTCAACTGCGTTTGATGTGATTATATGTAATCAGATCACTTGAGTCAATTTAAAATGAGAAGTCTTTTGAGATGAAGAGACCATTTTTCTAGAAAATTTTGCACAAACTTCAAAAGCTAACTGATTTGTGAAAATGGAAAATGCTGATCAACAAGGATCTTGTAAATAAGACTAAGTTGAAACAACTGAACAGTGGAGCTCTTTAGGCACAAAGCTAGTTTCTTATGGCATGCTTTTAAAATCCTAAATACTGGGATGCACCTATAATTTTTTGAAAATTTTTTGCGTGAAAAAGTTCTATTAAATCAGCTAATTTTCAACCATTAAATATTTACAAACTTCAGAAAGCACACAGTTATACAGATAAACCTCTCTCTATTCATCCTATGATAAGAGTTTCTAATGATCCTTATCTGAACGATATCACATTGCTTCTGTATTTCTAATAGTTTATATAAAGAAACAAGGAAAAATGCCAGATTCTAACAAAATAGGAAATAAAATTCTAATTCAATTAAAATTTAAATGACATATTTTTAAATTTAAATTTCTGACTAATCTTAGAATCATTTAGAATAACTGAATTAAATATATGTCTTTTGAAAACAGAATGTGAAACAAATGTCATGAAGTTAAAGGACTAGAGCAGCAGTCCCAACCTATTTGGCACCAGGAACCAGTTTCATGGAAGAAAATTTTTCCACAGATGGGTTGGGGGAGATGGTTTTGGGATGATTCAAGTACATTACATTTATTGTGCAAAATTTATTTCTATTATTATCACATTATAATATATAATGAAATAATTATACAACTCCTCATAATGTAGAACCAGTGGCAGCCCTGAGTTTGTTTTCCTGCAACTAGACAGGGGGTGATGGAAGACAATGATGGATCATCAGGCATTAGATTCTTGTAAGGAGCGTGCAACCTAGATCGCATGAGCAGTTCACGGGGAGGGTTTGCACTCCTTTGAGAATCTAATGCAGCTGCTGATCTGACAAGAGGTGGAACTCAGGTAGTAATGTGAGTGATGGGTAGTGGCTGCAAGTGCACATGAAGCTCTGCTCACTCTTCTGCTGCTGACATCCTGCTGTGCAGCCCGTTCCTAACAGGCCACGGGACCAGTACCAGTCTGTGGCCCAGGGGTTGGGGACCCCCAGAGGACTCTTCTATTTATTTACAACATGTTAACTTTTGAGATGTGTTTTAAATCTGCTGCTTATTTTTATCAGCATTTATTTTGCTTTGCTCTCAGAGCCATAATAAAAAAGAAGATATCCTTAATTTCTAAGCTTACATTGGCTTAAAATAAAATCCAAGAAATTGTATCAATTCTGTTATGGGAAGCAATATATTATGGTGGTTAAATCAACCAGAGCTGAGTACAAATCCTGGCTCTCCCACTTTCCAGTTGTATGACTTTGCCAAATTAACCACTTGCAGCCTTAGTTTCTTCATATGTAAAATGAAGATAATATCTTACTCACTGAGTTATTGAAACACCAAATAAAATCTTAAATATATGTATTGAAAAATTAACTGTACATATATCCACATATCCATATTTTTATAAAAAGCATTAAGCATGGTACTTGGCAAGAGACACATGCTTGATAAATGGTAAACATTATCCCCATCTTAAGAGTTTGGAAATTGCCTTTAATCAAAAGCATTAAAGTTCTAATCTAAGAAAATATATCTTCTCGTTCAATATATTTCCAAACTAAATGACATTTAGAATGTCTATTTATGTTTATTCGCCTTGTGAAACAAAAAAGACAAAAGCTTATTATATAGGAATTTATTGGCTATAACCCAACAGAAATGGACTAAAGTAGAAAATGAATTTATGGGAGAGAGTCAGGTACCCCAGGATACCAGGGAGAGGTCAGGAATTGGGATGTTCTGGGGAGTCTAGATAGCAGAGGCAGATGGATTTTTTTTTTTTTCAGAGTTTTGCTGCTGCCATGATTTCATTAACAGTTTCAGTCATTTTGTCACTGAAGATTAAAACTCCAAAGGAGAACATCCAATGATTTAGATTGGTTGAGTGGAATTAGGACCCCTTTATCCACAGTCTCACCCTTGCCTTGCTCCCCCAGAGCAAGTCAAATGGCTATTACAGAGGAAGGATAAAGGGATGCCAATAATAAAACAAATGTGCTGTACGTACAGAAGTATTGCTTTATATAGTTTTTTAGAAATCATATGTGCTGATATTTACCATAATCACATATGGTCAGAAACTATGCTGTTTCTTTAATACCCCAATACACACAACACATTAACAATAATAGTACAGATCTTGGGCTTGTGGGTAACTGTGATTCTCCTGAATAAGCCAATATCACCAGGGAGTGGTAATGACAAATTTCCATTTTCACTTTTATATTATGAGTGCATTGGGAAAATCTGCTTTCCTTCCCCTTCCCTTTTTCTATCTTGATTTATTACCTTGGTTTCTGAAAGTGGCAGGAATGGTGGCAATATCTTCCAGATCGAACTTTGAATTTGAATAAGCTTGTTAAGCAGGGAATAATGGTACCTTCCAAAACCTATACAACCACCCAACCTAATTTGTTTATACCGGAAGTGTATGAATGATGCTGATTTACTTAAACTTCTGGTAGACGGAAAAACTGATAGAACACTAACACTGTCCAATTTAGACTTTGTTTAGCTTCTCAGCTATAGTCAAGTGGAAGCTTTTCTAATAGTAACAGAATTATATGAGATTATTTCTTTTAAAAAATCAGTGGTTTACTAGAGGAATTATAGCAATGTACGCTTACTAAGTGGTTCACTTATTTCAGGAGACAGGAGTGGGTCATATCTTTTAGAGAGTTCCATTCTCTACTTGAAAAAGGGTTCATTATCAGGTCTTCCCCAAATACTGAAATTCTGGGGAAACTATAAAGTTTCGAAGCATCTTTGTTCTTTGTACAAGTCACAGGTTAGCAGATAAATGTATTACCAATGGGAGCAATGAAGAACAACAATTTTTATTTACTTTTCAGAGGTCAAATGCCCTTTTTTGCATTGTCTAGGGATGAAATAAATGAAACCCCTTTTAGAAAAGAATTTGACTTTAGTATTAAGGAAGTGCTCTATAACCTTGTATGCTCAACAGTAATAATCACTGACATCCCTGCCACAATGTCTATGCTTACTTAGTCTAAACAACCCTCCATACCTAGTCATTTGTGCTAGGGAGTCAATAAATGAGGTTTGTGCTTCTGATAGTTTGTATTGGGCCCTACTGGTTCAGATTTCAAAATATTTTTCTGCATTTTTTTTCTTGGTAGTCCATATTGGGAAAAGTTGAATGTGTTAAGCTTTATATTTTTCAGATTTGCAAACGTGTTGGATGTTTACATATCTTCTGCATAATGCCAATGTAGAAAAGTATTCCCTTACAAACTTCTTGCAGAAGAGAAGAATTAGCAAGGTGATTAAAAGCATAAATAACTACTTTTTCCACAAGACAAAGTAACCCACGAAATACAATCAGTACCAGTACTTAAATTACCTGGAATAAACTTAAATAACCATCTGGGCTTTTATATTGGTGTGAGGATTTTTAGAACAAGGTGGATGTGGTTTTACTTTCCATATAAAATAAATATACCCTATACAAATTTTAATATACATTTTTGTAATCTTAGAAGAATGAGACACATTTCACATTTGTGGCTCACCTTATATATCTTGATCCATCTTTACAAATAAATTAATTTCTTAATCATTAGCCACATTCAAAAATTTAAATTCCAGTTTTACTTTTGATTATAACTGATATAAATGCTAAGGGGTCGCACTATTTTTATATCTTGTTTTCTCAGTCTTTACAACAGCAACATTATTTGTGTGCCCCTAGACAAAGATTTATTGACTCTTAATAATGAATTCTAGTGTTACATAACTACCAGTTGTTATTTGATTTTTAAAATCAGCCATATCTCTGAGGACTATGAAAGACCTGTGACCATGATAGTTGAAAGTTTAACTGGAATTTGTTACAACTGAAAATGGGCCTGCTAAGTTGTAAGAGGGCCTGAGGAAAACGTTTAACCTTTTAGTGGAGTATTTACTTTGAGCCTAATTGATGTGAAATTAGAAAATGTTAAAGATCTTAAGAAATGAAAAACAAATAGAGGAGAAAAACAGAAAAGTGTTGTCTTTGGGACCTGTCACTTAAGCCCTAGGATCTGTTCTTTGGTAACATTTTGACCTTGGAATTAGGATTTATCTATAGTAAGTCACATGTTCCTTCCATTCGAACTATACTTATTAGAGAATTAAACATTTAAAAATTTTACTTGTCAATATTTGTCAGAGGTCCAGCCATGAAAGAACTGTGGTGTAAATTAAAACATATAACCAAATCATCATCCAACACTCTGAGAGAATATCACCTCTTTCTCCCATTAAGGTTTACATTACCCAGGATGATTTCTAGTAATTGACAAGAGGGGGGACAGCAACACTGACCAAAGTCCTGAGCTCTTAAAAGCCTATACATTAAGAATTAAAATAGAAAGGTGAAAGAAAAGTTAGGAAAGATAAAATAATGATAGCACACAAATTTGAGAAAGAAATTTGAGAAAGAAAACAAGAATGTAGATGACATATGCCATGTCAGGTATGACAAAAATTATTTTAACAACAGAGCTGTGTCCTGTGTGCATGATGCAATATAGGAGAAAGGAGATAAGGAGAACCTGATGTGTGCCTTCAAAATGCTTATCAGGTTGCAGGGTGCAAAATACAACAACTAACAGGATAAGGCAGGGTATGCTAAATATAATTCAGAGACATGTGCACAGAGATCTAGACTTGGGTTCAAATTCTTAATTTGCCACATACGAAGAATGAGTACAGCATTCTGGTTAGTACTTAAGCAGTGGACTTAGACAAACATATCATTCATAGTTCAACCGAGAAAAAACACCATTAGGAGATCTGTGTTAAAAGATGCACTGCTAAGAATTGGCGTATATGATTGTGAGTTTGGCAAAGCAAGTGTGAAGTCCTTAGAATAGGCCATTATGAAGGGCAGGCTGATCTCCTAGGCAGCTGAAGCTGTAGTCCACAGGCAGAATCTCTTCTTCAGGGAAGCCTCAGCTCTGCTCTTCTGCCTTTCAACTGTTTAAGCCAGTCCACTCAGATTATCTAGGATAATCTCCCTTACCTAAAGCCAACTAACGATGGATATGAATCACACCTACAAAATACCCTGCAATAACACCTATGCTAGTGTTTGTATACTACAGTGGAGACTATAGTGTATAGTCAAGCTGACACATCAACCTCACAATCAAAACAAGCCTGGATGAAGTGCCCCATACTACCACTACCTAGCTGTGCATGGCCTCCAGAAAGTTTCTAAATGTCTTTAAATCCTTATTTTCTGATCTGTAAAATGAGAATAGTAAGAGTAACTATCTCAAAGTAGTATTGTGAAAATTAAATAAAATGTGAATGCTCCCTGTAAAGTGGGCCTAGCAATGTGCTCAGCATCCAATAGTCAGTAAGCATTACCATCATTACCATGTTCATCCTCACTATATGGAGATGAGGTTGGCAAATTAGTCCCTTTCTCTGAGCTTCAATTTCCTCATCTATAAAATCAGCACATTAATACCTAAAACAGGAGCAATAGGAGAATTAAATGTATATTACAGGTGATTTTTTAAAAATTGTACCAAAGGTGACTTAGCCACTAGGAAATTGTGGACACTTAACACATTCTAAAACACATTTTCTAAAAATTTAACCAGCAATTATAGTCACAGAATTTTTAAAGTGAGTCTGGTTCATAATGGTTTCTTATATATCTTGCCTTTAGTTTTGTAGTAGAAATTATTTGGTGTCCTGTAGGTACAGTCAAAGAGCAATACAAACACACACACACACACACACACACACACACACACACCAGATTTTATGGATTTTTTAAAAAATAAAAGCTTTCATCAACATAGGACATTTTAGGAAAATATTTTAGGATATTATACTAATATTAGTTTAATTATACCTTTAAAAATAACTTTAAAGAAGTTCTGACTTAGCTGTCTTAGCTGGGGATAAGTCTATGTGAGTTAGAACCCTAGCTACACTGCTTTCTAGCTGAATGAACTGAGGCAAGTTACTTAGCTTCCCACCTAATAAATCTCTTCATCTTTGAGGCCAGTGACAGTACCTACTTTACAGGGTGTTGTAAGGACTTAAAAAGCTGATTCCTGTAAAGTGTTTAGAACCTCCCAGTATATAGGTGTCAGAGCTCTGAAAAGATCATTTAATGACCTCCTGGAAAGTCAACTAGATGGCTTCCTGTGTGAAATATTACACACTTCCTCCAGGCTAACAGAAAAGGCTGTTAGAACACGTCTTCCAAATTAAAATTTCTTCATTCCTGTATAAAGGACATTTGGCAGTAGCTATTAAAATTCCATCTGCAAACATCTCTTCCCTGGACCCCCAAGCCCCCCACCAGAGTTTATTCTACTTGCATAGATCTGTATACAGTCATGCATTGCATAACAAAAGACTGCATGTGAGACAGTGTCCCAAAAGATTATAATGAAGTTGAAGATTTCCTATTACCTAGCGATGATAGCCATCATAGTGCCATAGCACAATGCATTAATCATGTGTTTGTGGTGATGCTGGTGTAAACAAACTTACTGTGCTGCCAGTCGTATAAAAGTCTAGTACACACAATTATGTATAGTGCATGGTACTTTATAATGATAATAAGTGGCTATGTTACTGGTTTATGTATTTACTATAATTTTCATCTCTATTTTAGAGCATACCACTTATAATAAAAATGTTAACTGTAAAGGAGCCTCAGGCAGATCCTTCAAGAGGTATTCCAGAAGAAGAAGCCATTTTTAATCATATGAGATCATAGCTTCATGCAGTTACTGTCCCGGAAAACCTTCCAGTGGGGCAAGATGTGGAAGTAGAAGAGACTGATACTGATGATCCTGACCCCATGGAGGCCTACGCTAATGTGTGTGGTCATGTCTTAGTTTTTAACAAAAAAGTTTTAAAAGTAAAAAAAAAAAAAAAATAGAAAAAAACTTATAGAATAAGGATATTAAGAAAGAAAATATTATTATACAGCTGTATAATGTGTCTGTGTTTTAAGCTAAGTATCATTAAAAAGTCAAAAAGTTTAAAAAATTAAAAGTTTATAAAGTAAAAAAGTGACAAGCTCAGGTTAATTTATTTTAAAAATTATATTATTTTTATAAGTTTGGTGTAGCTTAAATGTACAGTGTTTGTAAAGTCTGCAGTAGTATAATGTCCTAGGCCTTCGCATTCACTCACCATTCACTTATTGAGAATCACCCGGAGCAACTTTCAATCTTGTTATTGTGGTTCATAGTAAGTGCCCCTATACATGTATGCAATTTTACATCTTTTATACTCTATTTTTACTGTACCTTTATGTTTAGATATATAAATA
Organism: Sapajus apella; assembly: GCF_009761245.1. NCBI lineage: Eukaryota > Metazoa > Chordata > Mammalia > Primates > Cebidae > Sapajus > Sapajus apella. The sequence goes on from NW_022436941.1 coordinate 44,278,809, forward strand.
CCTACCATTGTGTTGTAATTTTCTATAATATTCAGTGCAATAAAATACTGCACAGGTTTGTTACATATACCATATAGCCTAGGTATGTAGTAGGGCTATACTATCTAGGTATGCATAAACATACTCTATGATGTTTATACAATGATAAAATCACCTAACAGCACATCTCTCAGAAGGTGTACCCATATGTTAAGTAACACATGACTGTATATAATCACATTGCAGCAAAATATAGAAAACAAACCCAGCATCATCAATAGAGGACTTTATTGTCTCACATTATGGTATATAACGGAGTACTATTCAGCTATGAAAAGGGATAAGGAAGCTTTTCATATACTGATATGTGAATATATCTAAGACATAATAAATGAAAAAAGGAAAGAATTTTAAAAGTATAAATGGGTGGGTTGGGGGCTATATAGTCATTATATATTCTATATTATCATTATATATGTATATCTGTTTATATTCACATGAACTCTGGAATACAAAAGAAACCAGTAATGTTAGCAATTTGTGGTAGTAGGAGATTGGATGGCACCTGGTGAATGGGAAATAAGGCTTGGAGCAACAACAAAAAAAGCATACCTTTTATATACTTTTATTTTTTAATCAAGTGAACGTGTTTTCTGTTTTAAAATAGATTTTAAAAGAAGTAATTTAAAAATACCTGATGTGTCAGTTGTTACAAAACTGCTGTCACAGACCACACCAAGACTTAATAATGATTTATTCTTAGAGATCTACAGCTAAGCTCAAACTAAGCTGATCCAAGCTAGCCTCAACTGAGAGGCTCTGCTTCAGGCTTCAGTGCCTGGGATAACTCTCCGTCTTACTCAGATCTGTAGTCAGCTCCCCATGTCTATTATTCTCCTTGGACCAGCAGAAACAGAGGCACAAGGTAGCTAATGGAAGCATGCAAGGGTTCTTAAGTCCTATGCTAAAAAATGGCACAACTGTTAACTACATGCCATTAGCCAAAGCGAGTCAAGGGTTGAGGAAGTACATTCTACCCACAAGGAAGCTATGGCAAAAGTATGAATCTGGGGAGGGACCAATGGTTCAATCCATCTCGTTGATAACTAGACAACCAGAAATATTCTAAAACTAGAACTGTGAATCACAGGTCTAAGAAGTAGCAAAGAGTAGGTGTAACTTTTCTAAACTTGAACACTCTATGCATGTCACATCTTGTCCTGAAGAGTTGTATCATCACTGACTATATGGATCATGAACTGAATGGAATAGAAACTTACAAATTCATAGGACTGGAAGAGACTTCAGACCATATGTTACCCTATATCTTTTACAGATAAGGCAACTGAGGCCCAGATAAATTAAGTTAGGATGAACAAGGAACTGTAAGTTAAGTTGAGTAACAACAGAAGGACTAAAAAAAAGCTGTTACCCCTAAAGTACAATTATTTATTTTGGGTAAGGACCCATTGTTAAAAAAAACTTAAGAAATACATCAAAAGAATTTGTTAAATTCATGATGTAAAAGATTGATTGATTAAAGTTTCCTTAAAGTCCTGGTAATGGGCTGATCTAGGAAGTAAAGAGAAGGTACTACAGTGACATTAACTACCAATGGCACCTATAGTCATAAATCAGGAAAGATTTTATGCATAGTATAGAACTCTGATTTAGAGATAGACCTCAAACATATGTGAATAATAACAGTGTATATTACATTATTATTTTGAACATTTTCATTAGTTATTTTTAATTTAAAAGACTTCAAAGGTATATGTGAAAGTAAATCTTTCTCCTATACCAGACACCCAGTACATCTCCCCCAAGCAAAATACTATTACTAGTTTCTTATGTATTATTCCGTAAATGTACTATGCATTTTAGGTTTATACAGTTAAATATACAGAGTATTTGCATTTTACTCTAAGAATGTATTTCTAAACACCTGGCATAATTAAATATTTATTTTCCCATAACAAGTATTATTTTTTTCAACCAGCTAAAGATGCAATGGCATTAAAAGCGACTTATAATCCATTAGGCACACCAGCTTAAAAAATTATGCAATCCTAATGAATTATTTTTAATTTGGGGTATTCACAATATATCATTTATATGAAAATGCAAAGCACATAGAATAATCAACAGTCTAGAAGAACAAAGTAATCAAAGTTACATTATCTAATTTATGAGACTTACAATATAGCTATGGTGACCAAGACAGTGTGGTACTATGTGGTATGGACACAAGGATAGGAGAATAAGTTAATGGAATATGACACAGCATATTCTTGGCAGCCTCATCACCAATAATTGTGATTGAGCTAATAATTCACTAAATCCACTAAATCTTTCTCATATGGGACACTATGTACCCATGTCAGCCTCATCCTTACTTTGCCAGTTGATGATTTCACAAAGTATAGGACTTTACATTTTATTATTACTATATTTTATCTTATTAGTTGTTGCCCTTCTCTTCAGGCAAGAGCTTTCTGGATTTTGATTCTGTCATTTAATATATTCTCTATCTCTTCATGATCCTTAATGTCTGTGAATTTGGTAATTATTTTATATACCCTTCTTTCCATTGTATTAATAAAGACGAAATTTAAACTGACCTAAACCAAACAGGAAATTTCATAATCAAAAAGTCCATTGTCAGCTCAGATACAATTGGATGCTGTAATTTAATATCACCTGGAAGTCCTCACCAGACAATCAGGCCAGAGAAAGAAATAAAAGGCATCTAAATAGGAAAAGAAGAAGTCAAACTATTTCTCTTCATGGACAATATGATTCTATACCTAGAAAACCTTTAAAACTCCACCAAAGGGCTCCTAAAACTGAGGAACAACTTCAGTAAAGTTTCAGGACACAAGATCAATGTACAAAAATCAGTAACATTTCTATATACCATATAATAACCTATAATTATTACCAATAATGACGAGTCTGAGAGTCAAATCAAGAACACAATCCCATTTACAATAGCCACAAAGAAAATGAAATAGCTAGGAATACGGCCAATTAAGAAGGTGAAAGATTTCTACAAGGAAAATTACAAGACACTGCTGAAATAAATCAGAGATGGCACAAAGGAATGGAAAAACATTCTGTTAATGGATTGAGAGAATCAATATTGTTAAAATGGTCATACTGTCCAAAGCAATTTACAAATTCAATGCTATTCCTGTCAAACCACCAATGTCATTTTTTACAGAATTAGAAAAAAAATCTAGGCTTGGTGTGGTGGCTCACGCCTGTAATCCTAGCATTTTGGAAGGCCATTGCAGGCAGATCACTTGAGGTCAGGAGTTCAAGACCAGCCTGGCCAACATGGTGAAACCCAATCTCTACCAAAAATTATCCAGGCATGGTGGTGGGCACCTGTAATCCCAGCTACTTGGGTGGCTGAGGCACAAGAATCACTTGAACCTGGGCAGAAGTTGCAGTGAGCTAAGATCTTGCCACTGCACTCCAGCCTAGCTGACAGAGAGAGAGACCCTGACACACATACAAAAAAGAGAAAAAAAAATTTTTTAATTCATATGGAACCAAAAAAAAGAGCTTGAATAGCCAAAGCAATTTTAAGCAGAAGAACAAAGCCAGAAGGACCACACTACCAGACTTCAAACTATACTATAAGGCTGCAGTAACCAAAAAATCATGGCACTTATACAAAAACAGATGCATAGGCCAATGGAATACAACAGAAAACTCAGAAGTAAAGCCCCATGCCTGCAACCATCTGATTTTTGACAAGGCTGACAAAAACAAGCAATGGGAAAAGGATTCCCTATTCAATAAATGGTGCTGCGATAATTGGTTAGCCATATACAAAAGAATGGAACTAGACCCTTACCTTTCACCATATACAAAAATCAACTCAAGATGGATTGAATACTTAAGTGTAAGATCTCAAACCATAAAAATACTAGAAGAAAACCAATAAAAAAACTCCTCTTAATATTGACTTCGGCAAATAATTTTTGACTAAGTCCCCAGCAGCAATTGCAACAAAAACAAAAATTAACAAGCTGGATCTAATTAAACTAAAGAGCTTCTGCACAGCAAAAGAAACTATCAATACAGTAAACAGCCTACAGAATGGAAGATAATATCTGCAAACTATGAATCCAACAAAGATCTAATATCCAGAATCTATAAGGAACTTCAGTCAACAAGCAAAAAACAAAAAACCTCATTAAAAAATGGGCAAAAGATATGAACACACTTCTCAAAAGAAGACATATAAGTAGCCAGCAAACATGAAAAAAATGCTCATCATCACTAACCATCAAAGAAATGCAAATCAGAACCACATTGAGATACCATCTCATACCAGTCAGAATGGCTATTATTAAAAAGTAAAAAAAATAACAGATGATGGTGAGAATGTAGAGGAAAGGGAACATTTACACACTGTTGGTGGGAATGTAAATTAGTTCAGTCACTGTGGAAAGCATTTTGGAGATTTCTCAAAGAACTCAGAGCTACTATTTGACCCAGCAACTCCACTACTGGGTATCTGCCTGAATAAAAATAAATCATCCTACCAAAAAGATAAATTCACTCGTATGTTCATTGCCACACTACTTAAAATAACAAAGACATAAACCAACCTAGGTGCCCATCAATGGTGGATTGGATAAAGAAAACGTGGTACATATATACCATGGAATACTATGCAGCCATAAAAAGAATGAGATCATGTACTCTGCAGCAACATGGATGCAGCTAGAGGCCACAATCCTAAGCAAATTAACACAGCTACAGAAAACTAAATACTACATGTTCTCACTTAAAAGTGGGAACTAAACACTGAGCATACATGGACATAATCATGGGAATCAATAAACACTGTGGACTAATAGAGACGGGGGTGGGCACAGTTTTAAAAACCCATTGGATACTATGCTACCTACTACCTGGATGATGGGATCTATACTCCAAACTTCAGCATCACATAATACCCATGTAACAAACTTACATATGTACTCCTTATATCTAAAATAAATGAATTTTTTAAAAAAACAAAACAAATAATATCACAAGGATTCTCCTGCTCTCTCCATGCCTCAGCATTGTTTTCCTCCATGTAGGCTTGAGCTTCTCATTAAAATTATGTCAGCAAAAGATTTGAGCCTATCTGTCATTGGCCTGAATTGAGTCACTTGTTTATTTCAGAACCAATCAGCATGGTTAGGAAAATGTATTTCTCTAATTGTCTTGGATTGTTTTGAATAGCATGCTTATCCCTGAAACCATGGATGAGGTAAGCCTCTCTTCAACCACATGGATTAAAGAGTGAGGAAGGGAAAACATGCCTTCCCCCAAAAAAACAGCATTATAAGCAAGTTGTTGGAGGAATAAATACCAGAAAAAAAGAAAAAAAATGACATATACATACAGCACTCATCTAAGTTGCTAACAAAAAAAATATGTATAATCAAATGAAAAAATAAATAAGGAGCATATAAACATAAGCATATTATCTTCAAAAATCATCTAGTTTTGGATTTGGTTTTAGAGTATAGTAACAGGAAAAGTGAATGGGTGATAGATATAAAGGAAGTAGGAGAATTTCACCTCCATATACTCAATAGGGTTTGATAATTGTCCTATTCTGTTTACATTTAATAAAAAAAAAACTGGAGAAGTTGGAGAAGGTCTGTATCTTAGCTCAGGTTGCTATAACAAAATACCATAGACAGTGTGACTTAAACAACAGGCATTTATTTCTCACAGTTTGGAGGCTGGGAAGTCCAAGAGCAAGATGCCAGCTGATTCAGTTTTGGTGAAGGCCTTCTTTCTGGCTTGTGGACAGCCACCTTCTCACTGCACTCTCACATGGCCTTTCTTCAGTGTGTGCACATCTTCCTCATCTTAAAAGGGCACTAATCTCATCATGTCACAAGAGCCCTATCCTCATAACCTCTTGTAAACCTAATTACCTCCCAAAGGGCTCACCTCCAGATACCAACACATTGGAGGTTAGAGCTTCAATATAAAGCTCTATTTGGGGAGACACAAATATTCAGTCCATAACAGCCTGCAAAACAGTTATAACTAAATTCAAAAGTCAAATAAAGAGCCAAAGAAATGAAGTTTATTTAGTCATTTTTCACACAGTGAAAGTCAACAGAATCAAAGATGGTCAATCCAGTCTTGCACCCACAAAGAGCATTAGTCTTAGGGAAGCTTAATCTGCACATACAATGAAAAAAACACTCTAGAACCACCTCCAAGATTTCTTGCTTTGAGCAGGAACTAATAGTAAATTCAACAAACCAGGGGAAAAACCTCAAAGGGTACTGTTCAGCTAAATTCTGTCCCATAGGCAGGAAGTCCAAGCACAAGCGATTACACTTAATGGAAGCAAACTGGTCAATTAATTGAAGAATATGACATTAAAACCACCTTTTAAAATCCACAAGAATATCTGATAATTATGTGATTGAGGGAAGCTAGAAGTATAAGATATAAAATGGGTGATGCCAAAAAAGAAAATAAAATTATAGGTTACTATGCCAATCAGGGCTTTAAAAAATATGTTTTTAAAGCTTAGATATTTAGCTATTACAAGGCTGTCATTTTCAATTGCTGGATCCACAGAGTAAAAACAGGGTATAAGAAGTGTTTCCTGCAATGTCTAGTTCTTAAAATATAAAAAAGAATTTAAAACATATAGAAAGTAATAAGGAAATAAGTAATCCTGCTTAAAACATGCTAAAGAGCCCTGTCCAAGCATTGTATATTCACCATGGTTTTGCTTCAAGGTCAGTCTCACTGACTGAAGTTTTCAAGTTTAGTGCCTGTTCTGATGACAGAAACAGCAGACACAACATAATCTTGGTGCCCCAGAGCAAAGTGACACCCCTACCCCTGGCATCAGAACATTTGATTTCTAAGCGCCATTCAGCCAAAGTCAGCAGATAAATCACTTAATTCTATGAAAGAGGACTACCACTGAGCCAAACTGATGGAGAGGAACAGGGGAGCAATTGTGCTCAACAACACAGCATACAACGTGGGCTCGCAGGACGCATGTGGCCCAGGATGGCTTTGAGTGTGGCCCAAGGCAAATTTGTAAACTTTCTTAAAACATTGTAAGATTTTCTTTTTTCGTGTGTGATTTTTCTTTTTTAGCTCATAAGCTATTGTTAGTGTTAGTGTATATCATATGAGGCCCAAGACAGTCTACTTCTACTGTGGCCCAGGAAAGCCAAAAGATTAGACGGTCCTGCTAAGTACAACATTCTGAAGATACATCCTAGTCGGATATTTTCATTGACCATCCCATCTCCAACTAGTCCTTCACAACTTCTCATGTGACTTGGGATATTTAAACAGGGTTATAAGGTGAAATTGCACAGTCATAATCCAAATCTATATTAATCCATTAGTGGAAAAAATGTCTGTCAACCAGTTAAACTTAGGTATTCGCTCGTTATTTTAAAAATTATATTTTTGTGAAGAATAAACTGATATTGATAACATTGAATAACTCAAAATCTAAGATGTATATAAACAATATTAACAATGATACAATACCTTATTTTTAGTTTTATCTTAAAAGTCAAAAATAAAACTAATTTTATTTTCTATACACCTTGATGTTCATTAAGTTTATTGTACTACATTTAACATACTCTAGAGTATGCATTATGTTGTACTCTTGTTTTTAATTTTTCTTGTTTCTCCAATTACATTTTTAAGAAGAGATTTTATTTTTAGAACAGATTTACATAAAATTTACATAAAGTTGTGAAGATAGAATTCCCATATTCCCTACAACTAGTTTCCCCTATCACTAACACCTTAAATGGTTTATTTTAGTTTGAATTGCTTTTATTTTCACTTGGTTTTTATTTTTAATCAATATAACTGATATATGTGATAACATAACCAAATAGTGCTAAAAAGGTGATAATCAAATTCATCAGTCTTTGCTGCATTTTTCCCCATGGTAATCATTTTCATCTGTTTAGCTATTTCTTCTAGTTACTTCTGTTTCTAAAAAATATATATATACTGCTGAAATTACTTAATTTATCAGTATTTGCATATCTGACCATTTTTTCCAAATGCTTCATTAGATCACACACCAATCAACAGTACTTTCTAACCCTTCTAGTGTTACCAGAGAATACATCCATTTCATTTCTTCCCCCTATTTCTATTCCAGAGTGTCTGTTCTCTTGTTCCAGTCTGCAACTGGTAGGCTCTCTAGGATTGATGCCTACCTGAAATTTTCGTCTCTAATTTCCTCTGCTGCATCCTCTGTCTATCTCTTGGACTCTGGGGCTACATCTTTCTTGAGTAGTGCCCTCATTCTGTTGGCACAGATATATATCAGTTGTTTCCCAAGAGTCAAAGGAGATGATTTTTTTAAACTTTCCTTTATCTAAAACTGTTTTTATTCTGCCCTCACAACTGATTAATGGTTTTGCTAAGTACAGAATGCTAGAGTGAAAAACAATTTCTCTCAGAATTCTAGTGGCATTATTCTACTGACTTCTATCACCAATATTTCTGTTGAGATGTCCTCTGCCATTCTATGTATGGTATGTGACCTGGTCTGTCTGGAAGCTGGCAGCATTTTCTCTTTAATCCTGGGGTGCTAAGAATTCTTGAAGAGTCGCTTTACAAGGGTCTCTTCATTCACTGCCCTAAGCACTCAGTGGGCCCTTTCAACTTGGAGACTTGTGTTCTAGCATCTTCCTCTCTGTTTTCTATATTCAAAAATTTTGTTGAAATCTCTTATCTGTTAAAGACCACATTCCCAAATTTTACCAGAAGTTTTTTGAGGTAGCTTTTTTTTTTTTTTAGTGTATACTCAATATTGGCATGTATATTGACTTTGAATTATGACCTAAAACTTTGGAATATATAGCATTTCAAGCCAAATAATAAAGCTACTTGAAGTAAACCTGATCACTTGAGCTGAAGTTATCCAGTTTATCCCTCTGTCTCCCCATATAATTGCCAGCATAGGACTGGTTAAGTAGATTAGGGAACATTTATATTTTTAAAAATCATGCTATTTTGTCATGCAGTTGTTCTAAACCATTTGAGAATAAGTTGAAGACATAATGACCTTTATCACTAAATATTTCAGTGTGCATTTCCTAAGAAAAAGTCATCCTTTCACATAACGTTTCTACATGTATGACCAGTAGATTGAAGAAACAAGGTATGCTCTTGCTAAAATTAGCCATAAGCATAGGAATTCTGCATATAATGTATCTACACTGGACATGGTCCAAGGAGAGTTAATGATAACAATTAAGCAGGGCCTTTTTGTAATATGATTGCACTTCTTCTTTTATCCTATGACAGAGTTCCCATAAGGCTCTAAAATATAGCACATGGCATGACCACCCAACATCCAGAATGGTTTCTAAAGCCCAAATCAACTTACATCTTATTACTGGTCTTCGATATGCAAAGAATTCTAACGTGCTATATTTAAATGTTGGTTTGTTCTGAATGTATGCCACCCCTTCTTCTTACTCTATTTTAAAAGCTGGAGCTGTCCTAATTTATGAGTATGAAAAAAAGATGACTGTATTTGGACTTGCTATTTAAAACTCCTGAATATAATTCTCTCCTTCATATGTGTTTTGGAATTTTCCCCTATCAGAAAGTTTATCAGGGTCAAGATCTGATAATTGAAAATGTTCTATACAAAGGAAATGTGGTTTACCTAAATCTTATAACTGTGGTGACTTAAAAACTCTTTTCTAGTCTTCAGCAAGGATTTTAGACAAATTTCATCGAAATAACTATTTTAATTCTAAATAATCAACACAAGTTATTAAAGAAGAACTAATTTTTAAATGATCTCTGTCAACTAGAATAATTGTAATTTTTTACTGTGAAACAAACTGTGTAAGTAATCACAATGAGAATAGTTATAAAAACTTGATAAAATTTGTTTTTTTTTTTTTAAGAGACAGAATCTTGCTCTGTCACCCAGGCTAGGTAGAGTGCGGTAGTGTGATAATGGCTCACTCCAGCTGTGAACTCCTGGGCTTAAGTAATCCCCACACCTCAGCCTCTCAAGTAGCTGGGACTACAGATGCCTGCCACCATGTCTGGCTAATTCATTTTATTTTGTTTTTAGAGATAGGAGCTTGCTACATTGCCTAGGTTGGTCTTGAACTCCTGCCCTCAAGCAATACTCCTGCTTCAGCCTCCCAAAGTGCTAGAATTACATGCATGAGCTACTGTGCCTGGTCAAAATTTGAAAATAAATACTAAGAATATGAATGTCAACTCAGTGAAAAGGCAGTATATTACCATAAGAAAGATTGAGAGAAATTGAGTTAAATAGATATCTAAAATATTTGAGATTATTTCAAAGATAAATACTGTAAAATTATTCACAGCAGCTTTGCATTTTTATGACAGATGAAGGTCAGTGCTTCACTCACTTAAAAGTGTTTAACAACACCTTAACCAGTGTAATGGGCATCTATTGTTTGTGTTTGCCAGGCATTCACTCCACGTGGATATGGAGAGTTTCTCAGTCAGAGAACCTTGCTCTCCCCTGGCTTCGGGAGCTAAGACAGTCCTCAGACCAGTCAATCTTCATACCTTCTTCTGTTCACAAAGATTGGTGGCAAGCTAAACCACCAAGCTAAACCAGGGTCCCCAGATGAGATCCAGTATATGGATCCCAAAGAGTCTCTCTTCCTCTGATTTCAACTTACAAAGACCAGCTAAGACTAGAGCAGTCATAGGCCATCTTTGACTGCCACATGCAAAGGACCCGACCCAGAGAAATGATAAATCGATTGACAGAGGACAAGACAGCCAGGAATCCTACTAAAGCCCTGAATTCAGCTAGACTAAAGCTAATTCCACACCTAACCTTCCTAGGTAAAAGAATCAATGAATTCTTTTTTTTGCTTGAGCTAATTTGAGCTGGATTTCTGTCACTTGCAACCAAGCATCCTAATAGATCAGGCAAGGCCTTTTCAAAACACATGGTATAATTAAGGCTCATGTAAGTACACTTGAACAATAGTGGCTCCTAAATGGTACATTTGCCAAATAAAGATTATAAAGCTATATGAATATAAGCTTAATTTTCTTATAACTTTGTAGACATTTCCGTTACTCACATATAAGTAGCCCCAGATTGCCTATTGCCAAGAAGAGGAACTGCCTGTGATATGTCAGGGGAAAAGAAGAATTCAAGGGGGATCTCAAGCCAAAGGAACATAGACTTCCCTGGTCTGAAAAGCTTTTAAAAGTCATAGGCTCAGTGTCTGTACATTACACAAAAAGACTATTAGGTTAGTTTAGTTCAGATTTGAAGGTGCTGTATTGATAAAGAAAGCTCAGGAAGCATATTTGAGAATGTGATTCAGAAACTGAAAGAAAAGTCTTGAGAGGGGGCATGAAATTAATTTATAACAGATTCATGTTCTAACAATATAAAAACATACTCCTTAACAAAGTATCTTACACTGTGTGTTTGCTCTTTGGGAAAATCCGAAATATGAGAAATACTCATTATGATTTAGAATACAATAAAGAGAATTGGTTACTCAATGTCAGCCAAGTTCTTTATACAGTCCCAAGTGTTATGTACCTTTCTCTTTTATTTCTCTTAGGGAAGTAAATACACCTTTTTATCACAGTGTGAGGAAATCTCATTGTCCAAAGGTTGGTTGTAACTAGCAGGCTGAAATTCCTCTGTTCCATGTCTGACATGTGAACTCTCTCTTGCAGGCACATTCTTTAAGCTGATCTTTGGGGTCATTTTCCTTCTTGATTCTTCTTTCCCTGTTAACTTCTTGCTCAGAAGAAATGGGTTTCTAGACACAGGTAATCACAGAACTAGCACAAAATTTGCAACATTATCTTTTAATGATTTGTTTTCACATCCCTCACTATAAAATCATCTGGTATCTTTGTCTTACCTTTGCTTAATAGTGCCTCACGGTGTCTGGCACAAAGTGAATACTCAATAAGTGTTGACTCAATGAACAAAGACAACATTCAGTCTGAAAAGGATCTTGGAAATGAACTGCCACCTTATACTGGGAGCAAATTGAGGGTCTAAGGATTTAGATGATGTGCCAGGAACACAAAGTTAATTAGTGGTAGTCCAAAGTCTAAATCTCTTGAATTCTAATCCAATATTCATCCACTAACCCAGAATTTTTAGCCATTTTTAATAAGGTCTACATGGGAGACATTTTCACAAAATATAACCTGAAGTGTGATAAATTTGAAAATATCACTACAGTCCCCAATCTAAGAATATCAATTGCCTTTTACAAAAAGATAATTTTTAGCAAACATCAATACCTAAACTCTTTATTAGTCGTAAATTTTTTGAGCTTATACCTCAAAACAGATGATGTCAAACTAGTATGTTAAGAGAACAAGGAAGCACTAAACTAGGCTTACATGTATAGGTCTTTTCCCTTACGACACAAAGCCACCTCCTTGGTTTTACCTCAGACTCATTCTTCTTGCAGTTTTCAGCTCTTGAGTTGGTATATCCCTGTGTTCTATTCTCCATAGTTATGGACATGTACCTCCCTTGACTATACTCGAAGCTGGAAATTGCACCTTTCACCTTTGTATCTCTAGTGCCTACTACATAGCCAAGCTCCTGACAGATGTCAGTTTATAAAACAAGTGTGGACAACTGGCTACCCACATGCAAAAAGATAAGCTTATATCCCTTAATTCACACTATATACAAAAATTAAATCAAAAAGGATTATAAACTTAAATGTAAAAGCTAAATAACAGCATAGGAGAGAATCTTGAAGACCTTAAATTAGACAAAGATGTTTTTAGATATGAAACTAAAAACATGTCCCATAAAAGAAAAAATTTGATAAATTGGACCTCATCAAAATTTAAAACTTTTGTAACTATAAAAGATATCACTGGGAAAATAAAAAGACAAGTAACAGACTGCAAGAGGTATTTGCAAAACAGATGTCTGATGAAGGACTTATATCTAGACTATACCAAAAAAAATTCAACACATTTTTTTAAAAAGACAAATGACCCAGTCAACAAATGGATAAAATATGTGAGCAGATAATTCACTAAAGAAGATATGCAAATATAATGGCTAATAAAAACATGAAAAGATGTTCAACACCATTTAGTTAGGGGAAAAAAAATGAGATGCTACTTCATACTTCACTCAATTGGTTATAATAAATAAGGTGACAATAGCAAATATTGCTGAGAATGTAGAGAAATGGGAACTCATATGTTCCTAGTGGGAATATAAGATGGTGCAGCTACTTTAAAAAACAATTTGGCAGCTTCTCAAGAAGTTAAACATAAAACTACCAAATGGTCCAGCAATTCCACTCCTAAGTATTTACAGAAGAAACATAAAAACATGTATCTGCACAAAGACTAGCATATGAATGTCCATAGCAGAATTATTTGTAATAGCCCCAAACTGGAAACAATTGAAATGTCAATCAATCAGTATGTAAGCCTGGTGCCATGGCTCATGCCTGTAATACCAGCACTTTGGGAGACCAAGACAGGAGGATCACTTGAAATCAGGAGTTTGAGAATAGCCTAGGAAACATAGCAAGACCCTGTTTCTGCAAAAAATAAATTAGCCAGGTGTGGTGACCGATGCCTGTGGTCCCAGCTACCCAAGAGACTAAGATGGGAAGATCGTTTGAGACTGGGAGTTTAAGGTTGCAGTAAGCTATGATCACACCAAGCAAATCTACCTTAGGCAGCAGAATGAAACTGTGTCTCTTAAAAAAAAGTGTGGATATACTGAATATGGCATATCCATACAATGGGATACTATTCAGCAATAAATGCTATGTCATGGATTGAACCTCAAAAAAGTTATGCAAGGGAAAACAAGCCAGACACAAAAGACCACATGTCATATAATTGCATTTATATTAATTGTCCAACAAAGGCAAATATATAGGCAGAAAGTAGATTAGTAGTTTCCTGGGTCTTGGTATAGGAATAAGAATAACTATAAAAAGGCACGGGGGTCTTACTAGGAGAACAAAAATGTTCTTAAACTGATTAGTCAGTAAAGTTACTAAAAATATCAAAAAATACATACAAACAGCCAATAAACAGGTAAAAAAATGCTCAACATCACTAATTGTCAGAGAAATGCAAATTAAAACCGCAATGAGATGCCATCTAAAACCAGTCAGAATGGTTATTATTAAAATGTCAAAAAACAACAGATATTGGTGAGAATGTGGAGAAAAGGGAATGCTTATACAAGGTTGGTGGGAATGTAAATTAGGATAACCTCTATGGAAAGAGCATAGAGATTTCTCAAATAACTAAAAATAGAACTACCATTTGATCCAACAGTCCCACTATTGGGTACCTACCCAAAGAAATCATTCTATCACAAAGATACCAGCACTTGTATGTTTACTGCAGAACTATTCACAATAGCAAAGATATGAAATCAACCTAACTATTTATCAATGGAGGATCAGATAAACTGTGGCATATAGATACCATGTAATACTAACTACTCAGCCATTTAAAAAAAATCAAATGTCATTTGTGACAACATGGATGGAACTGGAGGCCATTATCCTAAGTGAAATAACTTGGAAATAACTTAGTACCCTGCTCTCAGAATGCTGACAGTTTGGTGGAAGAGAGAGATTCAGAAAATTATGACATAGTGTTTCTGAGGATGGCAAGATCCTACTGGAGCAGGTTGGGTAATACCCAGAAAGTCTTCCTGGAGATGATGCCATCTGAACAGGACACCGCATGACAGAACTCTCACAGATGGAAAAGAGCAATACAAAACCTCCTTGACTGGGATCAGTGGGTGGATACATCTATTCTGAGTGCTTTGAGCTATGGATCTTTGTTCCTGATCTTTCTCTTCTCTTGCCAAACCATGTTCACCTGCTGTTAGCTCTGTTATCCTACCTAGCTACTCAAACAAACTTGGGCAGACAAAGAGAAGCTGGAGAAATAATTGAGCTTTTATCTGCAGCACTGTGATTAAGTTATCTCCACCGTCATCAATATCTGTTTGTGTGTTAGAAGGTACTATTTCACAAATGCTGTTTTTCTCAAATTTAAGCTCCTGACACGCAAAGATAGTGTCACAGAGAGGAGGGCTGAAAGAGCAGTAGGAGAAGTGCTGCCAGAACGCAAGCATTCAAGGTCTAGATAAAGACACCCTCTTTAGAGATAAACATGTCAGACCTATAGGCACAGCTTCCCCTGGTAAATATGTGAATAAAAAATCAATACACAGTGTCTTATGTTTGACCATGCATGGAAAATGAATCCTAACTTTAGGGGAAACCAACTGAACCAAAAGCTTGACCCTTAGAGAATCTGTTGAGTCATTGTACAGAAAAATACTACTAAGTTTGCTTCTTTGGTTCCAAAGCATTATACATTATACATTCTGAGATTTTTTTTAGCAACATAAATATGAAACATATCATTATTTTCAATATTCCTGTCTTTTTTTTTTAACTATTTCTTATGCAATGAACAAGTTTAGCCATTGCACCAATACTTAACCATGTACCAGGCACTGGACTAACATCAGTAAATAAGGAGAAATAAGGATGAAAAATGTGTATGGGGTTCAGGTATAGTTTAATGTTTATAGAAGTGTGATCTACGAATCATGTGCTTCCAAATCACCTGAAAAGTTATTAAAATGTAGATTCCTGGGACCCACTCTATCTCAAATGAATCAGAATCTCTGTGGGTAGAGCCGAAGAATACACATCTTAACAGGTGATTATTACGTATAATGAAGTTTGAGAATCATTAGCGTGCTAGGAAAGACATAAACATGAACAAGTGTTACATTTGTATAATAATAGACAATAGATGTATAACAATAGACATCTCCATTTGTTTCCGTGGTATGTGCCAGAATGCCCTTGTATAATATTCTCAGTGCTGATATTTTACACACACACACACACATACACACACACACACACACACACACACACACACACACACGAGCTTCTAGATTAAAAAGTATCCAAAGAAGCCATTATAAAAGCTTCACTATCCTGAAAATAATTATCACTGTTAAAGGTGGGCACAAAGGAGGATGAGATTGACTCACAGAATCAGGAAAGTTATCACAGAGGAAATATTTGAGTTGGCTTTGCAGCTACAGCTTGAAGCCCATCTGGTCTGTTTTGAGGCACTGTCTTAGGATCCTCTTAGTATCATACTCCAGAACTGGCTGAATGAAGATGCTGCCACCGCTGAGCCTAAAATCTGCAATCCACTCTGGAGCCAGCAAAATGATGCCTTGTGACCACCCTCGTTCATCCTATATCTCACTTCTGAGTAAAGTCTTCCTTAGTGTAACAGACTAGTTTCACTGAGGCCATATTACTGGTCACTAGTTTGGGGGAGACAGGAACACAGCTTTTTGTTTTAGTTTTTATGCTGCCTTGGGAAGGTGAAGTTCATAATGAAGGCAACTGTGAAAATATGAAGGTCAAAAGATTTTGAGCTGCTATGATCATATGTCTACCATGTAGACTATTAGAGCAGCTACGATGTCATATATTCACCATATAGATTATCTCCAAAACCTAGGCTTTAACCACCCTGTCCCATGACTTCTTACTGTGGCCAGGGGTATGTGGTATTCTCATTGCCCAGATCTGGATCATGTATTGGATGAAGGAAGTATTTGGAGTAGAAAGGGATGAGCACTTCACAACACAAATTCTAACCCCTGAAAAGATTTAATATAACTATTTCCAAAGCCTCCTTACTTTTATCATATGGAAACGGTCTGCACTGGACCCTGACAACAGTAAGTAGATGGGAATTCAGGAATCCTTTCCTCTGCTAATGATCTGAGACCACAAGACATAATGGAACCTGTTGATCTGTTGCTTTTGAAATCAACAGCAATCTAATAACAAGTATGCCAAGACTCAAATCTTCATTTTCCACATACAAACTACAGCAGTATTCAAATTCCCTGAAACAATTCAGTAGGTCAACTCATGTAATTATCTGAGCTTGTATCTTGAAGGCAACTTGGCAGGCTTACCAAGCTGCAGACCAGCTCAAATCAAAACATTTATACATGAATTATATTAAAGTTTGATAGAAGAAGCAGGTAACTACTGATTTTTACCAATGGAATTTCTCAGGACAAAACCATTTCTCCTCTGTTATGTTTTAAAACTTAGGAACTCAACAGAATGCTTGTTTATATGTTTAAGCAGATAGACCCTATGCAATGTGGGATGAGCTCCACTGGGGTCAGATTGATTCTTATAAAAATGTCAGCACTTACAAGCCTCATTTTAAAAAATCATATCTCAGTCCTTCTCCATGGACCTCAGCCATGCCTCCTTTGTGCTTAAGCACACATCAATTATCTTAGTCAGGTTATTGACATCTGAGAAGCTGCTCCAAGGGGTAAAACAGAAGCTATGTACTTTATTTTAGCTCCTCAGCAGAAAATGGTTTATTCATGGTCAGTATGAGAGTCAGCCATATGAAGAATATTTCTAACTTTTTAAAAGTTTTTCGAAAACTATTGCCCAGTGTGATATTTAATGTCCTTATGTGATGATTCTCACAGAAAATTACTCCTTTCCGCTTGTTAAAATATGTAGTCTTTTGACAGGTTTCTGACTTTTCCATTTATGGCATAATAAAAAATATATAGCACACGCAGTTTTCATTTTTGTATCATCTGCCAGGAACCTGGAAGCTAAATTTAGTGCTCAACTGCAATAATTATCGTCTTTTAGGTACAATTAACTTTTTTCCTTTATTATTTGGTTCATCTTCTTTTAATAGTGTATTATTAATTTGTCTCAAATTCTTTTTTCAATGTATATCTCTGATTTAAATTTAACACAAAATTCACTTATTTTAAATATACAGTTTGATGAGTTATCAGAATTGTATATAGTCATGTAACCATGGCCACAATCAAGTCATAGAATACTTCCATTACCCCCAAAAATTTCCTCTTTGCACTGATCCTCCTCCACTCTCCCCCTAACACCCAGCCTCAGGCAAACACTGCTCTACTTTCTGTAGCTATAGTTTTACCTTTTCTAGAATGTCAAATGAATGGAATCATATGGAATATAACATTGTGACTTCTTTTAACATAAGGTTTTTGAAATTCATCCATGTTATCAATATTTCTTTTTTACTGCAAAATAGAATTCCATTGTATGATTATACCATAATTGATCAGTTACCCAGCTGATGGATAATTGGATTGTTTCATTAGAGGCCATTACAAATAATGTGGTTATAAATATCCACATACAACTCTTTGTATGGACACATATTTTCATTTCTCTTGGGAAAACACTACAAAGTTGGAGAGTGTGGGGTTATATGGTAAGCATGTGCTTACTATGTAAGACAGTATCAAGTCGTTTTCCAGAGTGGCTGAGGCACTTTGCAGACCCACCTGCAAAGTAGGAGAGTTCCAGTTGTCCCACAACTTTGTCAGTGCTTGAGGTTGCCAGGCTTTTAATTTTAGCCATTCTAGTGAGTGTGTTTTAATTCACATTTTGCAGTTTTAATTCACATTTCTCTGATAAGTGGTGACATTGAGTACCTTTTCATGTGCTTACTGGGCAAACTTTGACATGCTTTTTTGAAGCATCTGTGCAAATCCACTGCTCAACGTTGTTTATTTTCTTATTATTGGCTATGAGAGTTCTTTATATATTCTAAATTCAAACCTTTGGTCAAAGATATGTTTTGCAAATACTTTTTCTCAGCCTGTGGCTTGCCTTTTCATTTTCTTAATGTATCTTTCACAGAATAAAATTTTAAACTTGGGAGAAGTCCATTGTTGATTGTTTTCTTGAAAGAATCATGATTTTTGTGATCTATTTAAGAAATTCTTTCTTAACCTAGGCTTTCTCAAACTTGGCACATCCTGACCTTTGTTGTAGCGGCTCTCTGGTGCATTGCGGGAGGTTTATCAGCATCTCAGGCCATTACCAACTGGCTAGCAAATGTACCCTTTCCACTCCAACTGTGATAACAAAAAATGTCTCCAGATGTTGCCAAATGTCTCTTGAAGTACAAAATCATCCCTGGCAAGAACCACTGGTTTAACCTAATGCTACAAATATTTTCTCCTATAATTCTTCTTCTAGAGGGAGTATAGCTTTAGCTCTTACATTTAAATCTACAATTTATGTTGAGTTAATTTCTGTGGAGGGTCTAAAGTTAGGATCAATGTTTATTTTTTCCATAAAGAAAAAATTGTTTTTCAATTGTTCTAGTGTCATTTGTTAGAAAAAGTATCCTTTTCCCCACTGAATTACCTTGGTGCTTTTGCTAAAAATCAAGTGATCATATAAGTAAGGGTCTATTTCTGAGCTCTCTGTTGTGTTCCACTGCTACATCTCTATCTTTATGCTGATAACATGGTATTGATTATTATAGCTTTATAAGTCATGAAATCAGGAAGTCTATTTTTAAATTTTTAATAAGTATTTTTTCTACTTCCCACACTACACTGATGTAAAAAGTCTAAATACCTTATTTTTTTTTTTCAAAATTTTTTCGAATTTTCTAGGTCCTTTGCCCTTCCATAAATTTTAGAATAAACTCGACAACTTTTTAAAATAAACTTTTTATTTTGGAATAATTTTAGATTTACAGAAACATTGTGAAAGTGGTATTGTTCTCACTTACCCTTCACCCAGTTTTCAGCTTCTCCTAATATTATTATCTTACATTACTGAGGTACATCAGTCAAAACTAAGAAACCCACATTGGTCTATCACTACTAACTAAACTAAATACTTTATTTGGATTTCACCAGTTTTCGATTAATGTCCTCTTTCTAATCTAATCTATAATATCACACTGCATTTAGTCACCCTGTCTCCCCAGTCTCCTGTTCTATGACAGTTCTTAGACTTGCCTTATTTTTCATACATGACCTTAACAATCTTGAAGAGGATTGGTCAGGTATTTCATGATATGTCCCCCAGTTTGGTTTATCTGATGGTTTTCATGGGTTTTCAGAAAAAAAAAAAAAAAAGCATAGAGAAGTACTCCTCTCATCACATAATATCAGGAGGCACCTGATATCCACATGGCATCACTGGTAATGTCAAAGTCAATTTCTTTTTATATCCTTTCTAGGATTTTGATTGGAATTGAAATGATTCTAATATATCAGTTGGGAGGACAATTGTCATCTTAATAACATGGAGTTTTCCAGTCCATAAAATCCATTTAGAGAATTCTCTTTAGAAGTTTCTTTAATTTCCCTCATCTTGTTCAAGCATGCATTTCTCATCAGGATCCATATGCTTCTGCTCACTATTCTGAACCTTTAGCTGCTGCATATTGTTACTGTAATTTCCCAGAGTCTATAGTTCTTACCTGCAGAAGGTTAGTTCAGTGAGATCTAATTCATCTGTTACTGAAAATAAAGCCCAACATTGCCTCAAACACTTTTTAAGAAAATTGATACACATATGCCCTAAGTGCATGCAGAAAAAAAAAAATTGATACACAATGTTTGTAAATATTTATGGGGTACAAGTGATATTTTGTTACATACATACAGTAAGTAGTGATTACATCAATTATTTGAGTATTTACAATTTCTATGTGCTGGACAAATTTCAAGTCCTCTGTTCAAGCAATTTTGAAATATAAAATACATTGTTGGCTGGTTGTGGTGGCTCACGCCTATAACCCCAGAACTTTGGGAGACTGAGGCGGGTGAAACACTTGAGCTCCGGAGCCTGAGCCTGAGACCAACCTGGCCAACATGGTGACACTAGTCTCTACTAAAAATACAAAAATTAAACTGGTGTGGTTGTGTGTGCCTATAATCCCAGCTACTCAGGAGGCTGAGGAACAAGAATCTCTTGAGCCCCAGAGGCAGAGGGTGCAGTGTGCCAAGATCACACCATTGCACTCTAGCCTGAGTGAAAGAGTGAGACCTTTGTCTCAAAAAAAAAAAAAATACATTGTTGTTAACTATAGTCACCCTACTCTAAACATTAGAACATATTTCTTCTATCAAACTGTATGTTTGTACCCATTAACTAGCCTGGAAAACACAGGCAAATTTAGATTATTATCCTTAAAATACCCTTAGAGTATGGGCCTCATAACAATCTATGCCAAGCCAACCTGCAGTCTTAAAGTTCACTAACAGCTAGCAGACACACAGCCTGTGATTGTGAAACAAGGCTTTTCTTTGTGTGAAAGGAATAGACAATATGGAATTTACAGCTTCATACTTGGTTAAAATTTCAAATCTTAAGAGACCAAGCATAGGAGGACCATATATTTAATTCTTTATAAAAATTATCCAACGTCCTTGTGGCAAAATGGGCATCTTTCTGTGCAGTAATAAATTTTTGATGGTAATACAGGTCAGTTAACTTTTTTGGAAAGCAAATGCACAAGAGCCTTTAAATTATTCATATATTTGCCCTAGTATTTCCACTTCTAGGACTCTCTCCTGTGGAGATAACATTAAATAGAATTAGAGGAAGAGCGACCCTTAAGTACAAATATTTTCCCTAAAGCATTGCTTATAATACTTTTCTAAAATGGGCTGAGTGTGGTAGCTCACACCTGTAATCCCAGTACTTTGAAAGGCTGAGGTGGGTGTATCACTTGAGCCCAGAAGTTCAAGGTTACAGTGAGCTATGATTGCACCACTGTATTCTAGATTGGGTGACAGTGAGACTCCCATCTCTAAAATTAAAGATCAAAAATTAATTAATTTTTTAAATGATACTATGTAAATTACCCAATAAGAAGATAAATGCTTATACTCGCATAATCATTTTTAAATGTTTATAAAGTTTTTGACTTTATAATGTTAAGCATATATAATATGCTACATGAACTCAACTCTAATTTCTTTTAAGTGTAGAACAAAAAGATTAGAAGATAATACAATAATTTTAAAGGTGACTGGTGGGACTGTAGATGTTTCCTTTTTCTTCTTTCTACTCGCTATTTTTCAATAGTAAGCAAAGAAAAAGGTATTTTTAATATTATAAAATATACCTTATTATTGAATTTTGACCTGGAAAAAAAACTCTGAAATACTAGTTCACCCCTATACTTTATTGATAAGGAAACTTCCTCATCAAATCATTTAAACTTCCTGTACCTCCTATTGATAAGCAAACTTCCTTTAAACTATTTGAGCTCACAAAGCAAGTTGACAATACTCTGAAACTTACATTTCCTGATTCTGGACATGATACCATATTTCGGTCATTTTGCTGTGTTCCAGACTCCATTTCTAGGGTTAAGGGAACAGGCATTGTTTACATCAGCAATATTTAATTAAAATAATTTTTTAATTATTAAATAAAATATTGCAAACTTATTTTTAATATGAATGCTCTAGAATTCGGAAAATGGAAGAAATCTTAGAGTTGCGCTTCCAGTGAATATTTGAAAAGGTGAGTAGAAGAGGAATTTTATTCTAGAAAGCATTCTAGTTTTGAGATATAAGGGCCTAATAAAGAACCTAAATGACGTGGTTTTTTTTTTATTAAAAGCTCACTATTCTTTTGTTAGAGTTATTACTGTTTGTTTGCAGTTGCCCAAACAGAAATGACAGGGTACAACATGATCCTGTAAATCAGGACTTTCTGTTATGAATGGGTCCATTTTTACTGTTCACCTCTCAGCTAATAGTATAGCAACTGATAATTAGCTACTAAATCATACATTGGACACAATGATCTGTATCTGAACTTCAAATATCTCAAACAATTTTTCCTAAAATCTTTCTAAATAGAAAAAAAAAAGACATTTATAGCTTAACATTTCATATCCCTGGAAGATAATTCGATGGGAATATGTAAGGTTAATAGAGTGTTTATCTTATCAAAGGTGATCTGGTCTGTTTGACTTACTGTTTGGAGTCCAGCTAATCAGGCCTATTTACTAGTTTAAGAATGTTCAGCAATTAACAGTGTTCAAACAGCACCAATCTGCTATGTTATTTCAGCTGGAAAAGCAGCTTATATGAACCAATACAGCTTCCTTTCTAAAAATAAATGATAGCACTTTCTACTCACTGGGGAGTTAGTCCTTAGTCCTTTAGGTATGTCACACTGTCACGGTGCATAACAAAACAAAAGAGTGTGAAACATCTAAACAATTAAAAACTCAAAAGATATGCCATGCTCTCAGTTTAAAAAATAATAATAAACTCACTTTTCCAACAGAAACATTATTGCAGGAAGACAAAACACATATAAAGTGAATTTAAGAGGTAGGTTGTGGTCTCTTTTCCATCAAGAACCACTACCTTCCTTGATTTTAAGACGGCTTAATTATATCAGCAGTTTTTAACACAGGGCACCTCAAATCAACAATCCGTTGCTTTTCAGACTTTGACACTTCCCCAGCTGCTAGGCCTGTGCTTAACTAAACAAGTACAGTAGCACAAGTGGAACATTTATGTAACATAGGAACTATAAATGTTCTTTTAAAAACAGGCCCACACGTTCCAAAAGATATGACAAAGAAACAAGAGCATTACATTTGTTAAATAGCTTTACAATTTCTATGAGGAACGTGTATTTTTCTTCTACTTGCTGAAGTTAACAGTGTCATATCATCTGCTTGCTGACAATAAAATGTCCTCTCTAAATAATTTTTTAAAATTCACTGAGCATTTATTGGGTGTTAAATTATATTCTTAAGACTTTACATGTATTCTGTCACTTATTCTTTGCAACAATCTTCTCAGGTGTGGAGACCAACATTTATCCCCACTTTGCAAATGGAAAGACTGAGACTTAGAAAGGTAAAGCAACCTATCCAAGGTCAGTCAGCTAGTAAATACTTTTGAACTCAGACCATCTGACCTCAGAGTCTCCACTATGGGCAAATCAAAATAATACTAAGGAGTTTTTTTAATAGAAGCGCTGTTAAAATATCTGAAATAAACATTACAGATAATAAAATCATAAAACATGTCCTATGTATGATTTTTCTTTTCTCACTGACAGACATTTATTTAGGGACTTCCCTTATCATTGCCAGCTCCTTCTTTCACCTTGTGCCCCTTCCTTTTCCGTGACATGCATGCATGCGCATGCACGCGCACGTGCGCACACGCACACACACGCACACACACGCGCGCGCACACACACACACACACTGGCAGCTTCACTGTCTAGTGCCTGTGGTAGGAACAAACAGGGAAGAAAGAAGTTAATGTTCTACTTTAACAAATGGACTAAATGGTAAGTGTAGCCCCAGAACTGGTGGGAGGGAAGGGAGGAAAGATCATTATTTGTAGAATCGATTATATGTTCCTACTTGCTTATTTACTTCTAGGTAAATTCATTCATGGGTATATGGAAACAAGCAAAAATGTCTCCACATAAGGGATGATTCCTGGTTTTCCTTGGACAGAAAAGTATTTTCTGCTATTTACCTGACCAAAGCTAATGTAGTGGATTTCCCAGAACACAGTTAAAAATAAGTTTTCCCTTAATAAACTTGGATCTTAGTAAAGTAGATCCTGTAGATCAGCACTTTCCAGTCCCTAGAACTTTCTGCAATGAAGGAAACATTTGATATATCTGCTGTCCCATATGGTAGCCACTAGTCATATATGGCTGTTGAGCACTTTAAATGTGCCCAGTGTAATTATGGAACCAAATTTTTTAATTTAACATCAAATAGTCACATATGGCTAATGGCTATCATATTGGACAGCACAGCAATAGACCCATCTCAATTACAATTCATTGAATTGGCATGCCTACCTTTGAGGCAGATACAATTTTGCTCCAATTTTACAGATAGAGAAACTGAGGCTCAGAGAGATTAAGTGACTTGTCCATGGATTTACAACTAATAAGTGGTAAATTCTGGATTTTACATCTCTCAATTTTACATTGTCCCTCTCAAGGCCTAATGCTTCTACACAACCTGTGGTTCTCAAAACTGGCTGCATACTAGCTGGTGTGCTCTTTAAAAATACTCATCCCCAGGTCCCACTCCCTAGAAATTTTTGTTTAATTGGTTTGAGGCAGGGCCCAGGCACGTGCATATCTCTGAAACTTCCATTGTACAACATCACCAGTGTGACTGAGGCCACCTATTCTAGTATAGGAAAACTGTTTCCAAAAGGTAGTTGTGATGAGGTTCTACCTCCTCTCTCTAGCATGGTTAACAGGTTAGTGCTGAAAAACAGAGAAAAAAAAGTGAGAGGAAAAAAAAGGGTCTCACTCCTTTGTTTTACAGCTCAGGGTGTGAAACCAAGAGAGGCTATTCTGAGCTAAGGTGAGGTCACAGAGCTGGTGTTTGTGATGGAGCTGAGACCTGGGCCCAAGTATTGAGTTATAGATAAATGCT
Organism: Sapajus apella; assembly: GCF_009761245.1. Classification (NCBI taxonomy): domain Eukaryota; kingdom Metazoa; phylum Chordata; class Mammalia; order Primates; family Cebidae; genus Sapajus; species Sapajus apella. The sequence continues at coordinate 44,304,168 of NW_022436941.1, forward strand.
CCAGCTTCTGGAGCTGTGGGGGCAGCAAGGGTCCAAAGGTTGGGAAAGCTCAGCTCAGGGACTTAAAGCCCCAAGCAGCAATCAGAAGCTCAAGGGCAGATAGGCTATAAGTGTGCAGCACTAAGGCCAGAACACTCAGCTGTCCAGGCTTGTTGGCTTCATCCTCTCCATCCCCTTGCTACCACTCTGAAGGTCCTTAGGAGTGGTCCACAGACCTCTGTGCAGCATTTTTTTCTTGCCAAGGTTACTTACAATGAACATAACCGTACCCTGGCACATAATAGATGCTGACAATCATGAATGTGAAATGAATTAAAAGCAGATTTTGGAACTCAAGATTACGGAGGTTACTCAGTTTCTAGGTGGGCTCGGATATCTAACGATGTATTTGAAAAATAACTCTTTAAGAAATCAAATTTAAAAATCCCTTTAGAGCTTTTGCACTTGTCTCACAAAAGTGCCTCAAGAAGACGTTATTAGCCTCTGCCTCTAGGACAGGCTTATCTTTTGTTTCAGGAGCTGAAAAGCCTTGAAAGTGATGAAGTAAAAAGAAAAGATGAAAATACTGACAAAAAGTTAAAAAGGGGAATATATGCCATATCTATATGTACTCCAAAGGTCCTGCTAGGTATGGGCAACCTGCATGTGTCCCTTTCTTAGGTAAGGAGACAGTGCTTAAAGGAAACTGCCACAAAAATAGAATATGCTGCTATAAACATTACTGCTCAGACCAGCTAAGTATTTCTTTCTCTCATATGATAAAGGAGTAAAAATAAGAATAATTTGTGTTTTAGATTATCTTCAGGAATCATGTGTGCCTATAAAATGTACTGTGGAAATCATCTCTCCATTCAGGAACTCAGCACAGCTGCTACCATGAGGAGCCTGCGTATGTTATGAAGCTAACAAACCTGTGTTAAAGAATCTGCCTTTAGAAGTAACAGCTCTGAAAGCCATAAGCAAAAAATCTCAAGTATGATGGTAGCAAATAGCTTCGGATAGAAACATCTACTCTGTTGGCAAGTGCCCTTTAGAAGACAGGACTTGAATTCTTTTAAAACAAAATCACCAATCATTCTTAGGAGCCTGCTGCTTACAAAAGTAGGAAAAACGTGTTTTTTGAGCTACAGCTGCAGATTCAAAAATTAGTTTGCACCAGTTGATTTGCTTTAGTAATGTAAAAAGTAAAAAACCCAAAGAAAGCAGCAAGAATTAGCTGAGGGTGTTAGACATGTCAAAGACAATAATGGCAGAAAAAGCCACTTCAAATATCTCCAGATTTGAATTTCAAGCCACAGTTTTTTTTAAGCCTCTGCTTTCCCAACCCCTAGGCCTCTTTTTCTTTAATAGTAATGCCCAAGGTTTAAAAATAACACTGAGGTATTAAATAGAACATTAAAGTCCCCTAACTCCTATCTACTCTCAATCCTATTGCGAATCCCCAGAACATTCTTAAAAATCACTGACTGTATCTTAAAGGTTAAAGAAATATGGTTTCCAATGTGTAAATGTCTTAAGGAAGTCTGTTGCTCTAGCCTCAAATTTTTCATGGAATCAGCTATGTAACTTAGAGAACGTGAGACACAGAAACAAAAGATGAAAGCTCTGCTCCTCACTTCTTTCCAACCAGGTTTGTGCCTTTGAGCAGAGTATTTCCACTCGCTGGAATTCCTTTCTCTCTTCTGGAAAGTAAGGGAAATGAAAATGCTGATTCTTGGTTTGCTTCTATTCAAATCTTCTTTACTGGCACTAATAGAAACATAAAGGAGCCACAAACATAAGTCACATAGGTAATTTTATCTCTTTATTTATATATTTTATTTCCAGAGACAAGGTCTCACTCTGTTGCCCAGGCAGGGGTATAGTGGCACCATCACAGCTCACTGCAGCCTTGAACTCCTGGGCTCAAGTGATCCTCCTGCCTCAGTCTCCTAAGTAGCTAAAACTACAGGTGCAGGCTACTACACCTGGCTAATTTTAAACGTTTTGTGTAGAAATGGCATCTTGCTATGTTTCCCAGGCTGGTCTCAAATTCCTGGTCTCAAGGGATCCTCCCTCCTTGACCTCCCAAAGTGCTGGGACTACAGGATGTAAGCCACCATGTCTGGCCTTCAGCCACATAGATAATTTTAAGTTTTTTAGAAACATTTTTAAAAAATAAAAAGAAACAGGTAAAATTGGCTTTAATAATGCTGTTTATCTGAGTATACTCAAAATATCATTCAACATGTAATCAATATAAAAACATTAATATTTTGTTTATGAATAAAAATTATTCAAATGTAATCAATATAAAAACAATATTTTGATACTATTGCTCTTTTTTAAACTAGGTGTTCAATATCTAGTTTTTATATTTGACACAAGACATCTCAATTTATATTTGACACAAGACATCTCAATTCAAACTAGCCACATTTTAAGTATTCAGTAGTCATATCTTGTTGCTGCAGTTTGGATAGTGCAGTGTCATACCAGTGCTGGACACTGTTCCAAAGAAACTCTATTTTGGTGAGAAGCTCACTTCTGTATCTCCATACTTGACTGCCTCTGCTGCCAAAATATATATGTTATTGATATTATTTGTTGGAAATGTCTAATTATCAGCAACAAAGTGTAGAATCTACTTGAATTTCTCAGAGAATTTCAGTATCAGAACTTCGATTAATACCAATGCTTTCCCTATAATAGATTTAGTCTTTCAGTGAATTTTTCTTATCTGGCTGAGTCATTCCCATTTAATTTTAGGTCACTTACTCTGAGCTTCACAGGATAATTAGGATAGAGTATCACTGTTAATCAACAACTTGAAAAGTATCCCATGCTTTTAAAAAGCAGAGGAAAATACTAACTGACCTAAAAGGCTAAAGTAAAATTTAAAGTAAGTAAATTTTACTTTATTTTCTCTGAAAATCACCCACTTTCATTCCATCAATCATGTTCCACGCCTCTCAAACCTCACACTAAGAAAAACACCTCAAGCATCAACAAGCTGGGAAAGTAGGTCAAATATCATTTAAACACCACTCTGTTTTCCAGTAACAAATAATTCTTGAATACTTTCCACATACCAGGAGCTGTATTTAGTGTTGAGGATTCCTGCCTTGGTAGTTTAATTCCAAAGATTTCATCAGGTTAGCCCATTATTAGAGATGCTGGCATGTATGCTGGGGCAGGAGTATATATTTGTATCCTAGGGTATCTTTTCCTATAATGCCTTCCCCCAGGAGCTACCACATTTTTAAATGAGTCCATTTTTACCCCTCCAAATCTATTCTGTCTGCAAGACAAAACCTGATGAAATATGTTATATACCACTTTTGGTGTATGCTGTACATTAAAAATCAGCAAATGTTATTGTAAAAGAAAATAGTTAAGCAAATGAGAAGTCTGAAATAAAATGTTCCCCCCACCCTTAATGCATTATCCCCAGGTGCACCCCTTAGAGATGACCACTGTTGAAGTATTATTCTAAAACCCTCCAAGCACATATAAATATGTATACACATATGAATACATATGTAAATTTTGAGAGAATATTTTTAAAGTAATATGTGATTATGAAGAAAATTCAAATAATACAGAAGCACATAAAAATGTAGTAATCTGTACTCACAATATTTGACGGGATATTTTAAAGTAACACATGATTATGGACAAAATGCAAATTGTAAGATGCAAAGTGAAATCTTTCCCTACCACACATTCCCATAACCCAAAAGTAATAAAAAATGCCCATAGTTGTTTCTTGTGTGTGTGTGTGTGTGGATCTTTTGTGAATTTTTCTACAAATATATATAGACTATGCCTAACAGAGTTATGAAATGTGCTTTCAAATAGTTTTTATTGTGAAATATAATGTATGCCTAGATAAGTGTACAAAACAACAAAGTAAATCCACTTACAATCACCACTCAGGTTAAAAAGCAAAGTATGACCAGCCCTCCTCAGGACTTCTAATCACTACCCCTTCTCACCCTCTCTCTTAAAGGTTTCCAGTATCCTGACTTTTACAGTCATTCACTTTTTGTTGTTCTTGTTAATTTTATTGCCTAAGCACACATCATTAAGCACTATAACTTTGCCTGTTATTAGACTTTAAGTAAATAGAATCATACCATATGTATTTTCTTGTGTCTGGCTGCTTTTATTTACATTTGTTTATTTTTTATTTAATACATCTTGGGCATCTTAGCGAACATATATAGAATTGCCTCATTCTTTTATTTTCATGGTATTGAACTGAATAAATTTCCAAATGAATTACCAAATTATTTTCATGTTTTTGGATCATAAATGATGTAAAAAATATCTTGGACATTTATCTTTATAAATTAATTTTTAAAACTTAAAAAGTAATCCTACTACTAATGTAAAATTAGGTAGAATATCAATTATTTCATAATTCCTGAATGAAAGAAGCTCTATCTTTAAAAATTTATAAATGTCCAATGTAAAATATGTTGAGATCATAGTCTGAAATAAAGCAAAATTTAGAGCATCTGTCACCCAAAGCCAGCCAAGTCCTAATGTGAATGATACTATTACTTGACAGTGAACACACACTCTGCAAGGCACTATTCTCTGCACTTTACATGCTCAACAAGCCATTGAGTTAGGCCTTATAATTACCTCCAATTTACAGAGAAGAAAACAGGCCTAGGGACATTAAGTCACTTGGCCAACATCACGCAGTGGATACGAGTAATATCTTTAACCCTTAGGTTTGTGTACATTCTTGGGGAACCTCAGTAAAGCAACAGCACAAGACAGCTTCTCTGTGGTTATAGAACAGTCTGTATTTTGATTATATGGTAGTGGTTACACAAATCTATAAATGGAATAAAACTACACACACACACACACACACACACACACACACACACACACACACACACTTGAATGCAAGTTAAAAAATGATGAAAATTGAATCATGTCTGTAGTTTAGGTAACAGTATTGGACCTTCAATCCCATTAGGGAATGAAAACAAAATAGTATTGGACTGATGTTAACTTCTTGGTTTTGATATTGCATTACAGTTGTATTACATATTATACTGTGTTACGTATAAGATGTCACCACTGGGAGTTGGGTGAAGGGTACATGAAAATCTATGTATTATTTTAGCAATTTCTTGTTAGTCCATACTCATTTCCAAATAAAATCCTTTTTTTTTTTGAGACAGAGTCTCACCCTGTGGCTGCCAGGCTGGAGGGCAGTGATTTCGGCTCATTGCAAACTCCGCCTCCTGAGTTCAAGCTTTTCTCCTGCCTCAGCCCCTGAGTAGCTGGGACTACAGGCATGGGCCACCCCACTCAGCTAATTTTTTGTATTTTTAGTAGAGATGGGGTTTCATCATATTGGCCAGGATGGTCTCAATCTCTTGACCTCGTGATCCGCCCACCTCAGGCTCCCCACGTATTGGGATTACAGGCGTGAGCCACTGTGCCCAGCCATAAAATGCTTTATAAGAGGTAGGTGGTTTCCAGACCAGCTTTGGCATCAGTTGGGAACTTGGAAATACAAAACCTCAGGTCCCACCTCAGACCTGCTAAATTAGAATCTGCATTTTAACAAGAATCTCCGATGATTCATATGCACATTAAACTTTAGAAGCTCTACTATACAAGAAATAAAAGTGATATTCAAGTATTTCTCATCCTGCCACAAAACGAAAAAGCTTTCTTCATTTCAGGAGCAGAAGTTATTCCAGAGGCGCAGGGGCCTGCTCATTGGTGTACAACCAGTTCAGTCACACAGGGTACGTGGTCAGAAGACTCATATCTTGAAATTCTTAATAGTTTTATTTTTGAGTTTGTGTTTTATAAGTGAAATCCAATGAGACAACAGAGTACACACAGGGAGCTTGGAGCCTCAGCTTACCAACCAGCCCACTTTCCTGCTTTGCTAGGGTGGGGTTCTCAGTTGTCCAGTTCCCTATACCTTGTACTTTGGGTCCCCTAGGCCTCTTCCAATCTGTTCTCACCCAGCAATTTTTGCTGACCTCCAGCCTCAGAAGGAGCTTGTGTTGCTTCATGTGACATCTCAGAGTGAGGCATGGTAGCAGCTATTCCTGTCTCAGGCTGCAGCACCTGGCATGTTCATGGCTATTTGTGGGCAGGGGAGAGTCTCTTACCTACCTTTGATCTAGCACATTTGGCATAGAGGTTGTGCTACTCTTAGGGGTCCCCAGCCACCATGGGTTTGCAAGGGCGGTGGGCACAGGGAAAGGGATATGCTTGCTGTGCCTTTTCTCTGCCACCTACCAAGCAATGGGTTGGGCAAGTGGATGGCAGTAGGAGAACTTAACGGCTGGTAGGTGATGTGAATTGGATTTCCTTCCATGCTAAGAATGTGCAACATTAAATAGCACATTAGGTGGAATATCAATTATTCTCAACCATGAAAGGTTGAGGGAAAGACTGTGGAAGAATGGAAAAGCTTCATATTTTAATTTTCTCACTGTAAAACAGGAGGCTCCCCATTTTCATTTTGTACTGGGCCTCACAAGTGATGTGGCCAGTGCTGCAGAGGCCATTGGGAATCAAAAGATGAACTTTCAGCCTGAACTTAGCAGATGCATGGGCCCATCTTCTAATGAAAACCAAAAGCAGCATTCATTAGAAGATGGCCTCCAGGAGCCCTTCAGCAACATAAGGTTTGTTCATCCCCTTTTTATTAAAGGACACTTTCAATCATGGAAAATATAAGCCAGCACCAAGAACTATAAGCACAGATCTCCCAATTATTTGTATATCTGCCAGAACCTAGGTATACTTCCATATTTTCTATATATGTCTACAAAGAAAATAATCAGCAGTAACGCTTCTATTTTTATTTTTATTTTTTTGTTGTTTGTTTGTTTTGACATGGAGTCTCACTCTATTGCCCAGGCTGGAGTGCAATGGCATGATCTTGACTCAAAGCAACCTCCGGCTCCTGAGTTCAAGCTATTCTCCTACCTCAGCCTCCCAAGTAGCTGTGATTACAGGCGCCCGTCACCACACATGGCTAATTTTTGTATTTTTAGTAGAGACAGGATTAGACCATGTTGGTCAGGCTAGTCTCTAATTCCTGACCTCAAGTGATCCACCCATCTCAGCCTCCCAAAGTGCTGGAATTATAGGTGTGAGCCACCATGCCTGGCCACATTCCTACTTTTAAAAATTAAAATTCCTATGCAGCTTTAAATATAGAAAAAAAAACAGGACTTTGGAATAAGTCTTAGATGAAGGATAGAAAGGATTTCAGGTTATAGGGAATATGTTTATATATTTATATCTTCTTAAATTAATCCATACAATAAGTACTTATTGAGCCCTCCCAAAAAGATCACTAGTAAACATAAACTAATTCTCTCTGAAGCATTTTTGAGATCCTGTACTTTTCCAAAAAAAATTTTAAATCTTGCCTTTTTCAACTCTTTCCCATAATTTATTGATGACTAAAGAAATGGTATTCAGAAGTAACACACATATTTATCATTCATACTCTTGTTTCTCTAACCTGGGCAGTGTCAACCTTCCTTTTACTTATATCCTCTATCCTGAAATGATAATTTTATTTGGCATATGTCATGTGTAACTGAAGACAAGGCAAAAGCTTAAAAGTTATTTTGTCTAGTAAGGTGTTCTCAATGAGTTTGTTTAGTAGAAAAAATACAAAATTTTATCTGTACTATGACCCCAATTTTAATCTCATGCATTTATAAATGTAATTGTGGCTGGCAGGAATGGGCATATTGTTCTTCATGATGGTTGTTTTAGGGTAGGAAATTGCAGGTGATTTTAGTTTACTTTTTTCTATTTCTCTGTATTTTCCCAGTTTGTCTGCAGTGAATATTATAGGGGACATTAGCAACATTACATGATAGAGCCCTAATGCCTCTGATACTCATTATTCTTTAATATGAACCACTTGGACTTTTTTCAGAAATGTACTTTGCTCTTTTGGATACTGCCACCAGTTCACTGATAGGAGTGATGAAGCTGAGTGTGAATTTCCCACATTTAAGGAGTGTTAATTCATTCATTAGCACAATTAAGTCACTACCTGATAACCCAAGAATCACTGCAACTCATCAGACTTCAAACATCCAATTAATTTGCTCTTCTGTGCTACATCAGCATACGTATCACGATTTCATTAAGTACACCATGAAGTTTCTTTTTTTAAAAAATATTATGTTGTAGGACAGCGGTTTCCATATAATATTGTAGAATAGGGGGTCTAGGCAGCCTAAAAACTCCTCGTTATAGTTTCTATCAAAAAATTGCTTATCCAATTGCAACAAAAGCAAAAATTGACAAATGGGATCTAATTAAATTAAAGAGCTTCTGCACAGGAAAAGACACTATCAACAGAATAAACAGATAACCAACAGAATGGGTGAAAATGTTTGCAAACTATGCATCTGACAAAGGTCTAATATCCAGCATCTATAAGGAACTTAAACAAATTTACAAGAAAAAACAACCCCATTAAAAAGTGGGCAAAGGACATGAACAGATACTTTTCAAAAGAAGACATACATGTCACCAACAATGATATGAAAAAAGTTCAACATCACAGATCATTAGAGAGATATAAATCAAAACCACAGATATCATCTCACACCAGTCAGAATGGCTATAATTAAAAAGTCAAAAAAATAACAGATGCTGGTGAGGTTGCAGAGAAAGAGGAACACATACACACTGTTGGTAAAAGTGTATATTAGTTCAACCATTGTGGAAAGCAGTGTGGAGACTCCTCAAAGAGTTAGAAACAGAACTACCATTCAACCCAGCAATCTCATTACTGAGTATATACTCAAGGAAATACAAATCGTTCTATCATAAAGACACATGCATGCATGGTGTTCATGCAGCACTATTCACAATAGCAAAGACATGGAATCAACCTAAATGTCCATCAGTGGTAGATTGGATAAAGAAAATGTGGTACATGGAATACCGTGCAGCCATAAAAAAATAACAAGATCCTGTCCTTTGCAGGAACATGGATGGAGCTGGAGGACTCCAGCCAACTAATGGAGGAACCGAAAACCAAATACCACCTGTTCTCACTTAAAAGAGAGAGCTAAATGATGAGAACACATGGACACAGAGAGGGTAACAACAGATACTGGGGCCTTCTTGAGGATTCAGGGTGGGAGGCAGGAGAGGATCAAGAAAAACAGCTAATGGGAGCTAGGCTTAATACCTGGGTAATGAAATAACCTGTACAACAAACCCCCATGACATGAGTTTACCCATTTAACAAACCTGCACATGTACCCCTTAATTTAAAAGTTTTTTAAAAATCACTTATAATCATCGGAGAATCTACCATAATAAAATGTATACAGTATATACTTACTAACTGTAACTGTTAACATGTCCTACTTTCAAGAGCTTTCAAATAACTTCTGCTTTCCCATAGTATTTTCTAGACCAAACTTAGACTATTAAAGGACAGGAAGCATAAGCACAGTGTGAATTTCCCCAAAAATACACATGGTGAAACTTAATTGACAACGTGATAGTATTAAATGGTAGGGCCTTTAAGAGGTGATTAAGTCAGGAGGGCAGAGCCCTCATGGCTTACCAGACACTGAATCTTCCAATGCTTCCTAGCCTCCACATCTGTCAGAAATACATTCCTATTGTTTATTAGTTGTCCAGTCTGTGGCATTAATATTTTTTTACAGCAGCATGAATGCACTAAGAAAGTCCTCAAAATATGCCAGCTATTATTAGTATATCTACTTAATCTAGACACATAAATATTAATCATGTCAAAAAATATCCACAAAGACAATAGCTAACATCATCATTATGCTACCATTATTGGGTGTCATTTTACAGAAAAGAAAACTATGGCACAGAGAAGTTAAATAACTTGCTCAATGTCATACATTAGTAGGTGATAGGGCAGGGGTCAGCAAAGGGGAAATGTGGCAGCCAAATACACCAACTGGAAAACGGAGAATGACAAAAAATATCTGCCAACTGAATGATCAAATTAAAAAATATTTATTGAGGCGAGTTGTGCAAAATGAAGACTTCTTCCTTAGCAAGCTGAACGTAATATAATCTCACGGTGATTAAAAAGACATTTGAGTAAGAAACAATCTTCTCCCTTAAAAAGCTGGCAATTTAGTGAGAGAGTAAAGGTAGAAAATGAGATTCAAAAATTAGGTAATCCAGTGTGTATCCTGGATGTCAAAAGAAATAAATAAATATTAAGAGACGGGAGTGTATGTTCTTTAAAGTACTTTCTATATCTGGAAGATTCTATAACTCTCTTTGTTCATTAAAGTTTTGCCATGAAAAGTTAGAAAAGTTTCAAAAACTGCTATATGCATGAACCACAAGCACAGAGATTAATTCAGATGAATCAAGAATAACCTCTGGTTTGGTATTATAATTCTGCAAACTGCAGAACTCAGTTTGAATATGAACACCAAGTCAGCAAAATCTGATTCCCCTTTGCTAACAATAGAACTAATTTATATCATATTTATTTGTGCAATTGCTTTGAGTCCAGTCTCTAGAAATGTTCCATCTTACCTAAGTATCAAGAAAGGCGGGAAAAACCTTGTCCAAAAATATGTTTACGTGGTTGATGTGGGCAGATGGAAACAATGAAATACTAGATCTACAGAACAGCTGGTGGAGAATCTGGATTTTGATTGTTTGTATTGATGGGGCTTTCAAATTACTTTTAAAAGTAGGTCATTAAGTGTCAGCCTGATTTAGAGGGGGAGGACTCTCTAGGGATTCCTGTTATGTTTTGAGAAATGTCCTTTGGAGCACAGTGCACCTTATCCCCAGAAAGGGAAAGCGCCCTTGTAAATTACAAGCAACAATTTCTATCTTGCGTCCAACATGACCAAAATAGGGTAGATCCACAGGATTTGACTCCCCCTGGCCATCATCAGGGGACCAATTACTATATTCATGGCTAACTTAATGGGATCCTGAGTAACATCATTAAGGGCACAGTAGGCAATAAATGATTATAAAAGTACCTTGTGAAATTCCCTAGTTAGACCATGCCTGGTCTAGCTCCCTTATCTAATACCATCTGTGGATGCAAAGATGACCTGGAAATGGAAATTGTGTAACTAATAACTTCTAATTGAAAGAAATTTAAGTGTATGTATATTGCTCACTACATGCTATATCTTAGTTCACACCTAGGGAATCTAAACCAGTTATTACCAACCTCTTTGGAACCCTGAAGCTCAACCATCATTAAATTTCATAACACTTAACTTGTACTAAGTGAAAGAGTATTTTAAAAATTCATTTGAAGGGTAATAGTTTTTGTTAGGAGAATTTTGCAACCTTTTGAGAAATGAGTCAGGGTGCCAAACAGAGTGAGTTTGTTTTTAAAATGCAGATTCTTGCCCACTCCCCAGACCTAATAAGTCAAAACCTCTGAGGGTTGGGGCCCAGGGACCTAAATTTTAACAAGCTCCCCAGGTGATTCTCACGTATACTAAAGTTTAAGAAAGTCTGCCCCCATAGGGTATCACCAACCCAAAGATAAAATCACTTGTTACTGCCAAATGTTATAAAATGTTGCACTTCTAGTACAATTTTAATTGGCTATAGAAAACCAGCACTTCTTATCATCAGAAAAAATTCAATCACAATTTGACTTTCTCATACTTAGGGGTGTGACTCTATATGCAGTGATGCTGAAGAAATCTGGCCCATCCTGTAAAGGCTGCTGGTAATAGGCTCCCCTTCTACCCATGCATGCCACTGGTACCATGATAGCTATGTCCCTAATGTAATCACAGCCCTTCTCCTTCATGGCACGCTCTGCTCTCTCCTCTTCTCTACAGTAAGGACAAGTGTTATTCCATGTGCAACTGCTGAAAATTCTTTTCAAAAACATAAGGACAATGTTAATTTTGCATAACTCATAAAAACTGGTACACCTTTCCCTTATCAATATTTTAAAATTTAGATTTCTTATATTGATCTTTCATTATATTTACAACAGCTTGTCCTTATGGTTGTAAGCTGCTTCAATCCCTTAACAAACCTTCTGTTTTTAATAATATTCATAAGCTTATGAAAACAACAGAAACAAAGCAAAGGATGAAACTGGCTTCAATAGCCCAAGAGAAAGGCCAACCCCTCAAGATATGTGAAGCTATACCCCCTCTCCCCCGGCAGGCACTCAATAATTCTTTCACCAAATCCAAATGTAACAAGTAATATCTTAGGCTGGAAATGTTTTGCCTTTTGCAGAATATCAGAAGCCAGAAAGCTTGTAAAATTATTAAAGAATGCATAATGCAAGAATCTTTTTTAAGAGAAGTTACCTTGCTTGTTTGTTTTTCAGGAAGAAATAATAGCCGCCACAAACACTTGATGAAAACAATGTTTATCTCTCTACTGAGTTTTCACAGAAACTGGAAATTGGAGTGTACCTGTTAAAATAAAAAGTTCAATTGCTGAGGCACTAGAAATCAAACTGCTTTCAAAACGAAAATTCTCCCAATCAGACACCATTCAGCCTAGGTCTATTAGTGTCACTTGTCAAAAGGCAGAAATCTTAAGTGGGATGAATCATAACAGCTGGTTCCCACCAACTGACACTCCACTAGACAGGAAGCTGTTATCAACGTGTGGTAAGGTGTCACCACTGTCCAGGCAGCTTAGGCAGAGTCATGGGGCCTGTAAGAGGTGGTAGTTCCCTGGGAAGCCCCTTACTATGTCTGCAGATAATAGCTTAGAAGATGATTTTTAGTTTTTGCATGTGTGTGTGTGTGTGTGTGTGTGCGTGCGTGCAAATTTTTGCATTTTGACTTTGATGCAGAGAAAGCTCAACTTAAATGCTATAGTGTACAGGGGTGTTTTTTCTATCCAGGGAAAGGCTACAAGAAGTATGGCTACAACCTTTCTGAGTTTATAATCAATATATAAATGGAATGAACAATGAAGACAAAATTGTTGAGAAATAATCCATTTGCTTGGATAAGAAGATTGAAAAGGAAACTGACTAGGGTGCTTGAGAGAATTTGTTTCTTTCTTACAGAGATATTCTAAAGTTAATTATACTAGAAAGCTACAATAATCATGACAGTGGGTACTGATGAAAGCAGAGACACATAAATCAATATAGCATAGAGTGCAGAAATAGATCCAAACAAATACTGTAGTCAACTGATTTTTTACTTATGTGCAAAAGCAGTTCAATGGAAAAAACACTGTCTTTTTAACAAATAGTACAAACCCAAATGCCAAAAAATCACCTTAGACACATATCTCACACCTTATACAAAAAACCTGGCTCAATATCCTACCCCAACCCCTGAGCCGGAACCTGCTCGGCTTGCACACCCATGCTGGCTACGATTCAGCAGCTGGAAAGACAATAGCATCTAGTGGACAGCAAATGCTTTGATAAATACACGATGGAACTAGGAGTGGGAATAGTTCTATGAAAAATGCATACAATCGCCAGACCAGATTGTAACATCTCTTGTGACAGCAAAAACCACCATAAAAACTGAGAGCACTCTGAAACTAGCACAGTTCTCTTGTACCCTGGGGGAGAAGTTTGAAGAAACTACAGCTGATAGCAGAAAAATTCAGACTGTCCGCAACTTCACATATGGCACATTGGTTCAACATCAGGAATGGAAAGGAAAGGAAAGCACAATAACAAGAACATTTAAAAAATGGGAAATTAATGGTAGTCTGCATCCTGAACAATGTCACCTGTACTTAGCTCTACGAAAAAGTAGAATAAAAATTCTATCATCACTTTGGAAAGTAATTAGCTGAGAGAATGAACAAGCTCAGTTCAACAAGCAAATCTCCACAAGTATCTTATGTGCAATTATTTTAAAGTGCTGGTTTAATTAGGATCATCCCTTTGGTTAGTAAAGAAATGTACTTGTGCTAATAAAAAATTAACTTAAACTGGGCCATAAACTTAAATGTAAATGTAAAACACTTAGAAGAAAATGTATAGGAAAATATTTGTAACCTTGAGATAGGTGAAGAAATTTTAGATATAACACCAAAACCATGATCCGTACAAGGAAAAAAAATTGATAAACTGGATTTCATCAAAATCAAAAAGTTTTTTTTGCTCTGCAAAGGATACTTTAAGAGAAAGAAAAAATATGCCAGGGACTGTGGGAAAATGTTTTTGAATCATATATCTAGATAATATAAAAATGATCAAACCTTAATATGAAAGCAACTCATTTTTTTAAAAGGACAAAATATCTGAAAAGACACCTGAGCTAACAGTTAAATATTGTATAGTATATTTTCTGGGATAATTGTCATTGCAAACTCAAAAGTGCCTTCAAATTTTCTATTTTTAAAGTACATTTCCAATACCATGCTTCTGTTTTGGCAAATATACAAAAATTACATTTAATTAATCTTTGCAAACCTATATGCTTACAATGAGTGTGTAAAATACAGGATAATTTTAAAAACGCAAGATAGAAACTTAAAAAAAAAAAAAGATTCAGGAACCTAAAAATGAGGCAAATATACTTGGTCAATAAACCAAGTCAGAATCTGCTTAGGGAAGTATGCTCATCAGGGGTCACGGTCACAACAGATCACCAACATTATGAACTGCTGTTTTTGAGAAATGTGGATAATCCTGATTAGAGGCTAATATGCTTTTTGTAAGCAAATCAAATTATACCTTATACTTCTTATATTTTTGTGCTAGTTAGGTTGAGAAATATTGTAGAGAAATATGGCAATCCAAATACTTTACGCTTTTAAATTATCCAGAATCATTTTATACATGAGTGACTTATTCAAGGCAAAGATTAGAGGGACAGAATCAGAAACAGGGGGTAGTTCTCCTTGTTCTCAGTTAATACTCAGCCTCTAAAATCAGATCACAGGTTATTAAACACATTTCTGTTCATTAGTCTTCATTGAAGTTCATTTGCTATAACAATTTGAAAGTGGCCTTATCTCTATTAGTACTATGCAATAATATCAGCTCTCAGAGATAAATGTATTCCTTTCCTTTTCCAGTTGCATAATATTCCCTAGGATCAAACTGAAATTTTGAGTCATTTAGAACAGATAATATTCAGTGCACACTCAACAAATTTTATTCAGTCTGTGGCTACTACCAAAAGCTATGCTCTTTCATTAAATGCTTGTTGCAAATTATCCTTTATGCTTCACATCGTTCATTATTTACACTGGTAGAACCCTATTTCAAACTCCCAAATGACACAGAGCCTCTTCTGATCATTGACCTCTCTGCTTATTTTCTCCCTAGTAATCTGTTTTGTTCCCTTTACTTTCCAGATCAAAGTGTCTTCAAGCTTTGCAATAACTATCTATAACACTGAACGGCCACCTGCCTTCTGCCATTCCCAATGAGTAAGGTAAACAAGGTCAATAAATCAACATGGGCGGACACTGAATAAGTACAATGCCTAAGGAGTAGTTATTAATTCCATAGCTTTTTCCTTCACTCCCAAAAAAAACAAAAAACAAACAAACAAACAAAAAAAAAAAACGTGTGAATGCACGTAACTGAGAGTGAAAATCTTGGAAACATACACATGGATACATGCAAACATTCCGCAGGCATAAGATACCTGTGTCAGTAAAAGTGGCCCACCATCGTCATAATTCTAGATAAGAAGGAAGTGTGTAGGCATTAGAGTGGGCATGAGTTTGGGAATATTCCCCAATTCTTTCTTTTCTTATCCTCTTCCCTCATAACCTCCCTCAGAAAACTTGCCCAATTCCAAATCTCTGTTATCACTCAATGGGTTGACTCTGAGGCCTAACACTCACATTTTCAAATGCCTGCCAAACATTTAATCCACTGATACCTCTAACCTAAACAAGGTCTTTCTCCTGACTTCCTTGTTTCTTTTCATATTATATTATCTTTTAGAAAATCAAGCTCGAAGCTAATAGTTATTTTTAATTCCTCATGCTCACTTGCCTCTCAAACTCAAATAGAGCTTGCAAATCAGCCAACTCTATCTTGATAGAGCCATAATATTCTTCTCCTTTTCTCCATTCCCATTATTAATACCCTAGTACAGGGCCTTGTTACTTTTTGCCTCCTAACTCTGCTCTCTTTTGTCACTATCACTCCCCCTCCACTGGTAGTACCTTATTTCAAATTCCAAAATGACCAGACCCTCCTCTGATCATTGGTCTCCCTGCTTACTTTCTCCACAGTAATCTCTTTTGTTCCCTTTACTTTCCAAATCAAGATGCCTTCAGACTTCCTAATAACTGCCTACAACAGTGAACCCATTCCAATCTATTACTCACACTTTTGTCACCTGAATGGTCCTAACATATAGATTAGATCGTGTCACTTCCTAGTCATAAGACTCCAACAGTTCCCCATTGCTTACAGATAGAAGTCCACATTCCTTAACCCAGTACTAAAAGCTCTCCTCACAATCTGTCCCCAGTCCATCTTTATTGGCTCCATCTGCCACAATCACCTTCAGGCACCACGTATTCCTGCGAAAACAGATTACTGTCTTTCCCCCAAAACATCTTATGATAGCTCATAAGATCCTTAAACTTAGAATATTTTATTTTATTTTATTTTATTTTTTTTTGAGATGGAGTTTCACTCATGTTACCCAGGCTGGAGTGCAATGGCCCGATCTCGGCTCACCGCAACCTCCGCCTCCTGGGTTCAGGCAATTCTCCTGCCTTAGCCTCCTGAGTAGCTGGGATTACAGGCACGCACCACCATGCCCAGCTAATTTTTTGTATTTTTAGTAGAGACGGGGTTTCACCATGCTGACCAGGATGGTCTCGATCTCTTGACCTCGTGATCCACCCGCCTCGGCCTCCCAAAGTGCTGGGATTACAGGCTTGAGCCACCGCGCCCGGCCAGAATATTTTAATACTCCCATTATCGCAGCTAGAAAACTTTGACATCCCAATTCTAGCTCTTCCATGGAGCTTTTCCCAGCACCCTGAGCTAAATATGTTCTCACAATCCAGAACTCCTACATCACTGAATTAGTCCCTGCATAGTGCATCTCACCTAGTAGGCCTTACCTTTACCTCTTACATCCTCTACTAGACTATATTGCTTGTTTCGAATTCTGTAAGTATTCTAACCTATAAGGGTCATATTAGTTCCTAACTTTCCAAAATCCAAAGCAAAAGCAAGCATTCCCAATATCAGAGGCCATAACAAATGCAAAGGTCAAAGATGATAAATATGATACTTGAATAAACAGATGATTGAGAATAAAATGAAATCAGCTATGGCTACAATTCTAATTCTCCAAGTCAAAACAAAAAAGTCTTCTGTGTCCATATGTGTGACATATTTCTTCTCTACTTTTTGGCATGACATGTTCTGGAAACCATGTCATAAAGTGAGAGGTATATGGGAAAAGTGATATTATTGGGGATGTGTTTTTGACCAAAGATTCATTAGTAAATAAACCACAGATGTAAACAACATGCAATAAAAGCCAAGATATAACAACTGTAAATCTTTATAATAATTTAAAATCATAATCTGAGCTTTTCAAATGGACACCTAGGCACTGTGTATATTTGTTATACCAAGGGTTCTATTATATCACAAGTTATATACATAAAAACATAATTAACTTTCATAAATCGCATTAAAGTCAATATGCTAGCTATAATAAACCAAAGCTGAATGGATCATTTTATTTGCCTTGTTGCTATTTAGAAGGCTATTTGTTGTTTGTGTGGAGAGAGTGATTCAAATGACTTAAGTCTTTCTTTCAAGAGCAACCAAAAAACCAACCCCCAATCTGTCCAAGGAAGTAGAACTGACTGTTTTCTCATTTTTAATTTCATAATGTGATAACCTGACACATTCGTTATAATTCCTCAGACCTTAGAGCCTTTTTCAAAGGTAGATATGGTAGATTTGGAAAAGAAAATCTCAGGTTCTAGCCTGGCTCTGTCACTTATCAAGTGGGTGATACATACTCCATCTGAGCCTCAGTTACCTAAAAGGTAACTACAGTATTAAAAAATGGTTACCTCAGAGTTACAGAGAAAATTCAGAGATAATGTAATTAAATTGCTTTGAAACTTCAAAGCCCCATCAAGAATAAGGTTTTTAATTTATGTATTAGTCCGTTCTCACACTGCTAATAAAGACATACCCAAGACTGGGTAAATTATAAAGGTAAGAGGTTTAATTGACTCACAGTTCAGCATGGGGAGACCTCAGAAACTAACAATCATGATGGAAGGGGAAGGAAACATTTCCTTCTTCATATGATGGCAGCAAGGAGAAGAAGGAAGAGGGAAAAGTTCCTATAAAACCATCAGATCTTGTGAGAACTCATTCACTATCACAAGAACAGTAGCATGGGGGTAACTGTCCCTATGATTCAATTACCTCCCACTGGGTCCCTCCACAACAGGTGGTGATTATAGGAACTATAATTCAGGATGAGATTTGGTGGGGACACAGCCAAACTATATCAATTTACTTATTTATTTTAGAGATAGAGTCTCACTACATTGTCTGGGCTGGAATGCAGTAACTATTCACAGGAAGGATCATAGTGGACTGCAGCTTGGAGCGGCTGGACTCAAAGAATCCTTCTGCCTCAGCCTCCTGAGTATCTGGGACTAAAGTATCACACACCTGCACCTAACAAGAATAAGCTATTATTAATTACCAAAATCATTCTTGAGGCTGATGGCATTTGGTCCATTATTAACCTGTTTAAAAGTAAAAGGCTTAACAGACATTCCCTTCCCACCCCATGTCTTCCTAACTCCTCAGTTTTTTCAGAAATACATGTGCCCCTTTTTAGTACAAAACAGCATGGAAGTGGTAAGAGTTGTTAGGTCACTCTTTACCACTCTTCTCCTTTTCAGAGGCTGTATGATATCTTTCAGCACACTTTGCACTACCCTGAATAGCCATGAAACAATTATCATGTGGGAGAGTGGCCACTTTGGTCACTATGCTGGACATAGTTCAGTCCTGTGGACAGGACATTTTCTTCTATAAGGAAAAAAGGGGAGAATTTTCTTGGTGTGTAGGGGAATCAAATCTGAGTCCTTTTGCCTCAAAAGGACATATAAGTTCCTAGAGACACCTCTTAATAGAGAAAGGCAAGGAACAGAAGGAGAAAAAAAGCTACAAAGGTAGTAATAAAGACTGAGTATCTCTGTCTTAGGAAGCTAACCTGCATGTGAAAGGAGAGTAGCCCTGACCATGTAGCCTTCTACTAAGCCCCACTAAGTGAAAAAGGGCTTTGAATTGGAGGGTAGGATAGCAATGGAAAGAAGGGACTTTCCTCACTTCCAGATCACAATTTTTAAAAAATAACCAGGCTGTTCTAGAAAGAGAAAGGAGCTTTGCAGACCAAAAGTGTAGAGGTAGATGTCCAGAGATGGGATATCATCTTCTAATCCTGGGAAGAAGCAGAGGTGGCCAACCCCAGGAAAGATACAGCCCAAGTCCAGTGTCCTTTTTGTACTTCAGTAAATATATGCCTGGAGAAGGAAGCTGGTACCCCAAGGCTGCCAGTTTCAGCAAAGTTCTCAGATAAGTGATTCAGAAAATCATGTGGACATAGTCCATCATCATATTACATGGCTAGGGAGTTTCAGCCCTCCCTTCTCATAATCCCCATCAGGGCCACGCTTAACCCTGCCCCCATATAAACACACAACATAAGTACGGTATGTTTGCTATGCAAACCCACCTTCAATTCAGGTCCTCTGTTTCCTTCTCTCTAGGTTGCACTCCATCCCAAATCCTTCCTAAAAAGAAACTCTTGAGCTTCTAAAGGATTATACCAGCAGTGATAGACCTAGACTAGAGAACCCTCCCCATATATTCCGGGACCTTTGTATGACTTGTGAATTTATTGTCCCACTACTCAGATGGGGGACCCAGAGCCAAATTTAGCAATGATGATAATGATACTACTACTAATAATAAACAATGCAATGTAACATTTCTTGTACTTAAATTTTCACGATACAATAAAAATTATTCAACTTAAAACCTGTGTTTACATAACAAAATCTATGCCCTAACTATAGGTATCTCAATTTATTCTCTATAAATGTCTGCTGAAGCACTTTTAAAACTATCAAGCTTCTACTTCAATTGTGTCCAAAGCAATGAGGTTTTAGTATATGGCTGGGCAAAGTCTTGAAGGGAGAGCAGTGTAATGGTTGGGTCAAACACAATAGGAAGTAAGCAGCACTGGGGAAGAGAATTAAAAAGGGAAAGATTTTCTACCTGGAAATTCTACATCGAGATAGCTTCTGTGCCATAACTCTATAAGGTTCTATGTTCTCTTTTTGTAATAGAAGCCATTGCCTTATATTAAAACATTAATAAGTATTAACTTTTTGTATAGATGGGGTTAAGAAACAACTTATAAAACTGCTAACACAGGTATAAGACAGAATGCCCTTCTGCACTGGAAGTCACTACAGCAGATGTGGAAAACTGGAAACCTGTGGGCTAACTTTGGTTTAAAACTTTTTCGGTGTCCAGAAAGTGTTCATTAAAATTTTTAACTTAAGTGTTGCTGAATAAATATTAGGAGATTTAGATTAAAAATCTTCATTTCTCAGCTTAAAAAAAAATTAGACATGGCAACACTAGGCCACCTTATGGTCACCTGGCAACAATCAGCTAGACCAAGAAATCACTGAGCCCTTTAAACCCTTCCAGCTCGCTACAGTCCAGCACCTTCAGTCCCTATGACATTGTATCTGCCCTTTTTCACTCATTTGGGTATCCAGTGGTCCCTGAAGGCATCTGAATTGGTGACCTCAGCACCAAAGATGTGAGAAACAGTCATTAAATATGCAGCAAACTGGAATGAGGGGTGGCCCAGCATTTGAAGGCCAGAGAAGGCCTTGATGTTCACATATGCTTTGCCAGCACTATATTCTAGGCTAGACATGAGAGATGGAGCAGACCCTGCATCAGATTCCTTTTAGCCTTCTTCCTGCACTGAACTGTCTTTTAAAACAGGTTTCTTCTGAGTTATTAAAACTAATCCATAGCTACTCAAGGTATATAGGGACCAGAAGGACACACAAAGAACTGATTCCAACCCTGCCTCTCCTGATTATGCTAGGCAGTTTGCTTTTAAATTAATGGGGTCTCAGTTCCTCCTTCACAAAACTAATGGGTTAACCTAGAATCAGCATTAAGATCATTTTTATTGGCCTGTCTCCATCTATACCACCTCCACTTACCTAGAATCTACTCAACCCTCAAGAGCTATTCAAGTTCTACTGCCTCCATTAAACCTCTTCAGACTTCTCTCTTTGAATTTTTGAGCTTATCACCAACACCAACCAAATTAGCATTTAGTAATTCCCTAATTGCTTTGCTTTGAGTATACTGGTTTACTTGGCACATTTAAACAGAAAAATTCCTTTAGAGACTTTACAGTTTAATTTTTAAATCCTCTACAGCAATTTATACTTAACTGGTATTCAATGATTATTTGTTAATTATTTAAACCAGATAAAGATACAGAAAATATGTATAAATGGCAAACTTTCCAAAAAGCACCTTTCATCAGCCTCCTCTAAATAAATTATCCTTACCAGCATCATAACTTGACCATCTGATTCAGGCAGGTATAATGTATACTATGCCTGTAAGACATCAATGCAAAGACACTACTAGATTACCACATTACTTTGTACGTGTTCATTTCCTTCCACAGTTGAAAAGCTCAAAAGGGGAAAAATACAAACAAACATTAACTCACTACAATAATATATAAATCCCTGAAAAATTTGTTACCCACTAAAATAGGGCGTGGGAAAAATTTTCCTCTCGCAGTTCAAATAAAAATCAATTACTAGTAAGAAGCTATAGGTCAAATATTTGTAAACCATCCTTACTGCTCCCCCACCCCCTTGGATGCCATCAGAAATGCCAAGTTAGGAAATCATGTGGATGGGGATTTACCCACATTCACCGGAAAAGCAGTGGGATACAGGTTTTACTTGTCTGGGCAAACCTCCCTTCTCCCCCACTCCCAAATAATTAAGGCTTTAGGTATGTGGT
This sequence comes from Sapajus apella, assembly GCF_009761245.1. NCBI lineage: Eukaryota > Metazoa > Chordata > Mammalia > Primates > Cebidae > Sapajus > Sapajus apella. Next base: position 44,326,219 of record NW_022436941.1, read on the forward strand.
CAGTCCTTTACTATCAAAGCAAAAAAGAAAGAGAGAAAAGAAAAATTCAAGTACAGGTTTCTTTTTAGACTATAGTCCAGTTAGAGATCAATGAACTATTTAAATAAGGTTTCTAATTTAAAAAGCTGAGAAAACTAGGTAATAAACCCTCTATTTCCCTTCTAAGAGTAAAATTTTTAATCCAATTTGATGATTGCTTTAATTTCTCTACTTAATTTAAGATAACACTGTATCACTAAAGTGAATGAAATTAGCAAGCGTTAATCATGTCTTAACAGCTAGCCAATCTTAGTGGATTGAAATTAAGTCAATTTGCAAACTGTTTACCTGTGATTTGACAGGGGCTTCCACTTAATCCAGGGAAAGATAATCCATAGTAGGTGTAATTCACGTTACACACCTACTATGTTTGAGGGTCTGAATCTAAAGGGAGTGCACCCATACAGTGGAGAAGGCATTTATTGGGAGGGAAAGACATGGAATTATAGCCCTAATCCTATTTAAAATAATGAAAAATATGGATTACATTTTCCCGGGGAATCCCAGTAGACAAGAACAATGTTTTATAAGCTGTGGGTAAAAACAAGCGTCTCAATTAAAAAAAAATAATATTTTTTTAAACTGCCTTTCAACAGTTTCAAAGCTTTCAATACTTTGTTTTAGCTGGTGTTTCTGATCACCCAATTAATCCATCCTCTGACAGGAACCCATCTGTCAGTCTATCCACACACAGCCTGAAAGGGACTCCAGATTAGGCTTCCTCTTTTAGCCACGCCTACACAGGAAGCATTCCGAGGAATGGAAAGTATGCCAGGCCTGTGCACACCCCTCACGCCCCCAACCCTTCACTTAACCTGGACAGCCCATCTCTCTTAACCTTTAAACCCTAGCTAGGTTTTCACACAGCCCTATCAAAGAAAATGGACAGAGCCCAAACTGAATCAGAGAATGAGAGTGGTCGAAGTTTAATTTAGGTCAATGCCAGTTTTACTCTTCTAGAGTCCTTTGCAAGGAGATTAACATCCTAACCAGTTGTGATCCCAGAGAATCACAACAGGGCGTGGCGTCGGAAAGACTTTGAAACTCAATTCTTTATTATACCATGCCCCCCATATGAAAGGCGTATTGTATCATGCCCACCACATCCCGCGTGGTTTTGTCCTTAAGATGCTCCACAAGATCTAACACAACTCCTACAGCTAAGAGTCGACTCACTAATTTCAAGAGGTTTTGTTTTTATAAGCTCTGTGTGTGGCATCCGATAATCTCAAGTTTACAGTAAAACGACAAGGAAGGCTTTCCTCCAATCCCATTTGCTCAACTACGGTACTCGGAGTTTTGAGGAGCAGCTCACTAGTGAGTTCACCTACTGCGTCCTCCCCAACGCGTACACACCAAGTTCCACAGCTTCCGCAGCCGTCGGGGAACGAAGTCCTTATTTGGTTACGGCCATCCCTTCACACACTGGAGGTGGAGATCCTCTTCTCCAAGGACCACCCACACAGGGCGAGTTTCCCCAATTCGGACTTTCCACTACTATCCCCTCCAGGGGCGGGGCCCCAACTCCAGGTAACCAGACCAGGCAACTTGGACTCCCAATTAGCAGAGGAGACCCTAGCCAGCCTGGCCAATCATGCCCGGCAAGCCAAGACTACCAGACGTGACGTCAGACATGAGTAAGTTGGCGCGTCACCTAGACGTCAGCCTCTTACCTCTCGGACGTCCCGTCCCAGGAGCAGAACTCCTGCTACTTTGGACCCCGCCCCCGTGAGAGTGGAGAGTGGCCAATGAGGGCGGTTCTGAAGGGAACAAGGCCAATGAGAGGAGCCCGGGGCGTGGCGCGGGGCCGGAGGGTGGAGAGGGTGGCGGCTGTGGCAGTCCGAGGTCTGGCTGCGCGCAGTATATGACAGTACGTCAGCAGCGGGATGGCCCTAGCTGTGGCGGCGGCTGCAGAAGCCCAAGCAGCCGCGGCCGCAGTGGAGGCTAGAGCCGGAGCGGTGGCGGCGGCGGCACCCCAGGGAGTTTAAGATGGCGGCGGGGGGGGCAGCCGGCCTGCGGGAGGAGCAGCGCTATGGGTTGTCGTGCGGACGGCTGGGGCAGGACAACATCACCGTACTGCATGTGAAGCTCACCGAGACGGCGATCCGGGCGCTCGAGACTTACCAGAGCCACAAGGTGAGCGGGCCGGCCGGCCGACTGGCTGGGCTCAGGGAGGCAGAGCGCACCCCTCACTGACCAGCCGCGCCTCCCTCTGCCAGTGCGCCTGGTGCGGAGCCGGCGGGGCCGTGGCTGGCAGCTGCCGCCGTCAGCGCCCACCGTGGCCGGGCAGGGCAGGGCCGGGCAGGGTGGCTGACGCCGCGGTCCCGGGCCGGCCGGGACGTTGGGAAGCGGGCAGGCGGGCGGCCCCTGGTGGCGGGGCCGAGGCAGCCGCAGCCCTTGGTCGGCTGCGCAGCCGCTGCGGGACTTTCCGACGGCGCCCGCGGATTTCCTGGCTCGTTGGGTCCCAAGGAGGGAGAGAGGCCCGGGTAAGAGAAGTGAGATGACCACGCTGCCCTCGGCGGGGAAGGGGGGCAGCGAGCAGCGTACAGGCAAAGAACTAGGGAGGATGTGCGGGCACCAGCTGTCCGCGTTTTCCAGTAACGGAGGCACTGTGGATCAGCAGAGACAGGACCCAGGCGCTCCGCGTGTGGGGGTGGGACACCCCATGTATTCCCAGGGACTTGGGGACACAAGCGCTCCGCGTGTCCCCAAGTGCTCGAAGGGATGGGGACTTGGGCTCTTGGCGCATTGAGAGGGGCACACGGTGTACTAGTAGAGATAGCGACTTAGACATTCCGTGTAAGGGGGAGGCGCACACCGGAACGGCGAGGACACTGGCGCTTCGCGTACGGGGCGAAGGGGACACACCTGCATTCTCAGGGACTCCGAGACACAGGCGCATCGCGTTCCTGGAGACGCCCCGCGTCCCGGACGGACACAAAACAACACAGCGCCCCGGGGAGAGACCTGAGGACCCACAAACAGTTATCGATCCCTGGGAGCAAGACATCGGGTTCTGGGGAAAAGAGGTTTACGGACGCTCAACGTACTGGAAAAAGCTCCCGGCGTCTTGGGCTGACTCTGGGACATGTAGACTGGGAACGAGCCAGTAGGTGGGGAGAGGATATAAAGCATCGCGAACAGAGACTCGGGCCTCTCACCCCGTGTTCCCGAGAGAAGCCCATGGACACACAGACACACACACACCCCTCCAGTACAGAGAGAGGCTCACTCAGATAGGTGCACGTACACTGCAATTGGACTACAAATCCAGAACGCTTTCATGTTGGAAAAAAGTGGGAGAGAGAGAGGGGTCACCGAGAAGGGACGCGGTAACCAGGGTGCATGGGGAAACCGTTTATGGTTTTGCAGTACTGTATGGCTTTGAGGGAAACTGAATGGATACATTGCATGAGGGAGGGATATGCCATACGAGAGAACCTGTAACGTTTTACAGGAGAGGAGAGAGTCGGAAGGGAGATAGAACCCACCGGGCATCTGACAAATAGCCTATTCTATAATGAGGAGCACACTCATAAAACACGAAAAAAGGGCAGAAGGACACCGAGACAGAGACTCACATAGTTATTCAGCGAAAAGTGGGGGAAGGAACTGACATCTGTTGAGCTCCCACTAGTGCCAGGCACTTTAAATACATAGAGCGAAGGCAGAGTCTAAGGCAGAGCTGCAGGAGAGGTGTGAACCCGGGTTCATTGAGAGTGTGTTCAGAGACACCCCCTTCTATATAAGTGTGCACACAGAGGAAGGCATTAGTTTTTCACACTTTGGATAGAAAATGGACTCACGTGATAGGGCATTTGTAAACAGCAGTAGAGACTCAGAGGTGAGAATATTGTTAGGAAGGCACTTACAGAATTAGGTGGACACATGGGTGTACATACTAGGACACTTGTGTTACTAACCAGTGAAGCATATGGTGAAAAACACTCACAGACTTTGTGTGGTGGGATGAGGGGGTGTCAGGGAGGAGTGCAGGCACAGGGAGAAAGATACCTTCCTACATGCAGTGAAATCTGGGGAGAAAATGTCAAGAATGGCTGGGAGAGGTAAGAGAAATACAAAACTGCATGTGCCAATAGCTACTCCCAGATAGGTGCACCTGCAGCAAAGAGACCAGCATCAGGACGGAGTGGGAGGCCCGTACGGGGGAAGCCAGATACACAGGCAGAGGGACAGAAGCAGACAGTGGAGAGAAACTCACCCTTGCAAGATGGAAAGATAAGCTTGCCTGCTCCAAGGGAAGGGCGTGGGAAGGAATGGCAGTGGGAAGAAGGTAGGTAAGGAGATGTAAAGAGAAAACCCAGAGGCTCAGAGAGAAAGAAGTCAGCAGGAGGCAGCCAGCCCCTATTCAGGAACAGACCTGAGGAGCAGAGAAAGACTGACACACAGTGGGTGGGAAGAGGCATCTCTGAGGGCAGTAAGTCAGTCAGCTACCTTGGGAAAACAACAGGCAAACTGTACAGTTGATTACAGCAAGATTGACAGTGTACACTTGTGGGGAAACTGAGGAGGTCCACTTGGGGAAGGGAAAGTTCAGTGACAAAGATGCCCCCAGTGCCCACTTATCTGCATGACCACTAGGGGCCCCAGAAGGGAGTGCTTTGTTTTCCTACTGCTGTAAGACTTTTTCTGCTTCCTATATGCTACTGTTTTTATATTTGAGATTAAGTTTACAGTGCTCTAAAAGCCCGGGCATTTATATGCCAGTAGCTTCCAGGGGACAGAAGATCAAAAATTCTTTCTCTTCCAACCCACCTTTAACTTAGTTCTTAATTAAAAAAAAAAAAAAAAAAAAAAAATTAAGAGGTACCAAAGTCGTCAACGGCTTTGCTTGCTCTGTCTTTTTCCATTTCTGTGCATGCACATTTATGGGTCTGATTGTTCCCTACAGGGGCAGTAAAGGGAAATGGGGAAGACTTTTTCCAGCTCTCTCTACCTTAAAGCATGGAGCCAGGTAGATTGTATTAGCCCTAGGATTCCTTTTCTTCTGCAAAACTGGTGGTAGAAGCAGTGGCATGGGAGGAATGGTACATAAGCTGACTATCCTTAACCAGCTCCCATCCTCAGGCCTCACTGTCAGCTCAGCCATGGAAACACTTATTAAGGGGTGTGGAAAAGCAAGCAGGATTTGGAGTAAAACTGTCAACCTCAGTTGGATGAAAACTGGGAAGACACCAAAAAAATGAGACAGATATCTTTCTGGTGGCTAATTGTATCAGTGGTACTTACTGCAGGCTCCACCTACATAAGTGTCCTCAGTGCCCCTCCTCCTGGCTCAGCCAGACCAGTGCACCCCTGTGGGCACAGTAACAGTTGCTACCTTTTATCCTGGCTGAGCTTTTATCCTCCAGTGGAAGGATATTAACTTGGCCTTTTTCACCATTATTATAAATCCTTTCCATCATTATTAGAAACAGGGCACTAAATTGAAGTAATTTTAATTACTTCAATTTAAAAAAATTGAAACAGGGCACTAAATTCACATGGCTTTAAATTGAAGCTGCTTCACATGGGAATTTATTCGCATTGATTGGCTAATTTGGAAGAAGTTTCTGGTGGTCAAACCTGTTCTCTCTGGGGGGAAAATTGGTTTTAATTTCTCTTATAAAACTGCCTTCCACCATTCCTTTGCTCATATAGGAGGGTACTTGATAAGCAGCTCTGGCCTATGTAAAGTGATGACTATTATTCCTTCTCTTCTAATGACTAAGAGCCACAAATTTCAACAGGTTAATTTGCTAAATTAATCATCAGAGAATTCTTTTTTTGTCCAAATTATTTTGTCTATTGGAGTTACTCTTCTAAATTAACCCACTTTGACATAAGGTTTCAGAGAAGTGAATTTAGAAATTTTAGGAATCTATGATTTAGGCAGAATAGAGAAGTTCTTTAGACATAATTAAGCAGATTTACAGAGTTCTTAGGTTCTTGGAAAGAGAATCTTTGAAAATTCTGAAATCTTGTTTTTTTTTCAAATTACAATTGCTCACTATTTCAAAAGACACATAATCCTAATTGACTTTCAGGTTTCCTATTTGTAGAGAAGTGATCTTGGGAGCCTTTCTAAACAGGCAGAGGGGCATTGTGAGTCCAGCAATGGGAGTTATAGTTGGAGTAAATATCTTTTAAAAGTTGTTTTTCCACTCACTTTGAATACAGAAATGGTTTCAAGTTGATTATATATCACATTAACTGGAAAGTTATTTTCATGATTGGCAGAAAAATTTAGACATGATAATACAGATATCTACAATATTAATCTTCTAAAATGTAGATTATTTTGATTGAGGAGAAAAGTTGTTAAATAAAATTACAAATTACAACTTTATAGTCATTTCAAATTGTTATCTGTGATTGTGTGGTCTACATAAGTTCTACATGTTTTAAATGAGCCTATATTACTGTAATTACATATTTCTCCCAAATGTAAAACTATATTTAAAAATAAAATCCAACATTTAAAAATACATTTCAGCTAAGTTCCTCAGTAAGGCAGCTGGCTTTATTTTGATGTTTGAGTAATTTACTTTTATAAGAAAAACTTTATCAAAGCATTATTTTCAGATTTTGTTGTTCCTGAGTCTGTCAATTTAGTTTTTTAAAAATGTTTACTCAAAGTTTCAAAGGTGGTGGCTCAAATAATTTTACCATGTTTACTGAACTATTACATAAGAACTCTTGCATAGTCGTGTCTGGGAGCAGGGGCTGCTCCTTCTCTATCCCTGAAGATCAGAAAGCAGATGCCTTTAAGTAGGATTCCACTAACACATTCTCTTGTTAACTCCATTGGCTTTCCATTTTTCTCCCTTCATTAGTGTCTTCTAGGAAAGTGATAATGTTTTTAAAATTTGTATATTTAATTGTTCATAATTTTAGATGCCATTATTTATAAACAAAGCATAAGTTCTTATTTAAGCCTCCAAAATTATTGTCCTTCATAGTGGCTCCCTTTAATGTGTTACTTGACCTTTTGATAAATCAGTGAGTCCACAGGTCAGAGGGTAAGTGACTTCCTCACCTTATCCTTTTTTTCTACCAGGTAAACTTTTTAGCATTTGATTCATTGTAGTTTAAGACACAGAAAAGACTCATACTCTGCTTTTTTCTTATCTCTTTCTTTTTCTGCCTGCCCACATTTTGTGTGTGTTTTCAATGTTCTGCCTTATAAATACAGAAGACTGTTCTTAAGCTACCACTTGAGCATCCAGACCTGCCAGCACAGCACTGCCACCACTGTTGGGCACGTTTATTAAGTAAAATAGTGAGGTTTGCTTTAGCAGATTCTATTTGTTTCACTTTTAAAATGTAGCCAAGCTTAATTTAAATAAATTAGTCCCACTGACTTTTAACTTAGACCCATCTTCAGTCTGTGCTTGATTTTAAAATGCTTTTTATCAAGTCAAGTCAAGTTTTTTACCCATCCTTCAGTGTTTGAAAAGTTTATTCAAATGCCCCGTTGCTCAATGTAAAGAAGGTGTTCCTCCCTGAGAGAAGTAGTAGCCAGATTGCCTAAAAAGATAGACAGGGAAGCTTGGCACCAGAATTGGGAAGAGAAAGAAAGAACATATGTGAAGGATTGGAACATGTTCAAGAAAAGAATTTAAAAGGAAAGGGGCGTAGAATTCTTGGAATGACTTACAGGAAAGCTTACCAAGGACAATCACCAGATTCAGCCTTTCCATTTTCTCCATTTGCACTTGTGAAAAATTACAGAAGCTGTGCTCATAAGGCTTATTAGGTAATTGGTGATAAAGCCAATGGAGAGAGAAAAACGAGAATTTCAGCTGAACCAAGGCTAGGTCACCTTTAACAATTTATGATGTCCTTTTTCTCTGCAACAGAGAAGCTCAGAAGCCTGGCTGTAGATCCAGCCCATTATTTGCTGGATTGGGCCAAATGTATTTTGGATTGTTTGAGAAAATGTCCATAAAATTTGGTATTATAGCCATTCTTGCATTTAAGTGGAGCTAAGTTTTACAATGAAGAAAACAACATGTATATAGCCCAGCATCTGACTGTCCTGCATACCTCAGCTCCATACAGAATTTCCTAGGACTTATTCACAAATCTCCAGCAGTTCTGGAGTAGAATGTAATAAAAATGGCCATGTCTTTAGAGCAAATTAAAGCTGAAAAACATGGCATAACTTGGGTCAGGTTACCAGCGCGTCGCTATTTCTGTCTTTTATTTTTTTATCTCCTTCCTTCTGCCCAGAATTTTTTTTGTCTTTTTTTTTTTTTTTTTTCTTTGAGACGGGTTTCGCCCTGGTTACCCAGGCTGGAGTGCAATGGCGCGATCTCGGCTCACCGCAACCCCCGCCTCCCGGGTTCAGGCAATTCTCCTGCCTCAGCCTCCTGAGTCGCTGGGATTACAGGCACGCGCCACCATGCCCAGCTAATGTTTTGTATTTTTAGTAGAGACGGAGTTTCACCATGTTGACCAGGATGGTCTCGATCTCTTGACCTCGTGATCCACCCGCCTCGGCCTCCCAAAGTTTTGTTTTTTTTTGATGGTGGCATTATGACTTGAGAGCCATGTTAAATCTTAAGGAAGAACTGGTTTAAGAGTTTCCGCTAATACTTTGCCAGCAAAGACCAAAGCTAGCATTTCCATGGTTAAATTCACGATATAAGAAAAGGGGATTTTATTAATGAACCTATAAGTTCCCTGAATATTCATAAATAAAATTATTACCTTAAATTGACCTCTACAGTAACAGTGTTTGGCTACTGGCTTCATAGTAACTAGATTGTTAAACAAATGGCATGAGTTTCTTTTCATCATGGGGATCCTATATGTTATTGATGTAAAATCCTTGGGTCATAAAGGATTTGTGCAAGATTTTAGCAGACAGAAACTGGATGGGGACCACATCTGCAGCAGAAACAATGGCATAGGTAAGAAAAGAACCATGGTAGCTAGGTTAAGCTCCAAGAATTGCCATAAAGACCCTGTTCTGCTTAACATGGAGGGCCGGAGAAAAATATAGTTGAGTTTAAGAGAGAAAAACTAGGTCAGAGCAGATTTATTACCTTACTAAGAATTTTGCATTTTATTCTGTGAACACTGAGTAGAAACTTAAGGTAATTTGATCTGTGTTTTAGGATTGTTATGGCCTTGTTGTGCAGGATGACTATAATGTGAATCTGGAAGGAGATAGACAAGTTAGGAAGAAGTTTCTGGTCCCGGCCAGAGATAACTGGAGTCTACCCTACAATGTTGGTAGGAGATCAACAGAATCTATAGAATTTAACAAGAGATTTTAAAGAAGCAGGATTGAATTGAGATTTCTAGCCATTGGCACTAGGATGGGTACTCCTAGTAGAAAAAGGGAAATTGGAAGCAATTGGGAGAGTCGGGTGGGGGTGGGGCAGATAAAGATGTGAGTACCATTCTGGTGAACATTCATTCGCTCAGTTTTTTAATTGGTAATGAGGAGACTTGGGTTTGATTAAATGTTTTATATTTGAGAAGTATATTCAGGAGTTTGAGGCAGACAGATACGTAAAACACTGCTGTATTACTTAACATGTCTTTTATAAACTGTTTTATTTGGATGGAAATTTTAGAGATTGTTGATGTTTTGGGGAAAGTTGAAATTCTTTGGGAAAAAAATTGGTTTTGAGCAGGGCATTTTAAATTTTGTTTGTTTGTTTGTTTTTTTGAGAAAGAGTTGCGTTCTTGTTGCCCAGGCTGGAGTACACTGGCATAATCTTGGCTCAATGCAACCCCCGCCACCCAGATTCAAGTGATTCTCCTGCCTCAGCCTCCTGAGTAGCTGAGATTACAGTAATGCACCACCATGCCCAGCTAATTCTGTAGTTTTAGTAGAGACGGTGTTTCTCCATGTTGGTCAGGGTGGTCTCGAACTTCCGACCTCAGATGATCCGGCTGCCTTGGCTTTTCCAAGTGGTGGAATTACAGGTGTGAGCCATCGTGCACAGGCTTTGTATTTTTATAGACTTTCTTTATTGAATAACCTCTATAAATTATGGCCATCATAGGGCACTGATAATATGAAATCTAATTATATTGTAACATGAAAATCAGACCATTTGTGGTTTCTGTCCCTATTGATTAATGAAACATAAGTAACTCTATATAATGTGTCTGGATTTACATTTCAAGTTTTATTTTGAAATAGCGTAATTCCTAAAGGCCTTGAAGGAGTACTTTCACTTATCTCACATTACCTCTATTCCTGTTTTGGTGTTTTGATTTCTTTGTTTCTTTTTTGTTTGGCAGTTCCTTATGAAAAACAAAACAAAAGAATCATGAGTGCATAAAACTTTTGGTATACATACACATTGTAATGGACTACAATGCTTGGTTGTTGATCCAGGGAGATTACCTTGTCTGGAAGACTTTTTCACTGAACAGTGAGCTTATTTAAGGGTGCAACCAGGCCTGAACTTTCTTACAAGATTCGCAGAGATACTTTAAGACTTAAATACGCTTAGCTAGAAAATTAAGTATTAGCATATTTTAAGATAACATTTGCTATTATTGCTTTTCACTCCATTATTAGAAACCACGATGCCTCAAGGACCAGAAAAGGTGTCCATGTAATAAAAACTCAGTGGAGAATCTTAAGATGTTTTTTCTTTAATAAAAAGTTAAGAGGTAGAGGAGTTAAACTACCAAATATTCATCTGTTCATTCAGCAAACATGTATTTATCTTCTGACATTTGCCAGGGATATAACTAGGCATTGGAGATATAAAGCTGAATAAGTCATGAGTGGTCACTGCCAAGAAAGTGCTTGTCATTTTAGTGGAAGCAGGCAAATGTGAAAAAATAAATGTTATAAAGTTTGTGTTCAAAGAGATGTCTTCTTTACTTGCCATCTTCTTGCATTGTTTTCACCACACCCCTGAGGTTATACCTGACAAGGTCCCTGTTGAAGTCCAGTGGTCATCTCTTCGTTTCCATCTTACCAGACCTCAGAGGTATTCCGTTCTCTTGACCAATTCTTCCTATTAGAAACATTTTCTTGATTTTCCTCCCTGCCCATTCTTTCTTTCTCATTCTCCTTTGCTTACTTTCTTTTTGACTGGCCTCTGAATGTTGGTGCTCTCTTATCTATTTAGTCACCCTAGGTGAGCTCATTTAGTCCTTTGAATTTAAATGTCATCTATATGTTAATGACTCCCAAATATTTATCTCCAGATTTATCATTTTCTCCAGCTCCGGGCACTTATTTCCAATACGTTTCCTCATCAAAGTTTAATAGACATCTCAAACCTTACATATCCAAACTGTGATTTATACTCTTTTAGGAGTTTTGCTTAAGGGTATGGCTAATCATTGCAAGGAGAAAACTATCCTCTGATAATCAACTATTTCAATAAGTGTAGACGTAAAGGAAATTTTAAAACTGTTGCCTGATTTCGTTATTATAAAAGATCATCTCCTTTGTTGATAGGAGAATCCATGATGGATCAAGTAAGATTTTTTTTAACTTTTATTTTTGGTTTGGGGTACATGAACAGGTTTGTTATGTAGGTAAATTGTGCGTCATGGGGGTTTGGTGTACAGATTATTTCATCACCAAGTACTAAGCATAGTACCCAATAGGTAGTTTTTTGATCCTCACCCTCCTTCCACCCTCAAAGTAGGCCCTAGCGTCTGTTGTTATCCTCTTTGTGTCCATGCATATTCCATGTTTAGCTCCCATTTATAAATGCAAACATACAGTATTTGGTTTTTTGTTCCTGTGTTAGTTTGCTTAGGATAATTGCCTCCAGCTCTGTCTGTGTTGCTGCAAAAGACATGATCTCACCCTTTTTCATTGCTATATATATTCATGGTATATATATACCACCTTTTCTTGATCCAGTCTACTGTTGATGGTCATTTAGGTTGCTTCCATATCTTCACAGTTTTTAAAGATGATTTTACTTCTCAATCTATATCTACCTAAGTGTTGCCTATCTCAGTAAGTGGCAGCACTCTCTACCAATTGCCTAGAAATTGACTAGCAACTGTTGATTTGTCTTCATTTTCTTGACATATTTGATCTGTCAGGAAGTACTGTCAACCTTCAAAATATCCTGAATCTAACCCCAGCCATTACTGCTATTCCAGTCCCAGTTACACCATCATCTCTCCTCAGGATCACTGCCATGGACTTCGAGTTGGCCTCCAAGTTTCTACTCTTCTCCTATAATCCACAGAAGCTAGAGTGATCTTTTTAAAACATTAAGTATGATCAAGTAGTTTCCCAGTTTCAAGCTCCCTAATGGCTCCCTTTGTTAAAAGTGTTTTAGATGCTACATTTTATGAATTTCCAGGTTTAAAAAAAAGAATCTCCATCTTCTAACCCAAGTTTATTTTACCGTTTCTTATACTTCTGCTTTAGAGATCATGATCTCAGGAAACAAATCTTTACTTGCATTTACAGTCAGATTTGACATGAAAGCTGATTATAAAATTACAAGGCCCACAATAAATCTGGGGAAAAAATGGTGGGGTACTATGCTTCAAGTGTTGTTAATTTAAAGGCTGGTTCACAGTAACTAACTTTTTGGTTAGTTGTTTGGTTTAGATTTTTGCCATTCATGTTCCTTTAAGAGCTGTTTGAAATTCTAACATTTAGGACAACTATATATGTATATAATTTGGCATGTGTCAGATAGCCACTGTTTTCGAGAAGCTATCTTTCAAAACAAGGGTTGTGTTAAATAGATTTGGGTTTTAGTAATCTTTTATATTTCACTCTTTCCATGCTGTAGTAGCTAGAAAGAAATTATTCTTTACTTCATATATTCTTTAATCTGGTTCTTCCAAATCTACAGAAAAGGAATTTCTTCTGCATCTAAGATTAGATTGACTCACAGGGCAAAGCACTAGATTGGTTTTGTGAAGCTTAATGACTTTCTTTTTGGCATCTAATAAAAGGTTTGACGCAAAGAAGGAGATACCATTTATTAAAGTAGTTTTGGATTATCTCTCAATTTCATATCATGTATTATTCTAAGCATATTATTGACTTTTAAGAAGAGCTGAGTATATTTGAGTTCTTCAGGATCAACTGTCTGATTTCCTGTGCTGTTTTCTGCTTTTAGCTCCTATTTTCTTTCTTCCTCTTCTCTCCTTGCCTAGATATTTTATTACAGTGGTTAAAATGTAATTATTAGATAGTCTTCTTTGGGTTCTCCATCATATGATGTCCTAAAGAACAAAGAAAAAAGTTATGAACAAAAGAATCATTACTACCAGTTCTTAAATAGGGGGAAAGAAAGATGATCTATTTTATCCAAGTTGCATCCCAGGGAAAAGTGTATCTACTTATTTACTTTTTACCAGTGCAAGTAAAAACAAGTTCTCAAATTGTCTAGTATTTTCCTTCTGCCATAGTGCAAAACCAAAGAAGTGATTCTTAATTCTCTAGCTTCAGTTTTAAATTTCATATTACTATTGTTGGAGAGGGGCAGGAAAGACTAACTGTATAAAATGCTGAATAAAAGCACAGTTCTGAGTCCCAGATCACTTATTAGCTGTGTAGTCTTTGGTAATTCACAGGACTTACCTGAGAAATGAGAATAATAGTATCTACCCCACAAGGCTGCTTCTGAGAATTCCCAGAGGCAGTAGTAAAAATGGATAGTGCCTGACACATTTTAAACACTCAAATAATAACTGGTTAGCTATAATTGTTTCTTTAAACAATCCATGTTAAGTAGTCACTTGAACTATAACCATTTATATAAAGTTTTTTTGTTTTGGGCATAGTTCCAAAATTATATTTGACATTGGAATTTTTTTTTTTTTTTTTTTTTTTTGCGGTGTCTTTATCGTGGCTTAATGCAGCTTAGATACAAAGGTAGATACAAAGTATTTAGTAAATATTTGCTGGTTGATTTCAAATCATTTAAGAATTCTTATATTAAGAAAGGAATAATTCAAGAGTTAACTTTGAATTAACTCAGAGTTCCATGATGAATTCAAAAGGGAAGCTAAAGGTATCTCAAAAACATCTCTAACCTTAGAGTATAAAGTTGGAAAGATCTCTATAATGCTTTTTAGAAATATTGTTATTTTCTAGACCCAGAATGCTACTTTATGTTTGTATATTCATAAAACTGACAGTGTTTGATAAGGGAAAGGTAACCACATATTTAATTTGTTTACATGGATAAGCAATATGTAAATAATCAAGAGATGGTTATAAACTACCTTTACAGGATAAGTAACTTTTTTATTCAACTTCAAAAAAACATGAGCTGTGCTCTTCTCCCACCCCAAAGGAATCATGTCAGATTAATATTCCTTAGGAAAATTAACATTTCTTAGGAAAATGACTCAGTAAATTATCTATTACTTTTATAGTTCTGAAATATTGTGGGGAATAGTCCCTGGAAATAGGTGTACATAGATGTCTTTAGTCATAGAGCAATTCCTGTTGCAGTAGCATTGGCTTGTAAATGCAGATGTCGAGTATAACCAAACTTAAGAGCATTTTAGCATTGCCTGTACTTCTGTTCTGTGCTTAGGAATGCCCAACATTTCATAAGAGGTATAGAGCTTAAATTCAAGGAGCTCTACGAGCAGTGAAAGTACTAAAATTTGACAGAATCTTTTGACTGCAAACCATCACTTTTATCAGGTTGTTAAAGGAGTTTCCCTAGCTAATTACAATCTGCCTTTGTGTTCTGGGTTGGAAATACATACCAGATCACTCTCTTTTTTTTTTTTTTTTTTTTTTTGAGACCGAGTCTCGCCCTGTCGCCCAGGCTGGAGTGCAGTGGTGGCACAGTCTCAGCTCACTGCACCCTCCGCTGCCTAGGTTCAAGCAATTCTGCCTCAACCTCCCGAGTAGCTGGGACTACAGGCGCGTCCCACTAAAAACTTAGCCTGGCTAATTTTTTGTATTTTTAGTAGAGATGGGGTTTCACTGCACTAGCCAGGATGTTCTCCATATCCTGACCTCGTGATCCACCCACCTTGGCCTCCCAAAGTGCTGGGATTACAGGCGTGAGCCCCCGCACCCAGCCCACTCTTAACTTACAGCTCAAATACTATTCCCTTAAGCACTAGAGTAACTTGATTTTCAAAAGAGCTACTTGGCAAAAATATTTAATTAAATCTAAAAGCAAAAGTTGAAGCCTTACCTGAAACTCATTTCTAATGGGAATGTACTCAGCAAATGTTTAAAGATACAGTGAGTTGAGGTCATGTTTGTACAATTAAACTTAGGCTAAAAAATTTTTGGGTAAAAAATCTAACATGCTTTAGACATTTGCTTATACTGGTATTGACTTCTAAACTTTTTCCTGATGGCTATCTTATTAACACAGTGAGTGATCATCAGATGCATAATAAGTGATACAGAGTTCTGTTTCTTACTGTGGCATTTTTAAAAACATTCAAGAGCTATAGCATAGTTAACATGTTCTTTTCTAAAATTGGGATTAAAATCAGTAAAGCATTTGAGGTTCTTTTAAGTATTTTTCTAGACGGCTAGATATATTAAATGAATTTTTCAGTAACAATGAGCTTAGTTTGCCCTGTTTGGATAACTGCATACAACTATTCCATAAACAAGGGTTTTATTATTTATTAAATAAAATGGTAACAAATATTTATGTATGTTCTTTCACTATACATGGTCCTTAAAGGAAAAAAAATCTAATTTTTTAAATTTTTAGTTCATCAGAAGCTGAACTAAATTATAATTTAGTTTTTTTGGAAATTATAGTTTTTTGGAAATTATAATTACTTTATGAAATTCATTTTTGTTGGAAACAAAATGCCAAAAGAACGGAGTGGACATTTAAGGTCTTTTAAATGTTTAGCACTAGGGGGTAACCCATTTCCAAGGCAAGAGGAAGAAAGAGTACTGTATTTGGAATTTGTCCTGTTTGGATAGGTGCATACAACTATTCCATAATGAAGGTTTTTATTATTTATTAAATAAAATAACAAATATTTATGTACTTTCACTAGGTTCTTAAAAGAAAAAAAACTAATTTTTTAAGTTTTTAGTTCATGAGAAACTGAACTAAATTATAATTTTGTTTTTTGTAAATTTTAATTTATTAGAAATTGTAATTACTTTATGAAATTCATTTTCCTTGGAAACAAAATGCCAGAAGAACTGAGTGAACATTTAAGGTCTTTTAAATGTTCAGCACTAGGGGGTAACCCATTTCAGAGGCAATAGAAAGAGCACTGTATTTGGAATTCAGAGAACTGAATTTAAGGCCCAAATCTGCTAATCCAGCTCTGTGATCTCGAGCAATGTACTCTACCTCTGTCTCTGAAATGGAAGATAATGTTCTTTCCTACCACCCAGGGCTGCTTTTAGGAGGCTCACTTGAGACAATAGATATAAAAATGCTCTGTGCCATACATTAGAAAACTATGTAAATAAAAATTATTCTTGTTGAGGGGTCAAGCAGTATAGATAGAACTATAAGGATGTCAAGAAGTCAGGTTCTTAATTCAGGGCATGAAGTAAGAAAATTGCATATGGTCAAAATTACTCTTGCAAGTTTCTAAATTGACGTAAAGAATAGTACATACCGTCTTGTCTGTACAACCCCGAACAGTAATATGCATAAGTGTACAATATTTATAGTGGTATACTTCATATATAAAGAAAACATATAGAAAACGATTTTACAATCTTTTTTTTAATTTTGCTAAGCACAACATAAATACTTGTAAGTTACATATGGCCAAGGCTCCTGTATCATAACAATCAGAAGTAAGACAACCTTTGAAAAAATATGCCCAATGTAGTGGAACAGTTAGATGCTGGCATTTGGACAAACAGCTAATGAGATTTAACTCATAGTTACATAGTTCCAAGTTAGCAAAATGGTAGCACCAGAGTTTTGTTTGGCTAGAAACAGGTTTAACATTTTTAAATTTGGATTTTTTCCTTTGGGCATTCATTCATTCTCCAGGTACTCGCCACTCCTTGTTGCCTTACATCCATCTGTTCGAAAGACCTTTGGGTTTCAAAGACATTGAAACATTGAGTCTTTTTGACTCCTGGTTTATCCAAAGGAAGGTCTCACTGAGCAAACTAATTTTGAGCTTGAATGTTGAATAAGCAATAAGTATGGATTGGCAAAGTAGAGTTTGGGAATTTATGCCAGGTTGGAAGAACAGGAAGGAGTTAGCAAAGTCTTTGCAAAACAAACAAATGTTAACAAAGCTGAGCTATTGTTGGGAAGAAGTGGAAGATAACTTGGTTGATTCTGGTTGATCTTGGTTGATAGTGGATGTGTTTTCTATTTAGTAGCTGACTTGTTTTGACAGACAGTGGTAAGAACTACTGTGGGCCAAGAGTGGTATGTGAGAGAAGTTCTGCTAGCTAATTGAACAATTTGGAAGGACTTCAAGGAAGGGGGAAAGCCATTATCTAGTTGTGAGGTGATAAGGGTCTTGCTTTCCATACAGAGACTAAGAACTTAATTTGATGGAGTTTGGGGCAGAGTGGCCAGAGCTGGTGACTGGGAGCCCTGAGTCACCTTGGCATCATTTTTCTTTTGTGTTTGATCACGCTTTCAACAGATCTTATCATTTTTCCTTGGGAATGTCTGCTGTGTCCACCATCCCCTGTTAGTTGCAGATGCAGTCATATTAATTTAGATCTTTATTACCATTTCCAGGATATTTCTAAAGCATCCCCCTAGAGCTGTGCAGTAGCTCATTTCTCCAGCCCTGCCCTGCCCTGATCCATCTCTCTCCATCTGTATTATTCATGACTGAAAGAGCTGCCTTCCCCTAAAACACTTCTTTGAGCAACTCACTTTCTTACTCAAAAAATTGAGAGAGCCTCCAATTGTTTTTCAAGTTAAAGGCAACAGTAAAACCCACCAGGGAGGGGGTACAGAGGGGA
Source organism: Sapajus apella (assembly GCF_009761245.1). Classification (NCBI taxonomy): domain Eukaryota; kingdom Metazoa; phylum Chordata; class Mammalia; order Primates; family Cebidae; genus Sapajus; species Sapajus apella. The sequence goes on from NW_022436941.1 coordinate 44,344,133, forward strand.
TTAGGGCAGGATTATTTCAGAGTGATAAACTTTTTGAACAGTCATGCTGAGGTCTGAAATTTAAATTATTGCTCTATTTATTCTGTAGCAAATAGAAACTAAAAATGAAGACACATTTTGAGGATAAAAATTAGGCAGGAATTTGCAGGTCAGATCTATCCTTGCTATTGTATTTCAAGTGGGAAAGAAGCCTGCCCCTTCATTATACAGTGTCCATTCCTATCTCCTAGCTTTTTTCCTCAGGGTATTTTCTCTTCTTGGAACTTACCTTTACTAAACTGCTATTTAAGAGCCACCTTTTCCATAAACACTTATTTATTCTAACTCATACTCTCCTTTTTGAGAATTCTTACTGCATATCCTAGTGCTACTTAGCCTAGGACTTAATCATTCTCAAATTTCCTCCAGCTAAAAGATGAACTCTCTGGCATGAGGGATTAGGCTCCCACACTCTTGAATACCCCATAGCAGATATGTGTGAAACACAAAGTAGTAGAAGAAAAGCAGCATGGCAAAACAGGGAGATTGAGTTTTGAGTTCTAGTCCTGTGGGGGATAGGCACCAACTGTATTATCTCTAAGGCCTCATCTGGATTTAGAATCCTGTGATTCTCGTGACATGTAGTGTGTAAATGACTAATAGAATATGAAGTCAGGGAGAGAAGAGACTATAAATTAATTTTAAGGCGGTAAGCCCGGAGGACCAAGAGGATAGAAGTGCCATTGCCAGAATAGTAGGAAAAAGGTGACAGTTTATTTGGGAAGGCTGGGGATAGGGGAATTAGTGTCATTGAGATTTGCTGCCATTGTGAGTTTCTAATGCAAAATGTCCTGTTGGCAGTAGTAAGTAGCAGGCTATGGAGAGGTGCCAGCTGAGGAATGGAGAAGAGATTCAGAGTTATCACCCAACAGGTACAGTGAGCCTCCAGGATGAAGTGGATCTAGAAAGAGGAAAGGAAAGGCACTAGCCTTTTGAAATGAAAGGTGTGATCAGAGAGCTAGGAGGACTGGTGTCTCTAAGTGCAAGAAAGAGGTAATATCCACTGGGGATATCAGCAATTTGAAAACTGAGAAGTTTGCATTTATCTGACCAAGAAGAATCAATGAACTTAATAGAGCATTTCAAATTTCAATGTTGAGCTGAAGACAACCTCTGAGTTGCCAGGATTCAAGGAGGGAAGTGTAATGAGCCTCAGAGGCTATGTTCAGTGCTTCTGATTTGAAGGGACATTCAGAAAGCAGGGCTGATGAAAGTACTGTGAAAGCTGAAAGCTGAATCTGTATAATCTCAGTTGTAGGGCCACCTTACTCTTCCACATGAAAAGGGGCTCCCCAGACTCCTGTGGGCATGCTTTCATTACTTCAGAAAGACTGAGTTTAGCTGTGGAAAGTAGTTTGGGGGTGGGTTTTTCACCTTAAAAACGTTAATCTCTATTTATATTTTCATAAAAGGCGGTGAATTATAATTAAAATCTACTAAAAAAATTAGGTTTTTAAAATTCAAACACTACCTTTTTATTTTTCCTTTTTAAAAAGCTCACTTCTCCCACACCAGTAAATGAATTTGTTAGCCAGTAGTACTTAGATTCTTCTGATAACTCTAAAGTTAAATGATGTTTTATATGGTAGCAGAACAGTGATAACAGCATCCATTGTAATGTTTTCTCCAAGAAGATATTTGTTTATTCATTTTTATAAATAATAAGATGGCTAATGTTACACTTGATTTTACATTTAGGTGGTCTGTCTTTTAAAGAAGTACTTATCTTTAGTTCTCTTTCTCTTTCATTTATTATAATCCCTATTAGTAAACTTTTAAGTCTGCAGAGAAGTTTTGGGAAGTATTTGGAAGTAGTAGGTGATATACTATAGCTGAGGTGAGGAACATATTAGTGCCTCTATTTTTATCTGGGGTAGAGATGAGACCAGAAACCACTGTTTTTATACATCGGATTTGAATATGAAGGTGTAAATGGTTTACAGGCTGATGTACTGCCATGAAACATTACTCAAATCTGATTTCTTCATGGGTTTCTGTTGGCAATTTGGAAAAGCTTTCCCATAGAAAAATACGCTCTTGACTTTGAATACAGGAAATCATGCAAAAGACTATGGCTGACATTTACACTAACAGCTTTTCTTCCAAGTGCACAACTCTGTGATAAAATATTGAAGTTATCAAGAAGACAAAGCTCATAATAAAAAAATACTGATCTAGAAATTACATTCTCCTAGTGAGAATCATATGAGAGAACTGGTAACTTATTTGGCTCTCAATTAAAAACGAATCTCTGATAAAATGTGAGAAAATGGAAAACTGATCTATTCTCAAATATTTAATTTTATGTTTCTAGGATCCTGTTATAGTATCACAAAGTTCCTCCAATTATCTCTTCCCTCTTCCCACCCCTATTAAAAATACGCCAGGAAACTATGCAACAATACAGTTTTTAAAGGTAAAATTGAATTGGCATACTAATCATTTTTTTCCAAATCATGTCAGTCAGTTTCAAAAACATGATTAGCTGCTCTGCCAAAAAATATCTTTTGGTTGTGTGGTTCAGAGAAATGTAAATAGTGTGATATTGTTCATCTGCATCTTAATATAATAACATGCAAAAGAAGGTATGTAATGAAAAGGGATTTTCACACAGTATGACACTGACCAAATACATATTTTTTTTCCTCTTCTTTCCCTCTTTATTTATTTTTTTTTAAATAGAGATCGGGGGTCTCACTGTGTTGCCCAGGCTGGTCTTGAACTCCTGGCCTCCAGTGATCCTCCTGCCACAGCCTCCCAAAGTGCTGGGATTAGAGACATGAGCCACTGTTTCTGTCCCAAATAATGTAGATTTAAAGTTTAAACATTTAGTTCTATGTTACAGTAACCAAGGTTTACCTGTTTGTTTCTTTTGTTTCTTTTAATAGAATTTAATTCCTTTTCGACCTTCAATTCAGTTCCAAGGACTCCACGGGGTGAGTACTCTTACTGATTTAACAAACAAATCTAGTGTTCTTGCATGCTATTCAGCTTTTAAAATCCGTTTTCACTTGACCCTTTTAATATAATCAGTCACTCATTCTGTGAACTTTGTAACTAAATGAAAATTTCTGACATCTTTAAGATGCTTGAATTATCTCCCTTTATTAATTTACTTTTTAAAAATTCCTATATGGTTATTGATATTGAAAGTGTTTTTTATCCATATCATGGATAATTGCATGTGTGAATCTTTTTATTAAAGTATAACATACATCAAGGTAGTATGTGAGTATGTTTTATCACAGTTTAACATCCATAAGGGATTATTTATTTCAGATAAGTTATGATTGTGATTGCTTTTACTATTAATATTTTGCTGTGTGTATACTTTTTTAAGTTGTATGTACTAGGAAATGAAATATGTAAGTAGAAATTGAGTTCTTCATATATACAGAATAAACAAAGTTTTCCATGTCTTTTTTATTACTGCATTTAAAAGCGTAATAAATGATAATGCCTAATAAAATGGACCTATGAATTTTGTCTTTATGATAGATGATAAAGTTTATAGGAGTAGAATCAGTACTTTAAAATTATCACTATTAATATTTAATAGTAATAAAAGTCAATTGTTCTTTTTGCTTCCTCATTTAAATTAATATGTACTTCTATATTTGCCCCTATATATTAGATATAGTATGGAAATTAGTAATACCAGTAAGTGGATTTTTAGAGCTATAGAGAAAACATAAGCTGAAGGAGGAAGATTATGTTCTTGATTATTGTAAATCTGCATACTTGTGAATTTTTGTTATGTCACAAAATGTAAAAGTTAAAAGTGTCCATGTAAATAGTTTTTCTAAACTTTATAACTTGAAAACAGTTCAAGAGTCAGATTAATTACATCATTCAACACAGACCTAGAGTACTTCTAAATGTGTTACATAATGCTTACTTGAAGGAGATGTTTGTGTGGATGTCAGAGTTTTGCTTCTACATGACAGCTTTACAATGAAGTCCTGTTTTTCCTCTTCAGTGACTAAGTATTCATGAATGGGATCCTAATTGGAATAAGTATTCTTCTGAATTTTGTAGTATAGCTTTTTAGGTAGTCATTAGCACATGCTGATTTTCTATTTGAGGGCTTAGTTCAGGTGTTTATTTAAGGCTTCTTCAGTTTTCCTGCGAATTTTAGTGGCATCAATAATAGCTGAAGAGATGTGCCATGGAATCGGGCCTGATTCTACCAGCCCTGGAGGGCTCCATGGATTTTCACTAAAGGATTATCTTGGGAGAAGAGGGCTAGAGAAAGAGAATAAGGTTTGAGCTGCGTTTCTCTTACTAGGAGCAGTAGGGTTCTAGGGCTGATGCTTCCCTTAATTCTTTCTACCAGGAAATGCAAGTAAAGGATGTTTTCTAAGTAGGCATCAAAGTATGCTGAAACCCTAAATTATGGGGCACCAGTATGTGCAAGCTTCCCAACTCTTCTTTCTGACCCTTGCAGCTGTTAGCAGTTTGGGAGGGAGTATGGTTTTCTCTAGAATACTAGTTGCCCCTGATACCTAAGCCCCACTGCAAAGTGGGCAGTTTATATTTGAAACCTTGGGCCACCTTTTCTAAATTTTCCTACCTGTGTCCCCCTGTACCTTTCCTGTCCCATGTGTCCAAATGCCCTCAGTTTATCTTTGTCTGCTCCACTTTCTCTTCCTACTGTATCCCTTGCCTTGATGTAGTTCACTGATGAAAGCAATTTAGATATAAATGACTGACAGGTTTAAATCTTAATGGATGTTTGAATTTTAACAGATAAGCTTTTAACCCAGGTGAATGGCGATTAGATTTGGTAGAGTAGATAAGGCGTGGAGGTACCATAGATGGAGAGCTATGAGATGTTTGATCCTACCTTGCTTATTCTGAGTCTGTCTCCTCAAACCCCCACTCTTTTCATTATTCTAACTGGGAACAAAATATATGGACTCAGCATTGTTTTAGAGCCTGCAGCTGCATTCCATCCACCCCTCCCCCCTTCTTTTTGCAGCGCTCTCCCTAGCCGTTTGGGACTTTGTAAAAACAAAGAGTCATTACTGGGGAGAGAGTGGGTTGGCACAGCCCACAGGGAATACGCAGGGCCATTAATGTGAGGGTCTTCTGTACACTGCTCCTCTGTTTTTCTCAAGGGCCAAATTTAACGTTGTCTTGCCGATTGCTTTAAAACCTCTGAAGAAGCATGCTTACAGATTTTTTCCTATGAGGAATATGTTTAGGGCCTTAAATTGAAAGATTTAAATTTAAATTTTTCGCAAAGAATACTTTTCCTTAATGAGAAATTTTATTTCTCTTTTTACATCAAATGTGACTGGAAATGCACCTTAACTGTCATGATACTGTCATGTATAGGCATATTTGAGGTATAACTAAGCATTGTTAAAATATCGTTTTCAAACTGAACATAGAGTGTTAAAATCATTTTCTGTTTCCCTGATGAGACTCATGCTAAGCACTGCATGGTTATGCTGTTCCTTGTTACTAATTATAAGATTTTTTTTTCCCTCAGTGATGTCTATAGAAGGCCAGAATTTGGGTCTTGGCTGGTTAGCTTTTAAGTATATTTGCTTTTATGCCTGAACATGCTCTCTAGGTTGGAGTTTTCTTCTAAATAAATGCAGACTGAAATATTAAAGAATAGCAATATGCTGCTGAAGAGTGGAAATTCTGAAAGTCATTAATTACCTGGATTTTTATTATCACAGTTGGGCAGCAGCTTTTATAGCATTAAAAATAGAAATTGTGACTTTCACCATTCGTTCTACCCCTTTCCGTTAATGGAAGAAGGTACTCAGATGGTCATTGAAGGCATTTTCTGGATTCAGAAAGATGAGGAAATATCTATGGTAGCAACTGATTCTCATTTCTAAACTCATGAATATTAGGAGATAAATAAATCATCCAAAATTGCTTTGCTGATTCTGAAGAGTGATAATTGATATAATCAATTATCACAGTTCTAATCTATACCTAAGATACTCATAACTAAAGGTTTACTAGGATTATAAATCTCTCTAGACTAGCATATTTAAACAGAATGGTAGCTGGTATATTTACATGAGCTACTGCATTGCGATCTTCAAGTTACAGCATTCAGAGGGGTATAATGATATAATGCACCCAATTTCCAAAAGCAACATTTTTATTGTAAAGTAAGCTTTATAAAAATCAAGACAGTTCTATCTACTGATCTGATACTGAAAATGTGACAGGTGAAAATTTTCCACAGATGTGTGTTTCAGTACATTTTTAAAACTAAACTCTGTATTTGCATGCTTGTTGAAAGTTTCTTGTCTAAAGACACACAGTTAATAGAGGCAGAGCTGTAACTACAGTCTTGGTCTTCACACTGCTAGAGAGAAGTTCTTCCTGCCATACTGTAATAGTAGTTGTTACTGATATAGTCATCAACTAACGTAATTGTTCTAAGCAATAAACTATAAACAGGTGCCTAATCAATGAATGTGCTAATAGGTTAATTTATCATTTTGCTTGTTTCTTATTCACTGTGCAAACATTCTTTCAGCCTTTACTGGTGCCAAGTACTTGTTATGTGCTTTGTGTGAAAAGATGCAGGGATGGGCATGGCATGGGCTCTGCCCTCAGAGAACTTACAGTCTTAACAAATACCTACAGACTAATACTTAGAAAATAATTCATAATGTAGGATTCATCCAGAACCCGCTACTCAGAACTTCTATGGAAACAGGGATGATCAGAAACACAGCTTATATGCATATTTCTCATTGGTATGAAATAGCCTTTTAAACGAGGGTTTTAGTAGATATAAAATGTCACATTTTGGAAATAGGTTTGTAAAATTCCAGAAGACCTATTTAAGACCTGTGTGTATGCATGTGCACACCCAAAAGTAAGTGTGTGGTATATTATAATTGAGATAAAATCTGAAATGGCAGGGTTTTCAAGAGTGAATAATGCCCACATCCGCTGGCATGTGGTAGCCTTGTAGAGTGCACTTGCTTCATCCCTCAGGGACTCATGTCCAGGGATTGACTTCCCCAGGACAGTGAGAATAATGTTAACTTTGTCGCAGTATGTGAGATTCTAGACTTCAGTATAACTCAGTATTTGTTATGAGAATATTGCTCTAAAATTCTTTCTAATTTAGTTGCTTACTTTCAGGCTCAGTAATACCAGAGACTTCAGAAAATAGTTTCATATAATGTAATTTTTAAAAATAATATAATAATAATTATTTTTTGAGACAGGGTGTTGCTCTCCAGGCTGGAGTGAAGTGGCACAATCATAGCTTACTGTAGCCTTGAACTTCTGGGCTAAAGTCATACCCACTCCTTAGCCTCCCAAGTAGCTAGGATTACAAATGTAGGGCCATGTCTGGCTAATGTCTCACTATGTTGCCCAGGCTGGTCTCAAACTCCTGGCCTTCGAGCGATCCTGCTGACTGGGCTTCCCAAAGACCTGGGATTACAGGCTTGAAGCACCATACTGGGCCTAATTTTTTGAAATTATTTTTAAGAATTTAAGAAGAGGACTGAAAATAAGTATTTTCTGTAAGTACTATGCAATATCTCATGTGAAACACTGAGTCACACACTTTGCCAAGAATGAACACAGAATAGCCAGCCAAACAAGTTCTAAATGTATGCCTTCTAAAAAGGCACAGTGACCTTCCAAAGATGAAATTGGCATTTAACTGGTAACTTTAAAGGCTTCAGTAGTGCTATGAAACTCTTTCAGTAGAGTCATTAGACAGAGGGTTGGATTTTTCTCTTTTTAATCCCCAAACTTAGCAAAGCCTTCAGAGATATTTTCTTAATTATTTATTTTACTTTGTGGGGGCTGTGGAGAAGATTGAGTTTGAACAATTAAATTATACAGTGTTTGAAATTAGTAGGCAATTTCAACCCCCTTGAAAATGCTTCCTGCAGACTGTCCTTCCCTACCCTACTTGGTTCGTGGGGAAGCAAAGATAACTATCAGCTTGAAATACTCAGCAAAGGTAAAAATAAATTGCCAGCACTGCCATTCCTTCTTAGATGATATGCCTTCCCTCCGACTTCTTTCCCTTCATGTTTTGGTTTGGCTAGTCCTCTGGTTTTGCCAAGGGTTGTATTTAGTCAGTTGGCTCTGAAGATTGCCAACTAACAGCTACCTTTATACTCTTGGTGCTGAATGTAATACTAGAAGAATGTTAAAATCCTTTTATCCAGGTAGTTCTGTTTTAATTTTTTTAATATTACAGTGATTAACATGCATAGATATCATTTAATATTTTTACTGAATTACAACTCTTTAGCCACATGTTAATTTACCACGGTGTTAATAAAATAGTAAATTACCTATTTTAAAAAATTAATGTTTATATATAAACATATGACACACACACACACACACATTTTTTAAAATCTCATTTTACCCAGCAGATGGGCTACCCCTCGGAACTCTGGAAACTGCGTATTTTCTCACATAATAATTGAATCATAGTTTGAAGCTATTGTAAATTGACCAGAAGACCCAGTCTAGCCCAGCCCTTGCCCTTGAAGAGCTTAGAATAGCAGAGGGTGGGAGGGTAACTTTGATTGTGTGTTTGTAATGCTCAAGGAAGCTATCTCAAAGTACTCACAGACCACACCCTTACACAGGCTTCACTGTGAGGTACACCAAATCATGAGCACAAATAGGGGTGCTCACCCTGCTCTGTCCTTAACCAAACTGCATCACTTTTGAATGCAGCAGCTGGAGCCATAACTAATATCTGAAGCTTCCACAATTGCCACAGATTGTATTCTTAGCAATGAATTAAGCTTACTGCCTTCACTTAGCAAACATTTGTGAGTACACAATGTGTACCAGGCACCACGATAGACAGACACTGTGTAGACAAGGTAAAATGGCCCGTTCATATTCCTGACATAAATTTGTCACTAATGGCTTTACTTTTTTGTTTTCCCACCAAAAACTGAACTTGTGGAATTGAGTTATTTATGTTGCAGGCAGTATCACTTTAATAGCACTCACTTATTTAAGCTTAGAAAATAATATTTTACCAATTCTATGATACTTTGTAGTCCATTAAATTTAACCATCCCTTACTCCGTCACTTACATTGGAGTACAGTGGCTCAATCATAGCTCACTGCAGCCTATGGAGTAGCTGGGACTATAGGCACACATTACCACACTCAGCTAATTTTTTAACTTTTGGAAGAGACAGGGTCTCCCTATATTGCCCAGGCTGATGTCCACCTCCTGGACTCAAGCAATCCTCCTGCCTCAGCCTCCCCGTGCTAGGATTACAGGGGTGATCCACTGCCCAGCCTTACCTTCTTGAGGAGTTAGGATTTCACCTTGTAAATCAGTGCTTTTTACCTATAAAATTTCCCTGGAGAGCTATGATGAGATTTAGAAACCTGTACTTTAAAATAATTTTTTTCCCCAGATTTTTACTATCATAAGAATGTTTGAAGAATATACATATGTATAGGTACGTACACATTCTCTTCTCAGAAGAGGCTTCATGACTTCCATCAATTTCTGGGTGACCTCTGACTTCTCTAAAGTGAAAATACTACTTCAGTAAGTGAGTGGCCTTCAAACACATTTACAAATAATTCACAGTAAGACAAAACTTTTACATTGTATAGCTTTACACATATGTATGTAGACATTCACACAACTTAAACAAAAGTTCTACAACACAGTCTTTACCCCTACTTCATCAATGTACCCTGATATTTTCTATTCTATTCCCTTTCATTTAAAAAGAATCCTAGTCACAAGCTGCTAAATTAATGCCATGACCTTCTAATGGGTCACAACCTATAGCTTACCAAACATGGTAGGAGATTATCAACTATTTAAAACATTTTAGTGAGGGAGTCATGTGGTCAGATTTGCATTTTAACACGCTTCTCCAGTGGCTGCCTTGACTTAGTCATTCCTTATATACAGAATTCCTTACATATAGGAGGAGAGGAAAAGACAAGGATGACCCTCTATCTATTACTTGAGCATTTGCTTAGGTGGTGAGGCCATTCTTCAAATCTGAAATTGATGAAAGAGCAGGTTGAGACAGGAGACATGGGGTATGTTTGGTTGGGAACATGTTATCCGTGAGATGTTCAGGTAACACTCCAATCTTCATTCTGTGAGAATGGAGTTGCCCAGGGGATATTCCCATTGGAGAATTGGAACAAAAGGATTTCAAAAAGCAACTCCAAAGGACATGTTATTGGGTTTAATTATATCTGGAACTCTAGTAGTGAGAAGAAAGAAAAGGTAGATTTACAGATGAAATTCTGATGAAGCCCTATTTAAAGAGTAATATTTTTCCAGCTGTTAAAGAATACTGGTTTACATATGAATACTTAAAGTATGAATATTGTTGCTTTTCATTACTAACATTTAGGAAATTTGAAGCTTCTTTTAAATTTTGCCCATACTAATTAAGAACAATGACAGGCTAATAGAGATGAACTGTGGTATAATCATTTAGTGGAAGAGTATACAACAGTGAAAAGCAGTAACTTATTACTCTAGGTAGGCAAAAGAATACATATGGTGTGATGCTGTTTTTATAAAGTTTAATAACAGAGAAAAACAATTTATTGTGTAGGTTTACATACATGATAAAATTATTAAAAACCAAAAGAGGATGATAGTTATGAAAATGAGAATAGTGATTACCTCCGAAGGGAAAGGCAGGCAAAGGGAAAAGGAGAGCAGTATGGTGGATGTGTTATTGCTGACATTTTTGTTCTTGAGTGGTGAGTTTACAGGTGTTCAGTATGGCAGTGAGCTTCATAGCTATCAAGCTATGATTATTTTGCAGAAACAAATATGTTAAAGTTTGTTCTCATTATCATTAAAGATAATTTGTCATCTTTATGGGTTAAATAAGAAAAACTAGAACATGTTTCAATAGATGCCAAAAGGGCATTTTAAATCTGTATTTCCTAATAGCCTGACAAACCATAAAAGAAATTTTGGAGATGCCAAGTTTAAATATGACAAGACTTTAGGGAGAAAAGCTGAATATTAAAGGCTAAAAAAGCAAGTTGACAAGTAGAACAGAGAAGGCAGGTCTTGAAGTTATCTAGAGCTAGACACCAGCTAAATATCTTGCTAGTCAACTACTTGATAGAGTTGCTCTGTCATCTATCAGTGGAGAAAGAAAGTTTTCTCTCTGTCTGTGATCTCTCTCCCCAGTGAAAAGAAGGTAGAGGCAGGGTTGCTGGTGTTGTCAAGGGTGTGGGAGTAGAGGCTGCTTTCCTTTCTGAGTTAACACTTGATGTTTTGGAGAAGTGGCATTGTAAAGTGTCCTGGGGAAAAGGCCAGTCTAGAAAGGACAGATTAGGGGAATGAAAAGCAGCAGTTGGTTGAATTTTAAAAGGTGAGGTCCTTAGGGAGCTTAGGATAATAAAACTCAGAAAGCAATAGGCAACTGATTAAAGAAGAACTAAACTGGGCCCATATCAGGAGAGGGTTGGTACCTAAACAGCCATAGGAAAAGGGCAGTTCTTTATAATACATGAAGAGCCTAGTGTTTAATAACCACTTAGTAATTATGTTATGAATAGCTTATTTTAGAGTGAGAATATAAGGCATAGCCACATTTACGAAGGTAGTAATGCTCTACTAATCAATACCTAGAAATTTTTCTTATGACCTATTTTGTGAATGCTTTTTAGTTTTTCCTTAATCTAGTCATGTTGGTAGTTTATAAGTCAGTCTTCAGATTAGGAAGAAAGGTATTTGAGGGTATTCCATTTTCACTGAATAGTTTATATTTCCACACCTGTTTGAAAGTTCTGTATTTGGCTATAATGGAAAACTTTATTAGGGATACTTAATACTTAGTTTTGTTTTTAAAGGAAGATAATGTTTTGTTCTTTCAGAAAGCTTGAAGAATAGAATAATGAGCCCAGGATTAATTTTGGATAAAGTCTTTTGCTTCATAATTTCTGATTCTATATTTAAAAAAACAACTCTAACTTCTTTCAAGAATATTTAAGGTAACTGAGTCATGAAGGGCCAGTATCAGCGATAACCTAAAATGCAGTTATTATTTTTATGTACCCTTTATTGTTTTTCTGGTTGAGAAACAAAGTGAATGAACATTTTAAAAGTGTATAAAATACACACAAGAATAAAGATGAATAACAAAGGGGTCCCTAGTAGTGAAAAACAGTTTTATTCAATTTTTTTCTAGTCTTCTCTTCTTGCTCACACATTCATTTTTAAAATTGCAGTCTCAGTGTGTTTGTTGCTTTTTTTATATTCTGCTTTTTTCACTTAGCATGTATCATGAGCATTTTCCTATGTTATTAAATAGTACAAGTCACTTTTAAATAGCTACCTAACATTTCGTTTTAGGATGCACTATTATTTAGCCATTCTCCTATTACATGTATAGTTTCTGTATAACAATAATGGTATGATTAAATTCCATGTGAATAAATTATTATTGCTATCTTTATTTCTTCAGGATAGATTCTTAGATATGGCATTTACTAGGTCAGAATACTTTTAAGTTTTCAATAACTGTCTCTAAATCACTCATTCCGTCCCCATCCCCACCCCCAGAAAGCTGCTGCTGCCTTATATTGCCACAGCTGTTCAAAAGTGCCAGTCACGAGGGGTTTTCCTTGGCCAGTATTGGACACATGTTTTTTGAATTTCAAAATTAATCATTTGATAATATTTAAAAACTGTTTGACAGTGTGATTTGTTTGATTGTATTTTGACATGAGTAAAATATTGCAATGTTTTAAGATAGTGTGAAGTAATGTCCAGTGTCTTGTTGTCTCCATCTGGTATTGCTAGAAGGAGTAGCTTTGAGTTTTTTATTTCTTTATATTATTCATGTTTTCTCCCAATATGGTGGGAAGAGTTTTTATTTTAGTAGTTCATGGACTCCCTTTGACAAAATTACTCTATTTCTCTAACTTTTAAAAATAATTATACTACTTATATAACTTTTTACATACTGTATTTTGCCATTTTGACATTTTTCTTTACCATTGTTTGTGGTCATAATAATTTAGTCCTTTTGAATTTCTACCTTCATCTTTAGATGCCTGTCTTCTTTAAAAGAACATTGCAAACATCTCACAAAGCCTAGTGGTATGGATCTCTCTCTTTTTTTTTTTTTTTAATAAGGCAATGCTTTATTGGCCAGAGGTTAAAATGTTTTGCCTTATTGTTTTAGAGGGACTCTGTGGTGTGTGGTTCTACCTCATAGCAGCATTAAATAACTATCTGAAAGATAATCAAGCAAAAGTTTTGTTTAGTTATTCAAATATAGTAATTGCCTTAACTGCCCGTATGTAAACTTTTGCCCTTTCTTTGCCAAAGTGTCTCTTTCTCTTTGTGAAGGCATAGGTTTAATGGCTTTGCCAATAGCCTAACCATACCATCCTTAGAAGTCTTTTCAGTCCTATATTTCTTGCAATTATAAATTAGTCTAAGAAACCTTACAGGCCCTCTTATTTACATCAGACATGCCAATCTCTTAGAAATCAGAACTGTAGTCTCTAATTTAGCTCTTGATGTGTTGTGTATATCAATAGCTTTATACATGTGAAATTAGAAATAGTTTTATTTCCTTTATAGGCTTGAAGAAAATTAACAAACAAATTTGACTTACGAAAACTGAATACAAATAAATTTTATGGAGTAAACCAGACTCTGCCTCAGGAATGTATTTTCAGAGTAGATGTTTGGAAAGAGATTTATAAAAATTAAAATACAATATGTTTGGTTCATTTTTAGGGCCACCTATAGCTTTGATACAAAAAAATATCCTCACAAATTTTAAAATATTGTTTGTATTTATGAAGATTGAATGCTTTAGAGTCAAAGCTGTGGTTCTCATGAGGACACTTAATTCTATTTTCTTTCTTTGTTGTGCTGTAGCTAGATCTGGAACTCTCCGGGAATCTGAAAGCAGCATTTTTTTTTTTTTTTTTTTTGATAGGGCACTTGTGAAGCAGTGTTTTGCTACCCTTCTAGAGGAGCAACAGGCATCTGTAATTTTTCAGCCTTCTGTAGACACCTGTTTCAGCTGATTCATTCTCATACCTTATCTTTCTGTATTTTGAGTTTGAGACAGTTGGAAATATTGCTAGTGGTTTTCATTATTTGTTTCTTTATTTTTCCAGATAGTTTATTTGACTTCCATTTACACTAACACTTAAGCTTTGACCCAGAAGACGTGTAGCTCCTTATTTTTCTAAATTATGAGGATTCAGAATGAGTTTAGTCAGCTTTTGATTACCCGAAGAGCTTGTTACCAGAAATTACTTTAAAAATCAAACACCTCAGTATTCTAAGGAAGACATGCATGTGTTAAAGTCAAACAGGTCAAAATTGGAGTGGGGAGCTCCACAACATAGTCTTTGCATTATCAAAACAAACATTTTTTGGCATTTACTGTGTGCCAGGCCTTGTGCCAAGTACCTTAGATGGGTTATCTCTAAACTTCACATCAGTCATATGAGGTGTGTAATATCATTATCTACATTTACAAGTATGGAAACTGGGGATTACTGAGGTTAAGTATTTGCCCAAGGTACCACAGTTGGTAGATTCTGGAGCCAGAGTTGGAAACCGGACATTTTGCTGCAGAGCCAATGATCTAGCATCCTAGATGTGGTCCAAAAGGAGAAAGAGCAAGACAGCGGGACACCATTTCCTATCTTCACTATCTTCCAAATAGTTGACACCAATTCTCATTTAAAAAATGGCACATAAAGGTGCATATTTTTACACACACCCTTTTGTAATATTCATTTAAGATATGACTACAATTTAATTAAAATGATGTCCCCCAAATATTGTGTGTCTTGTTGCTGCTTCACCTTCCTTAGCATAGACTGTGCTCTTGTGCCTTTGGTCCCCAGGAAGGACTTACCACAGTGGTCTTACCACAGTGGCTGCCTCAGCAATTCCAGTCTCTCATCATTCCTTCCTTAACCAGAGCATTTCTGAGTCTGTTTGTAATACATGTTGCGTGTCCCCATAAGATTTATTTTTATTTTGAAAAAAGCATTCTGTAACTTTACCCAAAGAAAAGGCTCAAAAACAATTGAAGTTGAAAACAGAATTAAGAGCTAAATATACTTCTAAATCTATATGGAAAAATTATTCAGACTTAACTCTTGTTTGTCTTATTGAACTTACACATTTTCTTGGTGACATTGATTAGTTGGGGTGAAACCATGTGTTTTGCAAAGTCTAGGGCCTGGGCTTTTTGAGACTTCTGTTAACCTTGAAGACTTGCATGTGTCAAATACCAGTCTCTCCCCTAGATTTACACAACTGCTGCTGACTGCAGGCACGAATTCTAAGCCCGCTTATATGTGCCAGCAGTTCCTCCTGGCATCATGCAAAAGAATGTTGCTCAAGGGTCCAGGGTATAAGGAAAGGAAATTGGCAATGAATTGGAAGTTGCCATTCATATTTAAGATTTTTTTTCCTTGTAGAATTCAGGTTTGAGCTTTGTTTCTGAGAAACCATTTTTTGAAACAAAATTCTGCTTCCTACTTGACCAGAAGAATTACTAAATTTAGAATTATTTAGTATGGTTAAATTCTAAATTATTTAAAATACTAAATGGTTTAAAAGAGGTTGGGTCATATTTTCAAATGGAACTTCATGAAGCCAGAGTATTCTGTGAGTGTTTTAATAAACATGAAGATACTCTTTAAAGAAGAAAAATGTAGAATATGAACTTAAGTCCCACAAACCCAGGAAGCCACTTGGCCTAGGTTTTAGGGCTAAACATAGCACAAGAGAGTTTAGAAAGTTTCTCATCCTGACATGTGTACCACACAGCAGGCAGCTGTATGGGTTTTTTTTTTTTTTTCCTTTCTTTTCCTCTTGTTGTTTATTTTTGCCTTCTCTGGGGAACCCTGGTTCTCAACAGATTCTTAAGTCATCTATTTCAAATCCATTTATAATTTTTTAGTATCCCTGGCATAAGGTACCTTCTGAGTGAATTTAGTTCTAAGTTTCTTCAGATAAATCTAACAAATATTTATTAGATATCTACTGTATTTCAAATATATATATATATATATGTGGGTAAGACCATGAACTCACAGTCTGGTGAGAGAGAAAGACACATAAATAAATACTTAGCATACAGTATAGTGAAGGCAGCAATAGTGATGAACACCTAGAGGGGACCGTGGGAACTCAGAAAGGAGGCTTCTAAACGTACCTCACTGGGCAAGCAAAGGCTCCCTGAGGGAAGGACTCCTAAGCTGAATCTCACTAATAAGTTAGCATGAGCTAAGACAAGAAGTGGGGACACAGAGTAGCATGTTCCGGCACCCAGCAAGCACAGTATTGCTGTTGGAACATGAAATACAAGGTGGAGATGAGGCCCAGTTAAACTGGTTTAGTAGCAAAACTGCTGACAAGGAACCTTATGTATACTATTTAAGAAGCTTACGCCTACTACTAAGTAGTAGGAAATCATGTAGAAATAAATGACCTTGAGACTGACAGAGTCATGTTGACATTTTATAAGAATAGTTGTTGATAAAAACTGAATGATTAGAGGATGGCAGCTGAATGATTAGGTGATGGAATTGAGAAGGGTTCAGAAGTAGAGGCTGAAAGCAAAGTTGTCCAAGCAAAAGGTAATATTGACCCAAAACAGAGGATAGAAAAAATATACATTTAAGAAATATTTCAGAAGGAAAAAGCAGTAAGTCTTATGATTATGTGGATGTTGACGGGTATGGAGTAGTGTGAGAGAGAGGAGTCAAATTTGACTCGTCAGGATGCCAGTAATCTCAGTACTAAATGAATGGTGGTTTATTAACCGGGTAATGTGGGAGGGTGGAGAGATTTAGGAACAAGTTGATAATTTAGTTTATATCAGCTTTGTATATTTAAATTTAGGAAGGGACTGGTTAATAAAACAAAAATAAATGCAGCTTTATGGTAAGTTGCTGAACTCAATGGAAGGTTTTAGTTTTTGCCACCAAAGAAGATCTTGTGGCTTAGCCTAGCCATGACTTTATTTTGAAGAAACTACTTAGATTTTCTCAATGGCTGTCTCACTTCTATTCCAAAACCACTTTGGCACTTAGTTCAATTTTGCATTCATTTTTAAATAAGTTTTCTGTTCTCTCATCCTCCATAGTCTGTATACCTTTTCCTTGATGCAATATCTTTAGTATCTGCTATTTCCATCTTTCCCCTGCCAATAACTGTCATCACCCCTTTTTTCCTGGAAATAACCAACTACCAAACAACACTCACTCAGACACCTGGTTTCTTCTAAATAATTTTTAGTCACGAAGCTAAAAAAAATGAATCATAACAAAACTCCCTTTGAAGCACCTTTGTAGCTGGCGAAACCAACGTTGGTCAATTGTACGGTATTTAAAAATAAGAAGTACACTTAACCAGTTAATGGATTCAGTTACATTAAGGTGCTTATTATCACAAGGTTCAAAAAATATTATGTGTGTGTGTGTGTGTGTGTGTGTATATATATGTGTGTGTGTGTATATATATATATATTTTTTTTTTGGTCTATATGTATGTACCCACAAACATATACTGAAGCAATTCCATTGTTCCAGGCAAAATACTTTGGAGTTATACTTGATTACTTGCTTTTATTTCTTATATTTAATATGTCTAGGAAAGCTGCTGCATGTACCTGCAAAATACATCCCAAATCCATCTATTTCTCCTTGTCTTCTGGTCCTAGGCATCATTACTTGTTCCTGGACTTTTATACATATGTGCCACAATGGCAGGAATCTTTGTCAGTTTTATTCATTCCTATGTCATAGAAACCTAAACAGTGCCTAGCACAGTAGCACTCAGCTAATATGTGAACTAATGAATTAAATGGAATAAGTAAATTTAATGAAAGAATCAATTAATCCATGTCATCAGACACACTAACATTTAAAAGGCTAGTTCATATTAATAGAGAAGCCATATTTTAAGAGGGCCAAAAATTACTCAAAGCAGTTTTTTTGCAGTTTCAGTTATATAGCACTGAGTGTATTGGGTGTATATGATTTTTAAAAATTACTACTTTACTTTAATGGATGTTATTGCATATTTGTAATTAAAATTGGTTTTGAAATGTTGCTATCAATGATGTTTTCTCCAAAATGGTCATAAATTTAAAAGAATACATTAGGGATGAGAATGTAGTTCTCAGGAATGACTTTTCTAGTAAGACTATATCCTACAGAAATAACAGAATTAGGAAACCTGAGTATTAGGCTACTCTACTCTTTAATCTAGAACTATTTGAGAAATTTTAATACGGGATCCAGGGGAACTATATGAAAAATAATAGTGAAAGCTATTCCACTTTACTTTTTCATTGCTTTAATATACATCTTGCAAAAGAGGAAGAATGCAAGGAAATAAATGGACTTCTTTTTCCCTGAATTATTTACGTTAATTGCTATATGACCTGAATTTTAGGGATAACTGCCAATATTTCTCTTTGCGCTAGAAAAATTTGGCATTTTGCACTGCTCTTCTCATTAAAATATCTATCATATGGAAATTTTAGATGGTTCTAATATGTGTTGGATCCTCTCTACCCCCTGCCCTTCCCTCTCAGTAAGAATATTTAGCTGTTACTGATTTGTCTAATACTTAACTTTTTCTATTGCCAATGAAGGCTGCCCTCCCCTTCCTACTACCCCACCGTCCAGCATTGGCTTGCACATCTAAGCTGATCTGAGAGGCTTTTTTCTTTTTTCTCCCCTCAACCCATAATGTTGGGCCTAAAGTTATAACAGCAGGTCTAGTTTGAAAAATAGCACATGTGGCTTTCAGGTTGAGGTTTCTGTTTTCTGTTCTGATTCTCGATTATTCTGTCCCTAAACTGAGGAACCTGAATAGTACATGCAAATGTATTTCTCTAGCTTAAAGTATATTTTCTAGATTTTTAGGAAATCACAGAATCAAAAGTCTGGAAAGAATTTGAGAACAACAGAGAATTCTAATGCTTAAAGGTTGCAGTAAGTTTATCTATATCTAAGCTAATATTTACAGCCTATATGATAGATGTTAGATAAAATTAAGAGACGGACTGGCTTCCTGGGATGCTGGAGGGGAGGTGGGTTCTGAGGCCATACAAATTGGGAAACTACTATTCAGTATGAAAGGACTCACAGCAAAGAAAATTATTTGGTTTAACTTGGCATTTCCTGAATTTATTTGAGGATAGAACCCCCTTTCAAATGAGGAAACTTTTCAGCATGCTTTGGAAATGCTGGTGGAAAGAAAACAAACACTTCAGTTCTAGGCCTTAGCATTAATGCCTTAATGCTCAGGCATTAATCCACATTTTCATTTAACAAATATGCATCAAGTGACTACTTTGTGCCACACATCATTTGAGGTGCTGACAATCTGTTCAGGGAACTCAACAGACAAAAGCCTCTGTCCTTGCACAGTTTATATTCTAATGGAGAGAGAAAGACTATAAACATAATATGTTAGTCCCATGGAGCAGGGTAATGGGGTGTGGAATACAGGGATTGTCAACATAAATATGGCTCTAATTTGAACAAATCACTAAGCCTCATTGTCCCTAATCTATAAAAAGGAAATTATAGATGATCTTGGCTCTCTCAGCTATAGGAGTTCACTTTAACACCAGGAATTGTCATATCAAACCATGGTACTGCTGGTTCATGAGTATTTCCTTAAGTGTTTACAATCACCTTATCAGAAAAGGTATCTTTCAAAGAAGAACTCTAAGTTTGAATGATTTGTAATCCCACAAAAGAACAAAACACTTAAATAAATGAAGAAAACCCTTGCTGGTTCTATTTTTAATATAATATATACCTCAATCCAATATTGAATAGAAAGGGTTTGACTCAAGGACAGGAAACCTGCAGTAAAGGTACCAACAGCTTTTCAGCAGATGTTAGCATGCACATACGAGAAAGCTGGAGCAGTGTGCACATTGTGCTTCTGCCCTAGATCCTTATGTAAATAGAACATCCGTGACTTGATGTTGAAATGACCTTTCAGACAGTATTCTGTTGCCACATGCCTGAGCTTGTATCTTAAAGTAATTAGACGTTTTGACTTACACACCTTGGTATACAGTGTTTATGCTAATTATAAATGTCTGAAAGTTTCCTGAAACTTTTTCTTTGTAGCTTTTTATCGAATTCAGACAGGAGGTTGGGAGGAGAGTTGTGGATTGTGGTCCTAAGCCTTTGATTTTCAGTCTTTCATTTTTGGAATGAAAATTAAAATCTGCTTTTCCAGTTGCTGAGACATGGTGGTATATTTTTATGTTATTCATCTTGAATAAGAAACTGTTCATAATCACAGCCTTTTAATACTTTTTAAATAATATTCTTAAGGACTTTAGCTAAAAATTCAAGATCATGAGTTCCTAAATAAAAAGTTATTCCAAACTGACCTGTAGGAAAAGCTTAAAATATTATAATTCAAATTGAGAAGTTTCTGTCTCACAAAGGAATGGTCTTCCAATATTGTTTCAAAATCAGACCTCAGAACTTATTTCCTGTGGTGGTTATCTCAGTCCTCAAAAGCTGACCCTAGGTTTACCAATAGCAGTCAGTACATTTTCACTTCCTCCTCCTCATATTTCATGAACCTGAAGGGTAGTTTTTATGAAAGTGCTTCAAAACCATTTTGGAAGAAAGAGCTGTCTAGATATACTATGGAATAGGCTCCTGTATATCAGAGGGGAGTGATGCATAACCACAGGTTCCTCTGAAACTCTAGCTGTCTGAATGGCTGTAGCTCAGAAAGGTCTCAGACCCACCCTAGCTCTGGCCTTCAACAGTCCCACAGGTTCTGGTCTACTCTGAAGTTACCATAGATTAGTTCTAAAGCTTCCCTCTCAACAACCTGCCCTAATTGTCATATATCACCTCCTCTTTCTATCAAGTCTCCTGCTTTCCTGTCCAGTGGCTAAATTGTTACATGGCCTTACCAGCCATAAACATATGTGCTACCTTATACCTTGTATACCCATTTCATTCTTAAAAGTATACTTGGACATTGATACAATTAAGTTTGTATCTAATAAATACATTTTCAAGAAATTAGATGCACTAAATCTACAGACCCGTTTGAAATTTTAAGGATATAAAATTTACCTGAAAACATCCTGCTCTTGAAAAGCTTGAGATTAGCTCAGACCATACCATCTGCATTGCTATTGCTATTGCTCTGAAACCACCAAGAAAAGGTAATGTAGAACTCTGATTGGCCTGGGCTCCATGTCCCTTTATTCTCTAACCTCTAAGCTCCACTTCAGCTCCACAACTGGAAAAAAACCCATGACATGCATCAGGAGTCACCCATTGGTCCTAAAGTGAACACTATTTGCCCTGATGCCTGCCTCTGCCTTATCTGCATGCTGCTCAAATATACTCATAGTGGTACAAGTGGGTCAGAGAGATTGTTGAGAAGTTCTGCTATCAGAGGTGAGGACAGAGTGGTTCGTTACTGATCTTTAGCAGCCTGAGAATCTTTTATCAGTGTGTGTGGCATGTGGTAAGAACAAGGAAAAATGGTAGGGATTAAAAGCACTCTGCAGATAAGTTACTCTCTATTTTTTCTAAGCTGAAAACTATACTAGCTTTTTCTACTTGTTATTGTCAGAGGTTTAAGACCTTTAAAAAAATGATAATCAGAGTAGGTATTCCAATAAAAATATTTTTAAATAATGCCCATTAAGCCATTTGTTTATTTGCTGGACTTGTGATACTTAGAAGAATTTGCAGAAGTTTATTTGCAGTAGGAACTTAATCTTCACATTCTCTCTATAGCTAAATATTCTTTAAATATGGCCCATGTGTGCTGCTTATCTTTGCTTTTCAGTTTCTCCTGATTGGGATAACACACTGATAAAAGATTCTCAGGAGTTATAAAACTGGAATAAGTAAACTTAAAATGGCTGCTTTCATTTGAAATAAAATGGGTATTTATATTTCTTTAAAGATGCCATTTTTCTCCACTTATTATTGACTTTCAGAAACCAATGAAGTCAGAATTCTGACTTTTATTTTTTCTTTTCTTTTTCACTTTTTTATTTTTATAGAGATGGGGTCTTACTGTGTTGCCCGAGCTGGTCTCAAACTCCCAGGCTCAAGTTATCCTCCCATCTCAGCCTCCCAAAGTGCTGGGATAACAGGTGTGAGTCACCACACCCAGCCTGTGACTTCTTTTCTAAGGGACTGACCTATTTCTATTTCTAATCCAAAGTTTCTCAGCCTTGGTTCTTTTGCCGTTTTGTACTGTGTAATTGGAGGGGATGTCCTGTGCACTGTAGGGTGTTTGGCAGTATCTCCGGCCTCCCACTGCATTCCGTTAGCACCCTCCCAGACCAAATGTCCTCTGGGGGACAAAATCGCCCCTTGTTAAGAACCACTGTTAATCTATGTGTAACACAAGTTTCAAAACACTTTGGTAAGTACATAGGATGGATTATGATTTTTTAAAAACTTTGTTTCTTTTTAAGCTGATTCTTTCTATTCTGGTCATTATTATATTCTTAAAATCTGCAGCTTTTTTTCTACTGAAGAGACTTTTAAAAAAACAAGAATATGAAAGTCTGTGTCCCTCATCAGGCCAGACTATGATGCTTTAAGAGAAAAAATGCATAGAAGGATAATTCTTTTACCTTAAAAAGCATAAGTGTTACTTAAGAAGTTAGGATTGTGTGGTTTGGAGGATGAAAAAGGAAAAAGCTACATTTAATTAACAAAGATTTGTTAAGAGCTTTCTGTAACCTTCTGTTTAGTGGACATTTGAACTAAAGGACTCCAGACTATAAGTTAAAAGTTTACACTAAAAGAATATTGCACATTTGCAGAATTTCAGTACGGACTCTAATCACGCTTGAAAAATAGGGGGAGAAAAACTGTACAATTCTACCTTTTAAAAATGCAATTTAGAGTCTCCCAGATGGGGTGGTCTTCCATTCTCTGATGGGTATGGAAGTACTGCAATATTCCCAAACCTGAGCTATGCACTAGGGAAAACTTTAGATCTAAACTGAAGCTGGAGGATCATAGAAAGACTAGATATCACGTGGAGAAGAGACTACTTTAAAAATTTCTCCAGCCAGGTTCTGCAGATCTAGACGAAGGGTTAGGGGAGAAGATGGATGGAAGTTAAATGAGTTACGCCTATGGAGGGGATTTCATTCAGGTGTCCACATCTTTCTTACCTATCTACCTCCTCCATATTGCATATCCCTCTCTGTCAGCAGAACCCTGCTCTTCCCAGAAAAACAAAAGCAGACATTAGTGAATACTGTTACACCAGTATACAGGTAGACTTATGTTCTCTTGTGCCTGATGCAAGCATTCCTTTGGCCTGTGCTCGCCTCTACTGCTATAGGATTAAGAAGTCCCCAGTATGTGTGTGCTGACTAGGTGCTGAGTGTTTACACCCAATAAGACAGCCTGATGAGTACCTACCTACAGAGTAAATTAAAACTTGTTCACAAAGTTACAGTACTTTAGAACTGGGGAAAGTTTTGGGAATTGAAGAGTAATGTTAGGGCCCTTAAAAGGTATTATAAAATAGATAAAAACACAGAAACTTGTGCCAGGAGTTGGATCTAATTTAAAATAGGGAGTCAAAGATAGTTTAAATTCATGGATGCCAGGGGCTCTATGGAGTATTATCTAACCTATTGTATCTTTGGTGAAATTTGACCTTTTAAAGTTCTACACAAGCCGGCTGAATCTCCTTTGAAAAGACATTTTTCTTTGACTTATTTCTTCTTATTCATTTATTCCTTCAACAAATATGTATTATATGTCTACTATGTGCCAGATACTACAAATTGTCTCTTCCTTCTTACCTTTGTTTTTTGTTTTTTGTTTTTCTTTTTAACTACTTTCCATGGTTGGGAGGAAGGGAAGGCAGGAGTTGGTGGCTGCAGTTCTTTCCTGTAGGTCAAGGCTTGGGAGACTTTTAGATTGAGTGAGTCAGAGATTACAGGGTGTCTTGCAGGACAGAGCAAGGGTAGGGATCATATATGCTTGTACTCACTAGCACATTCATGAATGTGTGTGCACATACACCCACACACTAAGCAGTGAGTTAGCTCTGGGTCATCTTATAATGGGAAGGACAGATTTTTTGGAGAATGAGGGTTCTAAAACACTTTTCCCTTCCCTGCTTGTCTGCTAAATTACTAAGACTGTGTGTTTGGGAGCTGAAATTTGGTAAGTCATATTTTACATTCTTGCCAACTAATCTTTTTTCTTAATTATCACCTAACACCATGCAGACCCAAGGGAGGAAAGGTTTCAGACACTAGGAAGAGTGAAGCAGTTGAAAACAGAAGATTCCAACTGTACACACCTTTCTTGAGCTCCTGCTATGTACCAGGAAATGTGGCCGATGCAAGACCTCAGTGGTCTTTAACAACTCTGTCCTTCTGCTCCTGGGACTTCCCATCTAGCAGGGAAGCCAGACCTTGAACAAGAGTATAGAAAATACATCTGCCTGTTCCACAGTGTTGCCTGGGTATCAGCCTGGGAGGGACCTCCAGAATCATCTCCGTAGGCTGCAGACCCTGTTTCTGTAAACATGAGAATGAATACTGGAATCTTAGGGCAGCAGTTTTTACCTGTGAATGTAATTATGGCATTAACCTTATGCTGTTACTCTTGTTCAAAAATACTACTCCAAGAAGCAAGAATTAAAATGAAATGTGTTTTTTTATTAAGAGAGCCAAAGATTTAGATATGGACTCTGTCTCAGAGATTGCTTCAATATATAAAAGCCACTTAGCAGGTGGTCATATAAGCCAAAGACAAAGCTTGTATAGCTCAAAAGAGGAAGAGCTTTTTATAAATTCACTAGTAACTCTTTCATATGAACTGTAACCATTTGCTACTTTGAAATGAAAAGACTTCCTCTTATAAACTAATAGAAACTATTGAGCATAAGTGATTACCGACACTTAAAGGTAGAAAATGGAAATAAGAATGTGATGAGTTATAGGCATGTTTGCCAGGTTCCTTGAATTGTTTGGTCATTTAAATGCTGTGATGTATCAAAAGGGCTTAGAAATGATTTTCACTAGAAAAACCAGTAATTCAGTTATAAGACTTTTCTATGGCAAATTTATAATTTGAGGCATTTCTCTCTTTTCCCTCCATTTTAGCTTGTCAAAATTCCCAAAAATGATCCCCTCAATGAAGTTCATAACTTTAACTTTTATTTGTCAAATGTGGGCAAAGACAACCCTCAGGGCAGCTTTGACTGCATCCAGCAAACATTCTCCAGGTAAGTACTTTTCAAGGTATACCAAAGGGGGAAAATTTTTTATTTAAGAGGGCTTTAGAAAATTAAACAATAAGATACATAATAGTCATCCACAAATATGTATTAAATTGAATTACAGAGCTCATTTATTTATCTGAAAAATACTAAGCACCTACTATGTAATAGAAATTTCATTTGTCATGGGGATACAGTCACAACAGTTCTAAGATTTTTTGTCTCATGGGGCTTTTAAGGTAAAGAAGATAATATTTTACCTATAAAATATGCAGTTTTTAAAAATTAAAGACAATTTGAAAAATTTTTTTTAAAGATTTAATTCATTGAATTTAAGCAAGAATCATATAGCATACCTGAGGCTCACACTCAAGGGTAAAGAAGTTAAAAATATCCATCTTGCCTGCCCTCTTCCTCCTTCCCTGTTCAAGTCGTGTTTTAAGGTAGAAGGTAGATTTTTAAACATCTCTATTCTACAGCTGCATGGAAACTAGAAATTAACCCCATTAAAGCAGTCTCTTCTTCTTCTAATTAAAAAAAAAAAAAGAGGGTGGAAGACAAGAATATACACCCACACCCAAGGGTACCATGGAACGCTTATCTACTTAGATCCTCAGTAAACAATAAGCCACTTGTTTCACTCTTCATTGCTTTGGTTGTTTCTGATTAAAGAATAGGCCCTTGAGCAGGAGAAGTTTGTTCTGCCCCTGGATAGAGACAAGGGAGGTTAGGGTCTCTCTTGTTTCCTCAGCATGTTAGGCTTTGACATTAGCCCCAAGAACCTAAGACCAGTATATCTCTATGACTTATCAATGCAGTACTTGAAACTGTGTAAATACTTGCTCAATGTGGGGGAAAAGAAGGAAAGCAATGTTTCAGGCAGGTACAGGAGGCAGAGATACAAAATAAGCCACTGAAAGAGTTTTAAATTTATCCTCTCATTTAAGGTGACTAAGTAACTTTGTTATTTAATCTGTCATTTTCCTCTAGTATATATTAATTTTGCTTTCTGAAAATTGCCTACGTTTAGACTTAAATGTTTTGGCATAAATTGTTATATTATAGATTATATAGACTTTTCTGTGCTGTCCACTGGGATGGCCACTGGCCACATTGACTATTTACGCTTCAACTGATAAAAAAATTAAATAAAATTTAAAATGTCATTGCACATTTACACTAACCACATTATTGTGTGAGTCAATCCCTTCATTTCACAGGTGACTTATCCAGAGTTACATAGCTGGTTAGTTAGTGGCTCGGCTAAATGAGCACTGAGCTCTTCTAACTCCCTCCCCAGTATTCTTTACACACTACATGGTACGCTTAATTTTTAATTATGGTGCTTTGTTTTATTATAGTGAGCACATTTTTATATCAAATTGAACAATGTCCCCTTAGGAAATTCATTAAAAAGCTTAATCCTATCTTCAAAATCATTCATACCATCTTAAGTAATATGGTTTTACCCTTGCGTTATAAATACCCTGTGTGATTCTTTCTGCCTTCCTTGTTTAGAAAAGGATTTAAGGTCACTTACAAAACTATATATGATGCAGCAAGAGAACAGAAACATTTATTGTGAGAATACTGGGGCAAATGTATTTCCTCTGTATAATCCAAGGTGTTTTATAAAATAAGGGGGTAAGGGTATAAATTGAAGCCTGCCACTAGGAAAACAAAAGCACTGGCTTTTGTTCTCAGGCTTTCACTTAGCCTGGCAAGCTGACCTGTTTATAATATGACTCCACCTTTTCTATTCAATTTAATTTCCATTTTCCTTATGGATCTTGTCTCTCTGACCACAGTGCATGCTCTTCAAGGGCAGAGACTTTCTTATGCCCTTTTCTAATTTCAGAGTGCTGACTGAGCTTAAAATACATGCTTATTGACTCAACCTGGAGAGGAAGGGGGAAAAACAGATGCTCAGTAAATAAATGTTCAGCAAATACAAATTAACTAGTCTTATCTATATTTTTAAACTTCCTTGACTCTCACTTTTCTCATATATAAAATGAAATCAATCTCATAGTCAAAATTGCCTTTCAAAAATTCCCTAAATCTACCCATTCTCAGGCTTAGTGAAAAATATCTAGTCTGGGGTCTATAGCATATAATAATGCACATTTAGGCATAGGAAATGGTGAGCTAGGCTAGAGCAAAACTAAGGGAACATTTATATTGCATTTGTCCAAAATATTTAAAACTTTCAGGGTAACTCAGTTCAGAAGGAATGAGTGAAGAGTTCTAGAGAGTACCTTCTTGTCTACAGAGTTCAGCTCCATTTTGTTTTGCGTAAAGACCTGTTTCTTGACTTTGCATGAGTGGCATTATGTTCAGCTTATTCTCACTATGTCAATTACTTAGTAAATAGTAAATAAGAAGAAGAGGCCAGGCACGGTAGCTCACACCTGTAATCCCACCACTTTGGGAGGCCAAGGCAGCGGATCACCGGAGGTCAGGAATTGGAGACCAGCCTGGCCAGCATGGTGAAACCCCTTCTCTACTGAAAACAAAAAAATTAGCCTGGCGTTGTGGCAGGTGCCTGTACTCTCAGCTACTGGGGAGGCTGAGACAGAAGAATCACTTGAACCCGGGAGGTGGCAATTGCAGTGAGCTGAGGTTGCGCCACTGCACTGCAGCCTGGGCAACAAAGAATGAAATTCCATCTTAAAAAAATAAAATAAAATAAAAAATAGGAAGATGTGTTGAAATACAAACTTTCTACCACCAGACCTTAACTCTATTGCAGTCATTTTTCTCCCACTCTTCCCCCGTCTCTCCCACTTCCTCTGAGGATTACCTTCCTCTCTCAGCATTTCTCTCTCAGTGTTTGAATTTTTTCTTTTGGCATGCAAACATACTCAAGTCTATCTTATTTTAAAAAGAAAAGAGAAAACATAAACAACCTCTCTTACACTCACCTCTCAACCCAAAGTCTGGCTTCAGTGCCCACCATTCCACTGAAACTGCTTCCCCAAGGGAGCTGTGACCTCCCTGCCCCTGAAATCCAGTGGATGCATTATTGGTTCCTTATGATTCTGGACTTGTTGCCAGTCTTGCACTGTTGACCACCTGTTCAGTGGCTTACATTACACAGTGCTCTTCTGGTTTCCTTCCTGCCTCTATAGCTGTGGCTTTTCAGTCTCATGTGGTCTTCTTTTCTTCCTTTTGCTTAAATACTAGTATTCTTCTCAGTTGGTTCCCTCCTGGGACCCCTTCTTTTCTTATTCCTTCAAAGTCACCATCTCCAACACTGAACTAATTTTCTTTGTCCCAGTCCTGTCTCCCAACCTGCCCTTCATCTTGTGTTCAGTGTTTCAGTAAGTGTCAGCTCCATATACCTTGTAACCTGGGCATGATCTTTAACTTCTTTCCCCCACCTCTCTGACTATGGCTAACTACTGGTCAAGTTTTGTCAGTTCCACCTCCTCACTATCTCTAGAATCTTTGTACTATTGTATATCCTCACTGCCCTACTCTGGTTCACGCCATCACCTCTTGCCTGGTATCCTTCAGTAGCATCGCAACTGGTCTCTCTACTTTCCTTCCGGTGTCCTTCTTCCTCTCAATCTATCCTCCATCCAGATTGAGCTTTCTACAATACAAATGAGTTATTTTCTCTCCCCTGATTTCAGCCTCTTGTTATCCTTTGGTTACAAAACCCATAACATGACCCTCAGAGCCCTGTGTGGTGTATTTCTCATTCCCTCTTCAGCCTCAGCTCTAACTGTCCTTCCCAACTTTCTTTGGACAATTTGGAAACCTCTGTGCTCTTCCTGAGCCTGCACAGGTTAGTTGTCCACCTGGACGCTTTCGTTCTTCTTCTCCCTTGCCCAGTCATCTTTCTAGATCACCTCAGACATCACTTCCTCTAGGAAATCCAGGTGAGATTACCTTCCTGGGAGTCCTCTGCGCCCTGGCATTTGTCACACTGTGTTGTGATTTCCAGTTTGCCCATCCTTGTCACCCATTAGACAGCTCCTTGAAGGAGGGACCACAACTGTCTTAGTTCTTGTCACTGCCTCTGTACCTCACACATTGCTAGGCATGCAGTCCCTGCCCAAGAAATGTTTATGAGATGAATTAACTGTTTTGTTTTGTTTAATAGCATTTGTAAAGACAGTTTTTAGCAATTTATAAAATCTACCCTTTTTTTTTTGTATTATAACAAAGTTACTTCTAATTCAGTTTGGAAATAGATGATCAGAGCTATAGTGTCACTTTCATTACTTTTATATACTACTTTGTTTTCAGGCCATAGCAATTTCTTTGTAAAATACCAGTTATGACTATGACCATGACCATGATCCCCCTAATATTAGCATGTTACTTTGAAACAGCCATCTTCTAAGTCCATGTTAATATTCAAGATTATTTTAATAAAAGCTTCTTTTTTATGTCTTCCTTTTTTTTTTTTTTTTTTTAAGATGGGGTCTCATTCTGTTGCCCAGGCTGGAGTCCAGTGGCATCATCTCAGTTCACTGCAACCTTCACCGTCTGGGCTCAAGAGACCCTCCCACTTCAGTCTCCTCAATAGCTGTAACTTCAGGCACACACCACCACAGCCAGCTAATTTTTGTGTTTTTGTAGAGACAGTGTTTCTCCATGTTGCCCAGGCTGGTCTCAAAATCCTGAACTCAAGCAATTCACCTGCCATGACCTCCCAAAGTGTTGGGATTACAGGCATGAGCCACCATGTCCAGCCTTAAAAAAAATTACTGCAAAAATTATTTGCCCCGTGTTTTCTTCAACATTTGCTATAAGTAGGTCATCTTATATAGAGATTTAACAAAGTAAATACAAATTTTGCAATTTTTAGCAACTTTTTGGCCTATTACTAAAGTAAAATAATACTAAATTATTTAATGTTTGTCAGTATTTTAGCCTTAAAATACCTTATTAAGAATAAAAAAGAATGTGTGGTGAGTCCATTTCAACTAGTCAGTCCAAAGCATGTATACTGTGGTTTCACTAAAAGTAAACTTTTTTAACTTTTCTCATATCAGTGTTAGATAATCCTTTAAAATAGTTGACAGTTAAATAAAAGAACTACAATGCCCATTGGAACTCTGGCGTCTTTCCAAATAGTGATTTTTTTTCTTTTTCAAAATTTTATGGATTTGGTCTCTGAAAGCTCATTTCATCCATTATATTAAAAAAAAGGTGATATGAAGAAGAGGAGCTTAAATATTTTAAATAACACTTGCATTTAAAAATTAATTGTTTTAGGATTGCAAACTTATTTGGGCTGCTGATTTTAGGATTATATAATTCTTGTTTGCCTTTATTCTACAAAATGAGGGTCATCTCTAACAAAGCCACTGACTTACTTGACAGCTCTGGAGCCTCCCAGCTCAATTGCCTGGGATTTATACAAGATAAAATTACAGTGTGTGCAACAAACGACTCGTATCAGATGACACGAGAAAGAATGACCCAGGCAGAGGAGGAATCCCGCAACCGAAGCACAAAAGTTATCAAACCCGGTGGACCATATGTAGGTTTGTATAGATATCTTTCTTCCTCTTGCCGGTTGATTGGAGTAATTCAAGATCACCGTAGGTAAATACCAATAATATTAACTTAATGAAAACACAGGAACTAGTTTTTAGAACATTTTGGATAACATGGTGAGGAAAACAAAGTTATTTGTTCTCTTCACACTGCTGATAAATTGAAGAGCATATTTTAAAGTTTTATGCTTTCCTACATCCTGAATCATCCATTGGCTACTTACTATTATTTCATAGTACTGGGGTTTGGTCATATTACTGTGTGAAGTTGCAATCATGGTACCGTTGTGTTTTCTTTGTCACTAAGTGATGTAATTTCAATGATGGATACTATGGTTCTTGTTTTGCCTTTTTGTAGGGCTATTTTTATAGTAAAATCTATTAGTAGAATTTATGGGTTAATAATCTCATTGTTGTAGGTTTGCATACATTTTCATAGCATCTTTGTACAACAAGGATTTTTCATTACAAAAATATAAAATGTGCTTATAGCAAAGCATTACAACAGAGCATTAGAGTGATGTCTCTTTGGTTCCTCAGCTGTGACCCTCATCCTCATCTATCCTTTAATTAAGAGCCTAACCAACCCCCATCATCAACTCACTCAAGTGTCTATCAGATTGAAGGAAGGTAAGACCAGACTTGCAAGATGAATCTCTCCTTTATGAGCAGTGATCCTAACAACTTTAAGGAGTCAATTCATGGTGACTATTAACAGTAATAGAATTATCAAGAGTGAGGATGAGCTCTTTGAGTCCTTAGTCAATTTAATAACACAAGTAACTCTATAGTAAATGATGAAAGCATATTAATTTAGAAACTTAAATGCTCACAAAAAGTCTCTTGAAGAACCAATCCCTTAACTAGCATCTTTCCAAGGTTTGGCTTCATTCTACTTCTGTATTTTCCAATTGCTGCTCTAGCTACGGTACATTCAGCTTTGAGAAGCTCCACTAGTGTCTTTAATAAGTACTTCTTTGGAACAAAGCCAATTCTCCTGGGGCTTGGTGCTTAGCTTAGATACATTTACTTCGGTTTAACAACAATTCATCCCCTCCCCAGATACCTGTACTCATGGGGCTTAGTTCCCTGCTCAGCAAGTTACTAGCAATGAGATTTTTCACCTTCTCTTTCCTGCTGAGTGAGGTAGCAACTTCCAACCTCCTTCCTTTCCCCTTTGTCCTTAAAAGTAACTTAATTAACTCTGTGTGTTAGTAGGCTAAATCTCAAATTGTTTTTAAAACACACAAGATCTACCACACTTACATTTAAGTACAAACTATGAGTGATCTGCCCCTGTTGCTTGGAAAATGTTGTTTTACTCTGCCTAGTACCACCATTTTATAAACAGTGAGACAAATTGGTGTGTCTGACAAAGGAATAGAAGACTGAAACCATCAAAACAATGTTTTCCCTTCCCGATATAACTAGCTGAAAAAAACCCTCCCCTTGATTTATTCCAAAGCTAGAAAATCAGTGATGATGACTGTACTTTTCCATTGAATGGTCCTTGGGTGTCATCCGTGCTCATGTGTTTTTGTTTTCAAAGAGTCAGGTACAGTTTGTTTATAGCTTACACAACAGACTTCAACACCCCAAATCCCACAGTCCATATACTTATTAAAGGTACTGGGAATTTTAGAACTTGCAAGTTTTCTTAAAGATACTACAAATAATTTGCATACATTTTGGAGGTGACCACAGGAAATTTGAGGGTATCAGAGTTTACGTGTGAACCATATTACACCTCCCCTCTGCTAAGAAGAGCTGGCCACCCTCTCTATACCTTCCTGTTCGCCGCAGAGCCCTGCAGCGATCGCTGCCAATCTGGGCACTCTGTAGGCCTTTTCCTGTTTGCTTTGTCCTCAGTGTCCTAGCCACTCACCGTCACAGCACAGTGTTCTTCTCTGGTCATAAATCTTGTCATTTAACCTCCTCAGCCTTTTATTCTCTAGGTCAAATAACCCCAGCTCCTTTTATCTTTTCTTAATATGGCCTGTATCCCAACCCTTTAATTATTTTATTGCTCTCCAGTTCAAAACTGGGCACACTACTCTTAAAAGTCTGATCAATTCTGAATACAGGGAAGGAATGGATTCAAGTATCTTGATTGGATTTTTTGTTCTCTATTTTTTTTACTGCACTTTGTTATGTCATGTTTTGATCTTTTTCTTTTAACCTTATTCATTGTCAGCCCTTTCCCATATATTGTTTTCCTTCCAGGCAGCTCAGTTTGTATCTTCCTGCCTCTTTCAGTGTCTCAAAACTGTCTGACTCATTCAGTTCTTTAAAATGTCAATCACCCTTCAATACTAATAAAACCCAGCATTTACTGAGTTCTTGCTGTGCACAAGGAATCTCGTAATCACCCTATGAAGAATATTATGATTCTCTCTGTATTTTATATACCAAATTGTTGGTATCAGCAAATAGCAAATTGTATGAGTATGACCTTATTAACAAGTTCTGTGTTTAAGACAGTAAGATATACCCCTTTAATTAATAATTGACTATATCACATAAAGTGACACCAAAAGTTCACCTGTGTCTGGTTAGAGGTAACTGTAGGACAAGGTTGTTTTCAACACTGTCAGCCTGGGTGGAGAACCAATGAGAAAAATGCTGATCCTACTGTGGCCTGGTGGTACCATGATGCCAGCTGACACCTAGACTAGGGCAGAAGCCCAGTTTGAGGCAGTGAAGACTGTGTTCCTAGGGGTCACCTGGCCTAATCACCCAGGAATATGAGTTTCTGCAACCCTCTTGGGGGCAGAAGAAACCAAAACCTATTTGCCTAGAGAGAAGCAGGAAAGGCTTTAACCTAGAAAACATTATTATCTTCAGTAATATTTTTACATCTAGTCATGACATTTATATCAGTGGTAAACAATATTGTATTATTATAATCCCTCTCCTTTGTTTAAAAAAAAAAATCACTAATCACCACTGCTTCTAGTTCACTGATATTTTAAGTCTGCTCACTGACTTGTACCTAAATTATGGATATGTACTAAATTATGCATTTTTATATGTAGTAATATTTATTTAGTTATATAAAATAACCAGTCTAATTTCTAGGATCCTGTTTCCAGTTTTTCCGACTTCCAGACCACCCTCCTTATTATATTTTCTGCTCTTTGTGAACAAACCTCCTTATTTTTGATGCCAGACAAATCATTTAACATCTTGCCTTTCTCAAATACTAAAAAAAAGGGGGGGAGGTATTTGAACTAGACAATATCTAAGGTCCTTTACAGTGTGCTAACATTTTGTGAATGTTAAGTATATATATTTTGGTGTTAAACTTTTTGAAAAAGTAGTCACAAGTGCCAAGTGGTGGTGATTTCCCTTGCAGTGGATTATGTATTTAACCATGACAGAGTCATGTAATTGTCATGAGTCTGCAGATGTTTTTAAAGCCTGAGTCTGTGTTGCCAGGGCTTCTGATCAGGTTCCACAGAATGGAAAAACAACAGCAGAAAATTACCGCGGTCCCTTCTCTCTCTGTGATGGACGTTAACACCTTCCTTTCAGATTGTTTACTCAGAGCCATTAGACAGGAATAAATACTTTTACCATCTCATGTTAAACAGAGAATCTAGAATTGGACTCCTGTTATGAAATAACGATTTAGTTGTAGTCCCAGACTACCCAACCCTGTCGGAACCCCTGATGCTGTTTATATAAAGAGCCCAGGGAATTGATTAGCAGTTGGGTCTGGGAAGAGAATTAGGTTCTCCCACAGGTTTTATTAAAATGGCTTTTTCTGAGGCAAATATAAAAAATAAATCATTTCTTCTGCCCACCTTGAACATGGCATTTTCTTGCTTTACTTTTTCTGTTAGCATCTCAATTCTGTAAATACCTTTGTTGCTTATGTTTTCTTCATCTGTAGCCTGTCTTTCCTTAAACCAGAGGACTCCTTCTTTGTTGAATAGGCACAAAAGGGATGGGATGGGGAGGTAGCGAACAAGTGATCTTTGAGTATGAATCAGTGTCCAGAGTGGCTAAGTTGTCCTTTCAAGCATTTGAATGAGATGTGTTACCCCATAACTGGCTATCTAAAAGAAAAATGAGGTAAAGGGCAAAGTGAGTTGTTTGGTGGGTAGGGGATTCATGGAGAGATGATAGTCAAGCACTGGGCCCCAAGTAAGACTCCAGTTCTGTCTTCTCCTGGTCAGACTTTTAATTTCTTGCCAAACATCGTATGTACATCCCTTTTAAGGGCAAAATTAGTGTCCTTTATTTGTCTCCTCCATATGTGCTTTGGAGAAGCATGGAGGTAAACCCAATAGACCTTGGAGACCTTCTAAGACAAGGATCGAAGGTGAATCAGAGGTACAGAGGAGGTAGGGCAACTGAATCACAGTGGCAGTACTGTCAGTTCCTCTTTTTATTTTTATTTGCCTTGCCAGCTTGATGCATCCTAAATGACCAGTCCTAGTGTGTGTAGCTTAGCTAACAGACATTCTCTGCCCATCTCCCTTCCCAGAGAGACAGAAGGGCTCCCTAGTTAGCTTGGTTTAGAAAAGAATTAAACAAATTTCTTTTTGCTAAGACTTGTTAAGGGGGAGAGAGCGTGGAACTTATCGCATTTTTTAAACTTGTGACCTTGGCTCTATTTAAAAAAAAAAATTTCTATTAAAATTTCAATGAACAGTAATATTTGTTAACACTGTTGCAACTGGTAAATGATGAATTAAAAGGTTTCCCTTGCTGCATTTTAAATTTCAATGTGTGTTCACACTCTGGCAGCCTGGCAATGTGGGGAAATATGTACTATGCTGATTCCTGCTCCTCTGCTTACTTGTTCTCTTGCTGTCATTCACTTAGTCATTAAATACTGACAAAGCACCCACTGCCCTGCCCTCATGGAGCTTATAGCCTAACACAAAACAACAGTAAACATTAGGGATTTGTTCATAAAACCTTTTCTGCAAAGACTTACAGGCAGGAAAATTAGGTATTAAATCACAGAACCTCCCAAATGCTAAGTGAACACTTTACCCTTTGAGCATATCCCATTAAAAGCCTCAATTTTCTCATCTGTGAAATAGGGACAATGCCTGTCTTTTCAGGTTATTGTGAGACCTAATGAGATAACGTGTATGCAGCTTTTAGCACAGTGTCCCCCACATAACTGTGTATTAGTTTTTTTCCCACCTGACATTGATCCAGTTGTCTCTAATTTAAAAACACAGAAACCCAATCTAATCTATCTCTACAACTCTAATTATAACTTAATAGTTTTTCTTATCATTAGGCAGTGTCCCCTTAATGTTGAGTTCCTTTGTTGTGTAATAGTTTGATTTTTGCAATTGGTTTTGTACAGATAGTAAAGAAACATACCACCCAGTAGAGGTTTCAGTTTGAGAGCATTCATTTTTTTTCCCTTACTCGAGGCAGGATGGAGTCAAAACACATAGGCCCTCTGGCCAGGCCGGGGGAGCCCAACATGGACAGAATTACTGTTTAGTAAAGCTCCTAGTTGTTATTTTATTCCTAATGCAGTTGTCCACATTGTATGTTATTACAAGTTCTTCCCTTTCTTTAACCAAAGGGTGTAGAGTTGGGGCTTAGTGTGTCCTAAACAAGCTAAAAGACTCCACCTGTAAAATCATAATAATGAGAGTCTCATACAGTTTCATGCTACTTTTTGTCCCTTCAGCAAGGAACGGTTACAGGGATTGTCAGTGACCAGGCATGTCTGGATAGCTTCACACATACACATAATACCCCGTTCCCCTCAGCCCACACATGTTCTAGAAGTAGCAACTTGCCCAGTGGCAGTGTTTAGTCTAAACAGCAAATGGGTTAACCACATGAACAGCACTGGCCCATGCAAGAATGGTGTGAAGGCCTCCTTTGTACCGTTTTCAATTTCTCTAACTCACATGTGTAGTATCAGCATTGCAGAAGATAGATGTGTTTGTGCCCTCTGAGATTGGTTGGTTGGTTGGTTAGTTTTGTTTTATGAATCCTAAAATTTTTCATAGCCTGTTTAAAAAAAAAAAAAAAGAATATCGCTAGTGGATGCCTCATGATTTTAACCTCCACCCCCCTTGTGGCTTTTGAACCTGTGAAATTACTAAGGTTATGCCCAAGCTCAGCCAAGACTGTCTTCTTAGAGAGATCTGACAGGTATTTCTTACATTTCATCATGATTACTGTATTATAGGTTGCTTTTCAGAAATGGCATATATTTATTTAAGGTATAAGTTATCAAGTCTGTTGTTACAGTTTCTGTCACTAGTTCTTATAATTGTGTAGCTAAATGACCAAAATACATGTATAATACATATTTCCAAGAAATGATTTTATTAAAATAATTTCTAATTCAAATTTTAGGCATTTAAAATGCTTTCTGTTTACATGCCTTCTTAAAGATTGAAATAAAGTGGCCTTTATTATTATTATTTCCTCTAGAAATGAAGAGGTAACTAAATCAGAATTATGGAAACTGAGATGCTCATATGGTAACCCACAAATGTGTAACAATGTCATTTCCACTGGACTTTAGGGAAAAGAGTGCAAATTCGGAAAGCACCTCAAGCTGTTTCAGATACAGTTCCTGAGAGGAAAAGGTCAACTCCCATGAACCCTGCAAATACAATTCGAAAGACACACAGCAGCAGCAGTGTCTCTCAGAGACCGTATAGAGACAGGGTGATTCACTTACTGGCCCTGAAGGCCTACAAGAAACCGGAGCTACTTGCTAGACTCCAGAAAGATGGTGTCAATCAAAAAGACAAGAACTCCCTGGGAGCAATTCTGCAACAGGTGAGGACAGCTGGAGAGAGGTGCTTCCTGCTTACCTTCTTGTTACAAAGTTAATTTAAAAAGGCTTGTTGTCATTATTATCATTATTAAGTTAGAGAAATTTCAGGATTATTTTGATCAGTGGTATATGAAATACAACTCCTGAATATTAAGTTAAATCATCTTATTTTAAGCACTTAATTAAAAACCAGTTTAAATGTGAGTATTGTCTTTATTTGAGACCAACAAATTTTGTTCTCAAATTCCATTAAAAAGAAAACAAGAAGATTTTGTTATCTGTTTGTAGTCTTGAATACACTAAAGTATTGCCTTAATTTGTACTGGTTATTGTCGGTGAAGTTGTGCAGCGAATTCTGTTGGCCTTTGATTGGTATAAGCCAGAATATTTTTGCCTATTAAATAGTGTATCTTGCCCGCATACTTTGTACTCCCCTTATTACTCTTTTTCTGCCACTGTGTGTGCCAAGATCAGTCACTTGTTTGCATA
Organism: Sapajus apella; assembly: GCF_009761245.1. NCBI lineage: Eukaryota > Metazoa > Chordata > Mammalia > Primates > Cebidae > Sapajus > Sapajus apella. The sequence continues at coordinate 44,382,220 of NW_022436941.1, forward strand.
AAAGGATATAAAATTGTAATGGGTTATCAGTGATCCCGTACCTTATCACAAGCTTTAAAGATCAGTGGTTTGTCAGACTTTAACCTCCTGTATTTTTTTTTCCTTCCTTCCATCCATCTTTCATAAAGGTTTATGAGCACTCAGATCCACCATAAATAGTGGTCCGCCTCTTTAATTTTTTCTAAAGAAATAACATTTCCAAAGAAGTTATTCTAAATTTCATAATTAAAAAAAAAAAAAAACCCTACAGGTTTTCATCTGTTATTCAAAGAGTAATACTTTGAAGTATAGTTTTTTTTTATCCATTATCTCTTACATCCACCACATAATACTAAATGTTATGAAAGGGTAAAACCATTGTCTCCAATTCAGGTTTAGTCAGTCCCCAAGTTATCGCAATCAGTCTTAAGTATCTTTATTAAATCCTTTAGCACTTTTTGGAAATAATTTAAATCCGTATGTCACATAGCGGTTTTAAGAGCTCAAATGAAAGGATGAGAGAATAAATGAGAATGATGGTGTGTGTGTTCCATTTGATATTTGGAGAAGCAGTGACAGTCAGGTTAAAAATCACAAAACATTTGGTAACCACATCTCCAGAAACGTTGTGAATTACCTTCTCAGTTTTTGATAATGGAGAGGGCAAAATGCAGAGGCAGTTCGCACATAGACTACTACTGATATATGGCAGTAGTTATGTGATTATGTATATACATATAGATATCTAAATATATATGTACGTGTGTGTGTGTGTATCTAAAAGTGCAGATATACTTTATCCCCAAGCAACTGAGGCATGAGAGTTATTAGTATTGATCATTTGATAGAATCTAGAGCATCATCTCATCCTGGTAACATATTAGAATCCTTTGAGTAGCTTTTAAAACATGCCAGTGCCTGAACTCCACCCAAGACCAGCAAAAGCCAAGTATCTGAATGTGAGACCTAGGCACTCACATTGTATATGGCCCTAATGATTCTAATATTTGAGCTGAAACCACTGGCCTAGTGAAAACACAGATAGAAAGGCTAATCACATACCATTTTTTGAGCATATACTATTTGCCAGGCATAGCGCTAGGCATTTCACATGCATGATCTCATTTCATCCTCACAAGGAAGATAACAAAGGAATATTCAGAACTTTGACGTAAACCAATTATACCTAAGTTCCCTTTCCTGAACATAGCTAGCAGCTAACAAGAAAAATAAAATGACTTTGCTCCAATAAAATTGACCTTAGTAGGCACCAGAGAAAAAGAACAGCAGGATACACAAATCATCCCAAAATTGATTATTCTGTCCCACACAACCTAGTTGGAAAACAAGTTACCTAAAATATCATTTATGCTTTATCTGTGCCAGTGGAGATAATTTGCTTATTTGTTACTTACACAGTAATTTTCAGAACCCTGTGGACATTATTAATTCATCAAAATAATAGGTTTTTGAAATAAACTAAGATGTTGGCTCCCAGTAAAATTAGAAAGATTGTACCTAAATTTAAAAATGCTTAACATCCACCAGGAAATTTATTTATTGCTGTTTATTATTAAACTGATATGTATTAATAAAATCTTTTTTTCTTAGAATGACTTTTTATGGAAAAACTAAATTTTAACATCAGAAACTAGATACAGTTGAATGTTTCAAGCTTAACATTTAGATATTTGGCTCAAGCTGAACATTCATTCATTCAATTCAATTTATTAAGTACCTACAATGTACCAGACACTGTTTTAAATGCTAGAATCCCAAAGTGACCCCAACAGAAAGCCAGCCCTCATGAAGCTTATTCATGAGACAATTTCAGGTCGAGTGGTGTGTTGACAGGAGCTGGGGAAGGGATCCCCTACGTGGAGAGATCAGGGAACCTTTTCTCACATGGCTGCATTTTAACTGAAATGATGTGGGAAAGACAAGAAGACGAGTCAGCACTTGTAGGTGGGTTCAAGACAGAGTCCAGAGCAGATGGAAGAGGGAGGCAGAGGTTAAATCCCAGAGGATTTTTTTAGGCCATGGGCAAGAAGCTTAGGTTTTATTTTGAGTGAGATGGGAACTCATTATGGTTTTAAAAAAAGATACGATATAATCTGATTTATAAGTTTAATAAGATCACTCAGACTCCTACGGCAAGAATGGCTTGGAGGGGCAGGAGTAGAGGAGAGAGACTATTTAAAGGGCCAAACATTTTGTGATACGATTTGGTAATGGTTGGGTGTAGGGAGACAATGAGGGGAAGAATGGAAACTGTGATTATGGCTAGGTTTTTGTCTGAGCAACTGAATGGATATTGAGCCATTGTCTGAGATGGGGAAGGATGGAAAAGGAGTAGGTTTAAGGGGGAGAAGAGAATCAGGAATTCTGTTTAACATAAACTATATTTGGAAGATGTCTATTAGACATATCCAAGTGGAGGTAGATGTCAATAGATAGTTGTATATAAGGGTGTGGTTGTCAGAGAATAGTTGGGGCTAGAGTTATAAATTTAGGAATTAGCAGCATATATATCAGGTATTAAAAGTCTTCAAACTTAATGAAATCATCTTAGGAGGAAATGAAGAGAATGAGGAAAACAGAGCAGAAAACAGGCACTGAGCACTTCAGCATTTCAACATATAGAGGATTGAGAAACAGAGACTTAAAAAACAAAGGTCCTGGGCCTGGCACAGTGGCTTATGCCTGTAATCCCAGCACTTCGAGAGGCCGAGGTCAGCAGATCACAGGGTCAGGAGTTCAAGACCAGCCTGGCCAACATGATGAAACCTTGTCTCTACTAGAAATACAAAAATTAGTTGGGTGTGGTGGCAGGTGCCTGTAATTCCCACTTCTCGGGAGGCTGAGGCAGGAGAACTGCTTGAAGCCATGAGGCAGAGATTGTAGTGAGCCGAAATTGCACGACTGCACTCCAGCCTGGGTGACAGAGCAAGACTTCATATCAGGAGAAAAAAAGGTCCTAAGAGAGGAGGAAACCAAGAGAATGTCCTATTACAGAAACCTAGAAAACAGATTGCTGTGGGGGTGGGGTGTTATTATGTGTAGTACTAGGGGTAAGAGAAAATGGAAGACATATTGGCTCATACTTACAGTCCCAGCACTTGGGGAGGCCAAAGGAGCATTGCTTGAGCTCAGGAGTTTGAGACCAGCCTGGGCAATATGGCAAAAACCCTTCTCTACAAAAAATGCAAAACGCAAAAAACTAGCTGGGCATGGTAGTGTCCACCTGATCACCTGACCCCAAGAGATTAAGACTGCAGTCACTCCAGCTTGGGTGACAGAGTAAGACCTTGTCTTGAAAAGAGAAAAAAGAGTAAGAAGAAGGAAAAGAAAACTGATGGATCATGGATTGCATTTATTCCACTTCAAGAAATCTGATATTATCCTATATTAACTTATTTACAAATTTGAATTTTAAGATAAACCTACTGTTTTCTTCTTTATAGCAACATTGATGTTAGAATAGTGTTCAACTAACCTGTGAGAAGCATAAACTATCATATTATATTTGATAGTACTTTTAAAAGACATAGAATGATCTATTCCAGTAGGAAGTGATAGGCAAGAATAATTTTCTCCTAGCCTTAAAAATTACTTTTGGTTTGGCACATGAACCCATATGTTTGTGTAGTTAGTTAATGGTTAAGCCCTGACACACTAGGAATTGCAGTTAAGGGATAAGAAAATGTTACACTTCAGAATAAACTGGCTGACTAATAACAGTAATTTAGGGGTTCTTTAGGCACATGTTTTCATTTATTGGTTTGGGGAATTTCAAGGACTTCGAATAAGAAGAAGCAACCATGGTTACCCAAAAAAAGACAGACAGGATTATCAGAAGTGACACTATGACGTAAAAGTTTTTGTTGATGACTGAATGTTTATAACCCAACACTTGGGCACTGTTTGGTTTCTACTTAATACAAGGATTTTTATTGTAATTCAAAAGTAATGGACTCTGCCCAGAAGTAAATAAGGATGTTAGTAATACCATAGTCCTTATCCATGGTTTCGCTTTCTGGGATTTCAGTTACCCAGGGTCAACTATGATCCAAAAATATTAAAAGAAATTTTTCAGAAAAAAACATTTTGTTGGTTTTAAGTTGCACACTGTTCTGAGTAACGTGATGAGACCTCACATTGTTCTGCTCTGTCCTTCCTAGGATGTGAATTATCCCTTTGTCCAGCTTTACACTGTAGCTGCTACCCACTCATTAGTCACTTAGTAGCCATCTTGGGCCATTATTAAGTATAATAAGGGTTACCTGGACACATGTACTGCAATACCACTGCAGTGGATCTGATAACCCTCTATATGTCCCCCATTAGTCACTAGCTGTCTCCGTTTTCAAATCGACTGTTGTAATATCACAGTGCTTGTGTTCAAGTTACCCTTATTTTACTTAGTAATGGCCCTAAATCGCAAGAGTAATTCATGGCCAGCATGTTGGCATAATTGCTCTATTTTATTAGTAGTTATTGTTGTTAATCTCTTACTGTGCCTAATTTATAAACTATCAGGTATGTATATATAGGAAAAAACAGTATATATAGGGTTTATTACCATGAGAGTTTCTAGGCACCCACTGGGGGTGTCAGACTGTATCCTTTGAAGATAAGGAGGGGACTACTGTACAACTGTTTTTGATTCCTTTGACTAAAATAATTGATTTTTTTAATTGCATTTTTTCCTAATATGAGCTTATCGTTTGATTAGAAATATTAAAAATGTAATGGCCATTCAGGGAAAAAAAACGTTAAGCTGTGTATATAAAGTTTTCATTCCCAAAATGAAGTTAGTGGCATTTATTGAGATCTGGCTTATAATACAAACTAGCAGTCCCTTTGGGGCCAATTGATGTAATTATTTTCAGTACGAATCCTAAAGGTTGCCTGTTTTAGGTTAGGAGATGATAATAAAAATACCTAATGCTCTGTTTTTATACCTCATACCAGGTAGCCAATCTGAATCCTAAGGACCTCTCATATACCTTAAAGGATTATGTTTTTAAAGAGCTTCAAAGAGACTGGCCTGGATACAATGAAATAGACAGACGGTCATTGGAGTCAGTGCTGTCTAGGTGATTTCTCTTTTTCTTGCTTTAAAAAAAAAAATTTCTTTAAAAATTAAAGAAATAAGTAATTATTTTAGTCATTGTTATTTTAGTGTTAAGGTGGGAAAGAAAAGCAAGGTGAGCTTTCCATCATGAACATTTTTAAATTATCTCCATAACACATAACATGTGTATCCTTTACAGAAAACTAAATCCATCTCAGAATGCTGCAGGCACCAGCCGTTCAGAATCTCCTGTATGTTCTAGTAGAGATGCTGTATCTTCTCCTCAGGTATTTCATAAACTTACAGAATTATAGACCTGACATAGACATTAGGGGCCACTAATCAGTTCCTCTGATGTATAAGTGAGGGAGATGAGGCCCAGAGAAGCTGCACAGCTTGCCTGCCCAAAGCCAGCTGGTTGTGGCTGAGCTTAGCCTAGAATTTAGGTCTTGGCTTCCAGCCCAGAACTCTCTCTACTACACAGCACTGTTTGTCAGAGTACTTAATGTCTACCTTGGTTTCCATTTTTAAAGTTTACATTTTGTTGTAAGATTATCTACTTTCCAATTTGGTGACTAACTAGAAGACTTATCCAGTCCCATACAATTATCAGATTATATGGAAAATTGCAGAGATTTAATTTTGTCTGGCAACATGTTCCAGAAGAATATTTTGGGGGGAAATGGATTTACAACCAGCAAATAAACAAAAATGATGGCATGTTCCCATGCTTTCTTAAAGCCCTTTTCAATTGGATCCTTATCAGAGTACTCCCAATCAGATTCTTCTCCATTTTAGAGTTTTCCCCAAGAGATTCAGCTCATCCAAAGGTGAGAAGGTCCTAGGCAATACTAGAGTGAAGCTGCCTGCTTCTTAGCTGACTGGCCAACTTCAGAACTCTCTCAGTGTTCTGGGTGCTTTTGACAGACACTGGGATGGCCTCCTCACCCCGGTAGTGCTGACACAGGGTCCTGCCTCTCTCTCTGTGAGAGACCCTACTCCCAAGAATTAGTGAGAGGCCCACAGATGTGTGGAGAACACTAAGCATGCCCTGGGCAAATGGCCATTCACACATCCAAAAATATTAGAAACCTATTGTGATGAACAGAGGGGGAACAAAAAAGAAAAAGGAAAACAGTTCTGTCCTTGCATATACAGTGTCTGTGGAAGTCTCACTTTTAATGCCAACTATTATGAAACTACTTCTACTCTGATCAAATTATATACTCGGTGCCAAATAAATAGTGTTAAATTGAAAACAGAATAAAGTAATGAGTTGATTACCATTATTTTCTTTCAAGCCAAAATACAAGCCACAGCATTACATTTAAGCATAAATGTGAATTTATATTTTGTACTTTTCAACTATCTAAATTTCCTTTTTAACTTAAATACTATTATTGTGGTTGACAGCATGGGCTACTATTACCATTAAAATTTTTTAGTACTTCTACCTAATTTTAGGCCAGTTATAAGACCTATTTTCCAATCTGGTAAAGAGATATGTAAGGGTAAAAAAAAAATTAAATAGCATTTCAATAGTGATAGAGATAATTAGAGAAACTACTCTGAAAGTGCTAGCTGTTCCCACTCTAAGACAGGTGGAATGATAAATGACAGCCAAAATATTCTTAACTGGAGCATTTTAGCCCATCAAAGATTAAAATAAGTGTGGGCTATTGCCCTTTACCTAGCTGTGTTATTTCACGGAGTCAAACGGGACAAATTGCTTTCTCTCATTTAATATAACTAGGTCAACCATGGCCAGCAAGGAGGGCGACTGCCTTTGTTTAACACTCTCCCAACTGTTAAATCAGCATAGTCTCGCTTGGAACTTAGGGTAAAGCTGTATGATCAGAAAGAATTCAGTAAGCACTCCGAGAAACATTTGCCAGATTCTGCTTTTTGACATTAAACATGAAAATTTATTTCACGTTTGGTTTTATGTTGTTATCGTTCTGGTTTAGTTTTTGTTTGGGTGGGTTTTTTTGTTTTGTTTTGTTTTGCTTAAGTGTGAAGAAAGGTTAACATAACCCTAGTCATAGACTTAAGTATGAGTAATATGACTTAGTTGTTTAACCCCATATATATATTGAATTTATTTAATTCTAGTGCAAACTGGCTCACTTTTTTCCTTTTCCCTCCCCTAGAAACGGCTTTTGGATTCAGAGTTTATTGATCCTTTAATGAATAAAAAAGCCCGAATATCTCACTTGACGAACAGAGTACCACCAACACTAAATGGTCATTTGAATCCCACCAGTGAAAAATCTGCTGCAGGCCTCCCGCTGCCCCCTGCAGCTGCTGCCATCCCCACCCCTCCACCGCTGCCTTCAACCCATCTGCCCGTCTCACATCCTCCTCAGATTGTAAATTCTAACTCCAATTCCCCTAGCACTCCAGAAGGCCGGGGGACTCAAGACCTACCTGTTGACAGTTTTAGTCAAAACGATAGTATCTATGAGGACCAGCAAGACAAATATACCTCTAGGACTCCTCTGGAAACCTTACCCCCTGGTTCAGTTCTACTAAAGTGTCCAAAGCCTATGGAAGAAAACCAGTCAATGTCTCACAAAAAATCCAAAAAGAAGTCTAAAAAACATAAGGAAAAGGACCAAATAAAAAAGCACGACATTGAGACTATTGAGGAAAAGGAGGAAGATCTTAAGAGAGAAGAGGAAATTGACAAGCTAAATAACTCCAGTCCAAATTCCAGTGGAGGTATTTTACCTTTGTAAAAGTACTGACTACATGTTAGATGAACTGGAAGTGCATGCTCTCATGAGTTTGAAATTATACAGTTTATAATTAGTAATGCTTTTTTAGCAAATGCCATTTCATTATATTATTTAGTGTTGTGCTTTTGAGCAGTTTTGTTTTTTTTTTGTTTTTTTGTTTTGTTTTGTTTTCATTTTACAGCACTTGTTTTCAGTCTCTTTTTGGCCAATTATTAAACATGGTTTCTATATTAATAAGAATGGCATTTGAAAATAACTCTGTCACACTTCAGAGACTTACTTTTGGAAGGTGGACTTTTAACATTCTTTTCCATATCTGTTATGATATTGTACAACCTCAACATGACCTATTATATGCCATTCTTGAACTGATTTAACCAGACACAATTCACAGTAAGAATATTCATTTCCTTCTTTCTCAATGAAACAGGGTCACCTTGCTTTAATTAATATTAGCACAGGGGAAATGTCAACTTTCTAATAAATCAGGTGAGATAAAATTTCATTTGCAGATCCATAACATCATCTTTATTTAGAGTGAAAACACTTTGTTTTTTGCAAAGCTGTTAGCTAGTGTTTGCTTAATAAATCTTAAGGATTGAAGCTTTTTACCCCAGTTTTGAGAGTCCTGTTTTAGTGAACTAACATCAATTGTTATTTGTAAAATTAACCATTTCAAGCTTTAGGAGCTTAAATGCTAAATATCTAGAGATCCATACTTAAAGCTTTACTTCTAAAGGACAGAGGTAATTCATTAAAAGCCTGCTTGCCTAAGATGTCCTGAGTGTTAAAAACTGACAAAATTAGATTTTTCTTATTTAAAAATATGTCCTCTAAAACTTAATGCCTTGCATGCCGGCACATAGAAGATCCAAGTTCACCATTTGGCATTGCTGCCAGTTTTGAACGCAGAATAACTAAGGCAAAATTCCCTGGGAAAATATGGCTTTGGAAAAATTACTTTAATGAGTAGAGTTATAAGGAGAGTTGTCTTTCTGTATTTTGCTCATAATTCTGAAAGTCTGTAATCTTTAGATTTAATCTTTGCCATATGAGAGAAGCTGTTTTCTTTTAGTGGTACTTCCAAAGAAGTCTTTGCAGGATAATATGATACATTGCTTTTATTGATCTAGACTGGATACATTGCATGTCAAAGCATTTCTGTTTAAATATTTCAGTCAATATAATACTATGTAATGGCACAAAAGGTAGGTATAAGCTTTTTCCCTCAACACTCTTGTAGTTGAATTTGTCAGGTCAGGAAAAGAAATTAAGAAGTAGAACTCCGTGTTCAGAGTTCATAAGCCACTGATTAAACTGCACTCTCCACACTTTCTACCCTCAGGTGGTGATTCTGAGTCATAGGCTAGAGACAGGAAAACTGTATTTCAGTATGTTGAGATCTACATCAGAGTTTCAAGTGTTCTCAGAGTTGGAGACCTGGAGAAGCAGACTTAGTCTCTTTGAATCGTTTACTGAGGATATAGTAACTTTCAGACCCAGTTGGCATAATCACAAATTTAGAAAAACTCCAGACCACATCTGCATGTTTTGGAACTTATCTGGTATCTGTGGCAAAAGGAAAGCTAGGTGACCTGCACTCAATGCCTTTCTCTTTAAGACTCAGGCTATTGTAAAAGTGTGTTCTTTTACCGAAGCATGAATCAAATATATTTAAGGTGAGCAGCATGCACTCAGAATCTATGTATAATATTTGCTTAGGGTACTTTATTCTTTAAAATATTAAACCAAGAAATTATCTAATATTCACTTTCATTTTATATGTTTTGCCAGTAGGTATGATTAGGGTTTGAGTTATCAGTTTAACCCTATTTTGAATGATAAAAAATTACCCAAATAAAAAATCTGAACATATCCTCTGGACATGGTGCATTTAAGCAAATGGAATACTGAAGGATTTACATACTTGCACTGTGTGGCCACAATGCTTAGCACTTAAAAATGTTTTGTCCTTAAAAAAAAAAATCTGCTTAGTGTTATGAGTGCTATAGATTACAGGAATATAAATTGACATTCAATAATACCTTATTTTAAATTACTTTAAACCAATGGGAAAACTTCCTACCCAGTTTCACTGTCTGCATACAAAAAAGGGAGGCAATATAAATACAGTGACCAAAGCAGTCTGCTACCTGACTCTATTGTCTCATCCGCCTTGTTTGAATCCCATGAAAAGTAGATGTTGATGTAAAATTTGTATCTCCCATTGTCTGGCTGCATCTGCCACCACAATCTTTGAATTGCTGGGCAGATGCCACAACTGTTGTTGAAAGAATAGAAGATTGACCTTGGGTTAAGATGGAATTCCTTTATTGTGCAGACACTGCAGTAGCCAGGGTGCTTTAAATGCCTGGCGTCGGTTCTGCTGGCGCTGGTCATAGGGCCTCTATTGTTCATGTTCAATTGTATTCCTTGCTCACTGTTGCTTATTGAGATGGAAGAATAGAATTTGAGGAAAAGTGTTCCAGATGTTTCTAATCTATTTTAGAATTACAGGCATTTGATAACCTTCCTGGTTGATGAATGCTCTGATTTTGTTCTTATTTTTTTTTTTCTTTGTAGGAGTTAAAGAGGATTGCACTGCCTCCATGGAATCTTCAGCAATTGAACTCCCAGATTATTTGATGTAAGTTCATGTGTCTGCCAATGGAGAGAGCAGTTTAATTTTAGAAAGTTTGCAAATTCTTTTCCCATAATTTGCAAATCAGAAAAGTAAGAAGTTCCAGAAATAGAGTCCTGGAGCCACCCCTGCAATTGAAAGGCTGCCATTAAGCCTGCTTGTCCCAAATCTACCCTTGTCTGCATGAGCAGGTTGTGCCTCCCCCCGCGTGAGCTGTGTTTGTTGGCCTTTAAGTATAGAGAAGCCTGTTCTTTGTTCCGGGGCCAGGCTAAGCATTTGATTGTGGAAGATTTTAGGGATCTGACTCTTCAAAGCTGACAGTCTGTCAATGCACAGTCATTCACTTGGGCCCCCCAAAGGGATGGTTTATTACTGACAAAGTGCTTGAACCTCTGCACATAATAATATAAAGTGTAAAGATAGATTTTTATTTAAGTAAAGTTCTTTCCTCAAATTAATTTTTAGAGGAGAGAATAGTAAACTCTGATCATTTCAATTTAGTAATGGTTATAATGTTTTTCTTGTTATGACAACAAGTTGCTAAATGCTGATCTGGGGACATTTTTGTAACTGGTTATCACAGAAATTATAACTTGAACACATAATTCTAGCTTTTTTACAGAATAAAAGTCTTCTGTAAGAAGAAAATAATTAAGTTGCAAGAGCCTGGAAAAATGGAGAGGGAGAGAGCAAACAAATATGACTTTGGATAGCTTTGAAAATGAACAAATGTGCAAAATAGCTAGAATGTAGAAGGGAAAATTGAATCTGGGCTGTCTGAACATTTTTTTTCTATTAAAAGCATCTCATGATGGACAGTGTTAAACTATGCTGTTTAGCCCTTTTCATTTCCAGAGTAGAGATCATTTTAGCTTTAAAACGTGTTACTTCTGCTTAACAGTAGTGTGAAAGCTATACTTATTGGGGAATGATATAGTATGAAACCATAATGCTGGTTATCATCTCTTAACTAACAGGAACTTGAGAAACCTTGCTGAGTACCCTCTCATCTGAGGTAGTGTATGGTTTTAGAGTTCTGTAGGAGAGCCTTGAAAGGCAGCTATCACCTACCACTTAGTTGGCCCAGGAAGGGTCACTTGTCTGCAGCCAGGCTTCCAGGACAGCCTCTGGCTCTGCTGCTGAGGGGGTTCACCTCTTTAACTGCAAACCACTTCTCCTTAGAACTTTTAAATGTCAGCCCCTTGAGTAACAGCTGCCAATGCAGTGCTCTTCCTTTTTGATGGATTTTGAATTTTTTTTTTATAATAGTGACATCTACTTATTATATATGACAAAATCATGTGGGAAAACTAAAAAATAATGCTAAACTTTTCCCCATGGATTCAAGGCTATTGTTGTTTTGCCAGGTTCATTAGTTAATCACCCCTCTCCTTTCCCCCCCACCCCCCACCACCACGAGATAGAGTTTTGCTCTTGTTGCCTAGGCTTGAGTACAATGGTGCAATCTCAGCTCACTGCAACCTCCGACTCCAGGGTTCAAATGGAGCCTCCCAAGTAGCTGGGATTACAGGCACCCACCACCATGCCTGGCTAATTTTTTGTATTTTTAGTAGAAACAGGGTTTCACCATGTTGGCCAGGCCAGCCTTGAACTCCTGACCTCAGGTGATCCACCTGCCCCAGCCTCACAAAGTGCTGGGATTACAGGCATTAGCTACCACACCGGCCTTAATTCCATATTTAAAAGGTTTTTTCAGATTACTTATCTAAGGATCGTTCCTGGATCCGTCTCAGTGCGTTTCTGTATGTCTGTCATGTTTCTAGTGCTATGTGACTGTTTGCTTAATTTATTTAAATAAAGGCAATTTATATTAACCCAAAACTAGTCTTATATAAATATAGCAAATTTTCGAAAAATGGTGAGGAAGCATGGATTTTCAGAAAAATTACCAAAAATACAGAACTTAAGTTGCCTCATAGAAAACTGAAGGGACATCCTATAAAACCTAAATGATCAACCTGTGAATAATTCATACTTAACCAAAATATTTCTGATTTTTATGCAGTAAGAATACTTTTGCTTGTAGTTGTTAAGCTATCAAAATTGTTTAAAATTTTTTCCATCACTGCATTAAGAGCCAACTTTAGAACTACAACAGTTTTTCTTAAAAATAGGGAAATGCTTTTTCTTAAAATGCCAGTGTAACCAAATAATCTCTTCTATAATAGCAACACAATTGTTTTTTTCTTCCTCAAGTGTTTATTAATTTTTTTCTATTGTACTTTAAGTTCTGGAGTCTATGTGCAGATCTTGCAGGATTGTTGCATAGTACACACATGCCATGGTGGTTTGCTACCTCCATCCCCCGTTACCTACATCAGGCATTTCTCTCAATGTTATCCCTTCCTACCCCCCAATGTCCCTCCCCTAGCCCCTTACCCCTCAACAGACCCCAGTGTATGATGTTCCCCTCCCTGTGTCCATGTTCAACACCCGCCTATGAGTGAGAACATGCAGTGTTTTGTTTTCTGTTCTTGTGTCTGTTTGCTGAGAACGATGGTTTCTAGATTCATCCATGTCCTTACAAAGGACATGAACTCATCCTTTTTTATGGCTGCATAGTATTCCATGGTATATATGTGCCACATTTTCTTTGTCCAGTGTATCATTGATGGGCATTTGGGTTGGTTCCAAGTCTTTGCTATTGTAAACAGTGCCACAGTGAACATACATGTGCATGTGTCTTTATAATAAAATGATTTATAATCCTTTGGGTATATACCCAGTAATGGGATTGCTGGGTCAAATGGAATTTCTATTTCTAGATATTTGAGGAATCACCACACTGTCTTCCACGGTGGTTAACTAATTTACACTCCCACCAACAGTGTAAAAGTATTTCTATTTCTCCACATCTTCTCCAGCATCTGTTGTCTCCAGATTTTGTAATGATCAGCATTCTAACTGGCATGAGATGGTATCTCAATGTGCTTTTGATTTGCATTTTTCTAATGACTAATGATGATGAGCATTTTTTCATATGTTTGTTGGCCTCATACATGTCTTCCCTTGAAAAGTGTCTGTTCAGGCCGGGCGCGGTGGCTCAAGCCTGTAATCCCAGCACTTTGGGAGGCCGAGGCGGGTGGATCACGAGGTCAAGAGATCGAGACCATCCTAGTCAACATAGTGAAACCCCGTCTCTACTAAAACTACAAAACATTAGCTGGGCATGGTGGTGCGTGCCTGTAATCCCAGCTACTCAGGAGGCTGAGGCAGGAGAATTGCCTGAACCCAGGAGGCGGAGGTTGCGGTGAGCCGAGATCGCGCCATTGCACTCCAGCCTGGGTAACATGAGTGAAACTCTGTCTCAAAAAACAAAAAAAAAAACAAAAAAAAAGCAAAAAAACAAACAAACAAAAAAAAAAGTGTCTGTTCATATCTTTCGCCTACTTTTGAATGGGTTTGTTTGTTTGTTTCTTGTAAATCTGCTTTAGTTCTTTATAGATTCTGGATATTAGCCCTTTGTCAGATGGGTAGACTGCAAAAATTTTTTCCCATTCTCTTGGTTGCTGGCTCACTCTGATGATTGTTTCTTTTGCTGTGCAGAAGCTCTGGAGTTTAGTTATATCCCATTTGTCCATTTTGGCTTTTGTTGCCATTGCTTTTGGAGCATCACAATTGTTGACCAGTTTGGTATATTCCCTAAGGAAATTATTAAATAAAATACTGAAGGTGTGGTTTTGAGAAAGCACAATAAATATATAACAAATTAAGTCTGAGTTTCAAGATCAGTTTAACTATGTTGCTTATATATGCTTATCCCTGGGGACCTCTTTTTATTCCGGGGCTCCCTCTGGTGTGTAGTCAGGACAGCCCGTGCCCAGGAAGGACTGTTGCACTGCTTGGCTGGCAGTGTTTCTTTTACAGCTAAGACACCAGGAGGGCAGCTTTACATCAGCAGACTATCACTGTCTCAATTACTCTTAGAAAATTAAACCTCTACACTGTCTAACTCAGCATGAATAAAAATATTAATGAGGACACTAAGTTTGCTCGCTGCATCACTTTTCTCACATTTCCTGCTAGGCATCTGTGATCTTAGCAATTTAAATACACTGATGAGCTTATATAAGACCATTTGGAGAGGACTGAACGCCAAGATTTTGTGGCAGTGAAGAATATATGTGTACCTTTAGGGGGCATCCTGAAGCTTCTGCCACCTGCCTGAAATTGCTTTGAAATCTCCATTTTTATTTCAGAAAGTCAAGGGAATTTTGCATTAATAACAGAAACAGAGTCCAAAGAACCAGGCCAGATCCTTATGTGATCCCAGTTCCTAGATCTACAAATAAGGAATACTCTAATAGGCCAGGTGCAGTGGCTCATACCTGTAATCTCAGCACTTTGGGAGGGCAAGGCAGGGCAACATGATAAGACCAGCCTGGGCAACATGATGAAACCCTGTCTCTACTAAAGATAGAAAAATTAGCTGGGCATGGTGGCGCACGTCTATAACCTCAGCTACTCGGGAGGCTGAGGCATGAAAACTGGTTGAGCCCAGGTGGTAGAGGTTGCGGTGAGCTGAGATCACGCCACTGCCCTCCAGCCTGGGCAACAGGAGCTAGACTCGGTCTCAAAAAACAAACAAACACAAAAAACTTAATACTAAGTTTAATAATAAAATGCCGTTTAAATTTACTTATTACTGAATAAATGAGTGCTCAAGGAAAATAGTCTTCTCTTACCAGGTAAGAGTAATTCACATCCCAAAGTAAAACACAGAGTTATGTCATTTTATTAAGAAAGTAAATTAGACGAATAATACAACACTGGCTTCTGTTCAACAAAGTATGACACTTAAGTGTTTGAAAAGAACTAGAGAAACATGCCTTTTTGGTCCAACTCTCATTTTACAAAATGGTTGGTAATTTCCTTTTTGTATTTTATATATTTGCCTGGTCAGAAATATGAGGAAAGGGATAGGGGAAGCAAGCCCGAGGTACCTTGTTGAAGATTTCTGCTGGTGGCATGTCTGAAAGGCCAAGCAACAGACTATCTCTCATAAAGCAGTAGGTCCAGAGAGAGCTTTGACTTTCAGCACTCAGTGACTGCGTGACATTCTCCTGGTCTCACATTACTCATTGAGTCCTTCTGTCTCTCTGTGACTTGTAACAGATGGGTTGGCATCTACCGTTAGTGTGGTAGTGAATTATGTTGGATAGAGGAAGATTCAGGAAACTAGATCTACGTAAATATTGTTTTCTTTTTACTTAGTTGCATTTTAGTTCCATTGCCACCATGTCCTTGCCACATTTACTCTGTTTCATTGAAGCTCTCAGACTCTCCTGTGTAATCATTTTACCTGGAAGATGTTTGGAGGACTGATCTGGCAGCGAACCACTGGCAGAGTGGCATTAAACATTAGTGACACATGCATGGATATAATCTCTAAATATTTGGTTTAAATCTCAGACTTGTATATTCATGTCTATTGTGTAGCTACTCTCCATTTATCTTTTTTCCTTTTATCTTATTAGAAAATATATCGCTATCGTCTCCTATGAGCAACGCCAGAATTATAAGGATGACTTCAATGCAGAATATGATGAGTACAGAGCTTTGCATGCCAGGATGGAGACTGTAGCTAGAAGATTTATCAAACTAGATGCACAACGAAAGCGCCTTTCTCCAGGCTCAAAAGAGTATCAGGTAAATGGATTTGTTCCTAGATGGACTGACTATAATATTTTACCTTTTTTCTTTCCCTGCCCTGTTCAACCTCAGCCATCACAGTGGCCTTTAGAGTAAGTACTCTTACAGACCAGTTTCTCTGCTGCTTTAGGAAACTAAATATTTGAAATAGTTCTTGAAAATAAATTATCGTAGTAAACCTGTATTTCTATCAGTGGAAAAAAACTTGTGCCACTATAACATGTCACATATTGAGAAAAATACCAAACACAATTAAATAGGAGAAAAAGTTGGATCTTGAGACTCAGTTAAATATTTGATTAATTACACTGCCAACTTAGACTACAGCTCATAGGTCTGGTGCTATCCCAAAACAGTACTATTTCAAGTTTTTTTTTTTTAAACCTCAATCTGACATAGAATAGGAAAGATATAGACATAGGAAATAAAGAAGGCTTCATACACAGAGACTTGGGGCTTAAGTAAAGAAGTTTGGTCCTTCTCACTACAGAGTGATCTTTGTTAACCCGTCTTACTTTGTTTTCACTTTCCTACTTGAAGTGGTAAAATTACTACAGCTGACAAAGAGCAGGAGATGCCTGACCTGTGTCCTGATTATTTTTTGTAATTCTTAGCAAAGGGATTGATAGAAATGAGTATTCCCTCCCATGTGGGCTAGGTTACTTTGACACACTTCACAGACAGATGGTATAGTGGCGCCTCTGTCCCAGCCCACTACCACTGTCCAGGCTGGAACTTACGTGAGACAATGGATGAGATTTCCCACAACGGGAAAGCAGCCTGAGAGCATTTGTGTCCTAGAAATTTATTATGTCTTCTATTAGTGGGCCTTAATCTATTTCAACAAGCTGATGAGGGTTACAAGAGACTGTGCCAGAAGAATCGGTGTTTAGAGGTACAAGAGGTTGGTGATATGGTGGTTTGCGTTTTTTTGTTTTTTTCATATAGTCATTTATCAGTGTATATGATTACACTGAAACTAGAATGTAGTTCCAAGGATTACTTGGTTAGGAGCGGTTAATGTTTGTGTGGCCTTGGGCAAGTTACTTAATGCTTCTCTGCCTGTGAATTCCCTATCCATAAAATGGGATAATCATTGAGTTGTGAGGAATAAACATAAGTAAGCACTAGTAAAGTGCCTGGATCCATGCCTGGTACTTGGTACATACATTAGGCTCGCTATTATCCCTCCAGGAACCTGACCGCCCCCAACAACCCCCATAGACAATCACTGTTCTGGTTTCCAGTGTATTCTTTCGGAAGTGTGTTTATGTGTGTGGTATGTGCATGTATGTATACATGGTATAAAATGTATGTACATAGTAAATTCAACATATATACCATATTTAATTGAATCTAAGGTTTCTTCATTTGTAAGATGTACCATTGTTTTATGTCCTAATAACTTAATTATGATACATTATTGTTTGTACTGGTTCCATTAAAATGGGGAAAAATGAGCATCTTACAAGTTATGAAATTCTTAGAATATAATACTATTCTGTTTTTCCCTTTTAAACAAATGGTATCAAGCTGTCCATAGTGTTCTGCACTTTGCTTTTTTTCGCTAAACAATATAAT
This sequence comes from Sapajus apella, assembly GCF_009761245.1. NCBI lineage: Eukaryota > Metazoa > Chordata > Mammalia > Primates > Cebidae > Sapajus > Sapajus apella. The sequence goes on from NW_022436941.1 coordinate 44,399,909, forward strand.
GCATCTTGGAGAACTTTTTTATATTGGTACATAAAGTACTTCCCCATGTTTTAATGGCCTCTTAGAATCCTTTGTATAGATTGATGAACATTTCAATTTTGTTTACTGTCTTCTGCTTTACAAACAGCACTGCAGTGAATAATCTTGTATATGCGTCATTCACTCAGGGGCAAGTATATCCACAGGATAAGTAGAATTGCTGAGTCAATTTTGCATTTTCTATTTTGATAGCTGTTGCCACACTGCCTTTCATAAAGATTGTTTCAAGTTACATTCCCACAGTCAATATTTCCTATACCCTTGCTTAATGCATGTTAGCTATTTGTATTGCCACACACAAAAGAAGCTGTTCTCTTCTAATTTCTAATATTTAATTTTGTAGAATGTTCATGAAGAAGTCTTACAAGAATATCAGAAGATAAAGCAGGTAGGTGTCGTCACTATTAATTTTTTAACCTGTGGTTGAAAAATGTTGCAAATTCTGCAACGTCATTCCTCACTGGTTTCTTTGTTTCATCTGCAGTCTAGTCCCAATTACCATGAAGAAAAATACAGGTGTGAATATCTTCATAACAAGCTGGCTCACATCAAAAGGCTAATAGGTGAATTTGACCAACAGCAAGCAGAGTCATGGCACTAGAACTCTGCTTGGACCAGAAGATGTGAATAAACTTAAGCTTATTTATTTCAAATTCCAAATGAGTTGCTCTAGATTCTAAAAAGGTGAAACTTTGGCTGTTGAAAGTTTCAGTATTAGTAAACTTGAGTTACTTTTTCTTTTCCATTTTACTTTGCTTCCCTGCATTTTGAAGCTGCTCTTTCTGGTCCTCCCCCATCTCGCCCCCAAGACTTGTGTTTGTTAATAGAAATAATTTTTTAGGTATTGGGGATCCATTGTCTATATTTCAAATCAGTTTTTTCTCCTCAAAAACTTGTGTTTGTTATTAGAAATGATTTTTTAGATATTGGGGATCCAGTGTCCACACTTAAAAGTTGTATGTGTTTTAAAAAAAAAAAAAAAAAAAACAACAGTAATGTGCAAGGTGAAATGCTTTTGGATAAACATAAGCCTATTTTTGACCTTTCTTAATGCAAACTCTTTGCCTTAAATGGTAGAATATTTAGAAATTTGCACAAAATTTTAAAAATAAACATTGTCTTGGAGGGTTAAAAAAATAGAAAGGTGTATATGTGGATTCACATACACATATGTATATACAGGCTGACTTGATCTAGAACATTAAATCTGCCCTGCAAGTTAACCCCCCATTGCAATGGTTGCCTTAAGGTGTTTGCTAGTTGTGTACATAGTGTGGTTAATCATTAGCTACACTGCTTCCCACTTGATTAGAGCAATGGGAAGCATATTGTGGCCTACCAGCATCTGGAAGTGTGTGCTCGATCTGTATGTGTGCAGAGGTGGTGTGGATGTGAGCGTGCATGAAGGAAAAAAAGCTGCTACTCTAAGTAGGCCGAACGCTCAGGTTAAACAACTGACGAGTGTTACTGTAGGGTTTTGTTTTGTTTTTTTTCCTATCAAATTGCTACTTCTTTTGTGGAAGACAAAAGCATTTCCATTTCAACGAGTTTGTCAGCTTTAATATTGTTGGGCAAAAATTGACACGTCATGAAAATGAAACAGATCTATAGTTTTGGGGCAAATTATAAAATTAAATGTGCAGGTAACCTATTTATATACTGCTATAAAGTATTTTTTGAAGAGAGATATGCAAAGAAGCTATTACCTACATAAGATGTATATTTAAAGATTTTTTTCATCCTGGTGCCAGGAATATAAAAAGAGTGGATATATTTAACCATAACATACTGTGATTCATCAAACAGCACAAACTTTCATTTCATGGAGTTTATCTGTTGACGTTGATTTAAACTGTCACTTGTTTTATCATGTGGGAACATAAGTTATGTGGTCAAAAATATAAGGATTTTGAACTAATGTTGATTTAAGTTGTATTGTCTTATTGTATTGTCTTTTCAAAGTGCTGCCAGTTGAAAAGGGAAGCATTATGTTTACAAATCTGTTTTGAAATGTTTGCCAAAATTTTGGTAGTGTCTTTAATAAAGATGTTTGTCTCCAGCATCCAGAAAAATAAATAGCTTTGTTGTGTGTCACTGTAAACCAGAAAAATGTTGGTTATCTAGAATACGTGAGAGAGCATGTAGATTAACTTTTCTCTTTGGAGTTCTAAAACATTAACTGGAAAAATTAGATAATATACTAAATGTATGCAGATGTATACAGACTATACAAAGACTGAAACAAGACCCTTTTGCACTACAACTCTATAACAATACTGCAGAAATTTTGTTTCTATGTAGCACGGACCTCCTAGGGAATTCTATTTCTTTTAGCGTTGAGATCCCTGGTGCTCTTTTTTTTACCTCAGAATTGGTACAATCATTATTAAACTTTAATTTATTTCAAACTTTTTAATTGAAAAAGGAAAGGGAAACTTAATTGGGGATAAATCCAGGCATCATATTATTATGATAGAGTCTCCTGAAAGGTTTGTCTGTAGGTAATGAAGTCATTGGTGTTATTTCTTGGACATCTTGGCCTTTTAATCAAAGACTGTGTGCTGCTATTTGTGATGAGCAAGGTTTCTCAAAAGCAAAAGGTGCTTAGACCACTTGCATCACCTGAGTTAGAGTCTCTAGGCATAGGGCCCAAGTATCTGCATTTTCACAGGTTTCCTATAGGTGACATTTTGCAAGCTAAAGTATGAGAACTACTGGCTTGGATGTAGCTCTAAACTTTTAGGTCTCTAAATCTTGAAATCTTGAACTGAAGGTCAACTGTTGGCTTTTCTTCTTCTCTTTTTTTTTTTAATGTCCATCATGTCAGCAGGTGCAAATCACTTTTCCCCTTTGCATGATTTGAGGCACCTCCTCACTTGTTTCACTGCCAACTCTCATGCAGAACCTGTTTACAAACAAGCCTTCCAGTTGGTGAATGGTTAGCCATTGGAGCTCCTGCCCATCGGCACATCTTCTGGTTTACAAGTTGGGTAACAATGAAAGCTGGAGATGCTAAATGGAAATCCAGCATTGCATATCCTTAGACCTGATCCCATACCAGTAAAAGCCTTAATTTAGATGTTAGTTGTATGTGTTGGACAGATCCTTGCAAAAAAGTGTCTGTCTGTTAGTTGTAAATTTGAAAGTTGTAAATCTCTGAATCTGCTATTATCCAAGTTTTATCCCTTTTAAAGATGGGGCATCAGCCTATTAAAATATTTATAATCACTTTTCATTCCCTGCTGCAAGACTTTTAGATTCTTACAAATGATTGCTACAGGAATAGTGGCCACTAAATGTCGGTTACTCTGGTGGAAGAATTTATCTCCTTTTTTGTTTGTTTGTTTGTTTGTTGTTTTGGAAGGGTAATTAGTGTAAAAAAATCAAGATTAAAGATTAGAGAATGAGTTGTATAGTTTTTTTCCATCACATTTCATCTCAAATGATTTGAAGGACTTTTGAAGATTTTTACCAACATCCTTAAATCAACTCCAGATTGAATAAACAATTGGTTTAAATCAAACCAAGAGAGCATTAACAGATGTGGGTTTTTTGAAAAATATAGGCATTGCGTTTCCTATCTTGTTGATTATTTATTCCCCTTTGAATACTTTAGAGGGGTTAACTTTCAACTTTTAAGTCGTAATGGATGTTTTATACTTGTTCTCACAAAATTGTTATGGTCAGTTTATATCATTGCTCCATGCATTGATCATAAAAATTCAGTATTAATTTTTTCTCTGATTGATCTTATAAGCTTTATAGGAGTTTTCTTTTCCCTTATAAAGTATTTAACCTTATTATATAAAACAAATGCCTGCTTGCATATTGGAAGATGTTGAAATTAGTTTTAGACAAAAATGGTCCATCAGTTCAGACACTCTGCTTGGATGCCTTACCCTTTTCATTAGGGCATTCTTTGCTTCTGAAACTTGGCAGAAACTCTTTAGCCAGTCCACTGCCTTTCTGACAATGTATGGAGTCACGTATGCTTGGTATATGCCTTTACTACTTTTAAAGTTCTACAGTTTGTTACTTGCCCTAGTGTTACTAAATCCTTTTCTTATGTGTACTGAATGGGGAAAAAATTATAGCCAGCACTTTGAGAGGAATGTTTTGGGAAAGGATATTAACTGGCACTACTAAGTAAAGGCCACAGAAGATGCTATCAATGTTATTTGTAGCCTGAAGATTGAACAAGGCTGTGAGGCTCATTTCAAACTATTTTGAGGTGTTAAATTATCTGTATGCTGTTTCTCAGCTGTTCCACTCAAACCATGTTAGGACTCTCGAAGGTAAAATGTCACAGGGGCTTTTCAGTTGTTACTGAGCTCAGCAGCTATGGTGGCCCCTGTTCTACACCAATTTCAGTTCAATAAAAATGTTAACTTTGCAATTCTGGTACTTGTTTTTCCTTTGTCTCATTTCAAGCCTCTGTGTCAAAAAAAAAAAAAAAAAAAAACAAAAAAAAAAAAAAAACCATGACAGAGTGTTCACAGAGATATTGCTTATTGGGGCCCTAGGAAGTGGGAACAGAGAATCTGTTCCAGGGATCTGCCTGTTTGTAAGTATAGAACACGCCCTCCAGGGGCAATTTCTACTAGGAGAACAATAATCATAGTTACCATTTATTGAGGGTTTCCTCTTTGTTACATATTTTTGCTACATTATCCCATTTCTCACCACCTTTTATCTCCATTTTACAGGTGGGTAAACTAAGGCATAAAGAAGTTAAGAAACTTGCCTGTCACGCAGTTAGTACATGGCAGAGCTTGGGAAGTCAGACCGCAGCATCTGTGTTCCTAACCACTTCTCCATCCTAGCCCTCATATGTTTATATAGGATAAGACTAATCTTTTCAAAGTGATAATTCCAGTGATACCACACAGGCTAGACAAGCCCTTTTGGTTCCAAAGGCTAGAATGTGGGGATCAGAAAGATTTTCAGTGGATTATTTTGGGGGAGTTGATTTGTCAGAAATCACAGAATACATTTGAAGGGAGGCCAACACACTCTTTGAGAAAAGGTTGATTCCCGTATTCACTTTACTTTCAAAAGTGTACAGTTAACAACAGGATATTTGAAAGTGGGCAGTGGAGGTAGAAGGGAAGGGTACAGTCTTGTAATCATATCATTCTCTCTTCATACCAAAAGGCTATCTCAGGAACAGACTCCCGCTTGCCAGTCTGAGAAGACATATGGGCATTCTCCCAGCTGAATCCTTAACCTCTGGTTTCTAAAAATCTTCTGAAGGAATAATGTAGGAGGAAGGGAAGAAAGCCTCAATCAAACATTGGTATTAAAAACCCAGAGGGAGTAATGTGGGCGGTGTCTCTGGTCATGTTTATAAGAAGCCTCAAGGATTAGTGAGGTTCCCAACACCATGACTGTCAGGTGCCCTCCCCAGTCCCTTATCCCACTGGACCTTCAACAGGCTCCTGTCCTCAGCTGTAAAATGAAAATATGCTTTCTTACTGAGGCATGCAAGGGGTTTCACTGTTGTTCGTAAAAGCACTTGGGAGCTCTGTGAAAAAAAAAAAAAAATTCTTTAAACTACAGAATATCTGCTGAATGCAAGAAGGAGTGTTTGTTGAAACACTATTTTCCGTGTAAGAATGAATTCATTTTGACTGATTGCAAGGGGGACAAAGGCAGAAACTAGAGGTTTCAAGGTGAGGTGTTAGGGGGTTGTTTTCTTGAACACTGGGTGTACACATGCCTGCTCTACTGGTTTTATCTTTCTGAGACTGGGACAGGAAGCTGACTGGCAGTGGCTGTAGGCTCTGACATGATTGCTTAATTCTCAAGTTAGGGATCAGATGATTCTGCCAGGTGCAATACTGGAGATGTGTCATTTCAACTCCTGCCTGCCTCCTTCAACTGGCCAGCCTGGCTGGTTTTTCTTACTGTAATTAGATGGTTGGTACCCTGTGAACATTTGTAGATGGACAATAAGAACTTCACGTCTAGGACTATGAATGTAGAAGAGTGCTTCCTACAGATGAGTCCACATAATTGGCCAGCATGTTGCAGTTCTACAGCTGGGGCTTCTAGAAGTATGCTGACTGCCCTTCCAGACTTCCTTCATTCCAAATAGGCTTACAGAATCTCGTTGTGGAGCACATGGATAGCATGATCTACTTTATCAGTCTGGTTGCCTGTTCCTCCCACTCTTCACACATCAGTCACACACACCTCCTTCAGGCTCTCCAATACTTCTTGCTTCTCCTACCCCAAAGGCCTCCTGTGCTAAGTAGACTGTACCACCACCACCACCCTCTTCCCCTTCCTCACTTAGCTAAGTCCTCCATATCCTTAAGCTCTCCGCTTAGGCTTCACTTCCTTCAGGAAGTCTTCCCTAAACCACCCCTGGCCCCGCCCCCACCCCCACCCCCTGCACTACCCAGGCTCCTCTGGGTATATACTCTTTCATTCTATACTTCTCCTTTGTGACATTTGTCATAATTATAACTGGATACTAATTGCATTATTAAGTCCGTGGGAGAAGAAACGGCTCTGTTCACCAGGGTATCCCCAGCCTCTAGGCTAGTGCCTGCCATATAAAAGGTGCTCAATAACAATTTATTAAAAGAATGAATGAGGCAGACTATTTCTATCGGTCATATTTAAAATTCACGTGGCCCAGGGATTTGGATTACTCCAAGAATCTTCTCTGTCATTCAAGTTTGTGTTCTTGCACTTTATCTTCCCAAAGTCATGACTAAGAATCAGTTAATGATGGCAGACTGGCACCCATGACAAACTAACTGATAGAGTTTCGATATTTGTCCCCTCCAAATCTCATGTTGAAATGTGATTCCCAGTGTTAGAGGTGGGGCCTGGTGGGAGGTGTTTGGGTTATGGAGACAGATCCCACACCAATGGCTTGGTGCCCCTCCCATAATAAGTTCATGGCATATCTGCTTGTTAATCTGGCGTGTCCTCTCTCTCACCATGTGACATACCTGCTCCCCCTTTGTCTTCCACCATAAGTAAAAACTCCCTGAAGCCCTTCCCAGAAGCAGGTGTTGGCACCATGCTTATTGTACAGCCTGCAGAAATGAGCCAGATAAACCTCGTCTTTATAAATTACCCAGCCTCGGATATAACTTTATAGCAACACAAATGGACTAATACACTGACTTGACTTTGCAAGTCCATTTGCCATGTGATTTTACTGACATTTATTTTATGCCTAGCCTTTGTGTAATCCTCCAAGTGGTAGACATTTTGAGGATAATCGAAGTACTTTGGGATGCCTGTAACTGGAGAGCTAGCAAAGCCCAGTGCTGTTGATGGGCTGGGCTAGTTCTCCATTTACAGGAATCCCAAACCTTCACGTTGTAGATGGTGAAATGAAGATGTCTAAGTGACAGCACATGGGAGAGCAGGATAAGACCGCAGGAGCTTACACACTCTTCTAGGTGGTGCTGAGAACAGCCCAGCAACCACCGGAAAAGGATATGAAGACAAGGAGTGGTAAAGTACCAGGGAAGCAGTGCTATAGCACAAGCAGCGGGCACAGAGGTTCAGAGCAGGGAGTCGAGCCAGTCAGCTTGACTTAGAGTCCTGCTCCACCACTCACAAGCCACAGGCCGTGGGCATGTTTATAAAGCCCCAGATCCTCAGTTTCCCATCATGAACAGGATAATACCTGCCTTGGAGGTTGCTGGGCTGACACATATGTAGCGAGGTGCCTGGCACCTTGTATGTTTTCTGTATGTATTTTTATTGGATACTTTATTTCTTTCCATCTTTTATTCAGAGGGGGAAAGCTTTGTAGCAATATTCGTAGCAAAGCAGCCAGCTAGAACTGAACAACCCTATTAGGTTAATTTAGACATTTGCATAAAAGCGATTGAGCTCCCCTGGTAAATGGACACAGCCCAGAACATTTTAAAGGCTCTGCTATTGATTGCTCTGTGAAAAATCCTATTTCTCTATGAAATACATTTTTTTCTATGAATTTTTTCAAGTACCACATTCGCTTCTCTTGGCATCTTGGCTACCAGTAACTTAGACACAGTGCTGATGCATTTGTTCTAAACTTGAGCTTAACTTTGAATACTCTATTCTCTTTTCCAGTTGTCTTTATAAAGGACAGTTTTTAAAAGAGCCTTTTTGTCTGGAAGCCTAAGTGCTTCTTGCCACCTAGTTTACTAGGGGGGTTGTTCATTATAGGTAAGATGCTTTGGATAAAAGGCTGCCGTGAAAATCACTTTTTCTTATACCTGTAAGATTTTCCTTCTCCTCCGAAGGATAGAGTTAATTTAAACCAGCCTTGTCAAAGGAGTGCCAAGAGGGTCTCTAGGGGTCTCGTGGCCACCTGAGCTTCAGAACTCTGCAGCTGAGAACAGCCGTAAGGAGACACTAGGGACCTTCAGCAAAGCCACCTTTTTCTCCACCCTCCTCCTTCCCTCCTCTCTCTCTGCCCCTGTTGACAAATCTTTATGACTGTGGTAGCCAATTATCATCTGCTCCTCCCTTCCTTAACTCACATCCCCACCTGCTCCTCCCTTCTCGTCATTCCCTCCTCTTGCCTGAGTGAACTACCCCAGCTCCCCTCTTCTGTTAACATGCACTTCTTAACCATTTTCCCCTTGTCTTTGGTTAAAAATGATTTGACATATAGATGGTGACAAGGCCAGGTCAGGAACAGGGACCTAAAAGCCGTACATGAAAAACTGCGGAAGGCAGATAGAAAATGCTTTATGGTATTGGAGGAAAGAATGGAACACGGAGTCCTCCACCCTGGGCCTGAGTTCCTGATATTCACCTACCTTTGACCCAGAGCAATTTGCCCAAATCCCTAGATCTCTTTCTTTCATCCCTGGTAAAATAATGCCTGTGAAGATTAAATCAATACTGTCACATTGACCATGAGGGACTGGATAGGGCAATCACAAAGCACCAGCAATTGTCATGTGTGTCCCTACAAACCTACTTTTTGGGGGCTGTTTGTCTTCAGAGATGAACTTTCTGGCAGGTCCCAGAATTCCTCGCAGACAACTACTTTTAAGTAAGTCCTGTATTCACTTTTAGCAAGGGCCTAATTTCGGTTAACTTGCAAGTCCAGTCGTGTAACAGCCACAATTCCGAAATCCACTTAGAATGGAATATTCTCCCCTCATCCAGCTTAGGCCTGCTTTAGGCTGGAAGCCAAGTGCTATTTGCCATTCTCCCCACTCCTCCCACCACCCAGCATTTCCCAGAATGAAAGGACCGGAAGGTAGGGAGGAGAGATAAGGAGCATGAGAGGGCTGATTGGATGACACACTTCAAGTCCTTGGCCTTGGTTTCCTTTGGGCACTGTCAGAGCCCACCCTGGGTGCCTTGGACTCCTCTGGCCTCTCCTATAGCCAGCCATTGCAGCGCCCCTCAGCATCTGCCTCCAATAGCATACCACCGTCACTTCAGGCAAGAAGGTAATAGCTTACTGCCCGTTTTAAAATGATCACACTAACATGCCAACTAGAGGTATCCCATCTGGTCACTCACCCACACTTCCACCCCAGTCATAGACCAATCAGCACTTTTGGCTTGGTATCCACGAGTGTAGTGACTTCCAAATGCATCCTCGACTCTGCTAGACCTTTATTTTCAGGCACGAGTCACATGCCAGCCCTGTGTGTCCCCCAAGCTTGAGGAGTCACAGATTAGTTTTTCTGAGTGGTCTTTATGAAGCTGGTCTCTTTAACCTTTGGCAAGAGGGAAGCTCACTGTCACCCTCTATAGAAAGCCTCTGATTTCTAACACGAGCTGACTTTTCTACCTCCATCCTTTACACCAGTGACGAGCCAGAAGCGAAGGGAAGAAAAGCTGGCTATTTTTACTACCCCCCTCTGTGAGTCCCGGAATATATGGTTCAGAATCTGACGTACTAGTGTGGAAGTGGTGGATGTAGATGGCACAGCTTGTCTTGTGACTTCAACCAAAGCTGTCAGCAAGTCCTACGTGAAACCCTCTTATATATATTTGCAAGTTCCTCGGTCATAGCATCTGTGCATTTGTTCCACAAATATTTGCGTAGGTTTTGTGCTAGGTGGTGGGAGGACACCATTGAACAAGACAAAGGCAAATGACACAACTTGATTCCAGTTGTGGTAAATGCTCCAAAATAAAAGGTTGGCTGCGAGAATTCATAATTCTCACAGGGGCGTGGCGCAGTGAGGGAGTGGGTTCAGCTTCCCAAGAGATGGCTGAACCTACTTGCCGATGAGAGGAGAGCTCCAGAAGGAGAGTGGTAGACAGGCCCTGAGGCAAGATGGCCTTTAGCACTCTCTGAATGTGTTTGTCCAAATCACTTCTCATTAGCAAAAGCTATTCAGGGTCTCGCTTTCTTGTTGCTGAACTTGTTCCTTCAGTGGCTAGTTTGCCTTTAGCATGCGTTTCTGGGGAGGTGAAGGCCAGACACGATTTCCCCCTGAGGCCTAGCATGTCAGGGTAGTGTCTCCTCAGTGGTGTTTCGGTATTTGAGATTCTTATCTGTGGTCTTCTCTTGTTGCTAATTAGTTCTGAGGAAAGTTTCCAAATAGACAGATACCATTTTAGTATTTACTATTTAGTGGCCAGCGGACCTCAAACTGACCCGGGGATTTCACAAGGGAAAGTCTGAGCTGGGGAGGAACGGTGACTGCCCTCCCAGCACCCTCCATCTTCCTGGAGGCCAGAGGCTGGTGCACAGTGAGTGCAGAGAGCCCCTCCCTTGTGGAGGTTTCTGGGGTTATAGCCCTATCACTCTGGGGCTCTCAGAGGTAGTTTCTCTGAGAAGAGACATAACATCTGTACTATTAAAATTGCCCCTGAGTTCTCTCTGTTGTCAGCAGCAGGTGAACCATCTGTGCGGTGTGACTCTAATGAGGTTATTGGTGGGCAAGCAGGAAACTGAAACAAGAGGCCTGGAGAAAGATGCCCGAGGGTCAGAGAACCTGAAAACGAGCCCTTTTAGGTGTGAAAATGAACAAGAGCAGGGAAGTGCAGTAAGTATTTTCTTACAAGGCCACTTGACAAGGTACAATGCTTTATCCCTTTTACAAATGTTTCCAGACGTTCTCAATGGGTCCTTCTTTTAAACTATTTTTAGCACGAGGTGGGATAAACCACCAAGAAGAAACAGGCCCAGAAGGGTCCACTGGTATCAGCGCTAGACAAGAATGCAGGTCTCAGCCGGGCGGGATGGCTCAGGCCTGTGATCCCAGCACTTTGGGAGGCCAAGGCAGGTGGATCATCTGAGGTCAGGAGTTCAAGACCAGCCTGGCCAACCTGGTGAAACCCTGTTTCTACTAAAAATACAAAAATTAGCCAGGCGTGGTGGTGGGCGCCTGTGATCCCAGCTACTCAGGAGGCTGAGGCAGGAGAATCGCTTGATCCCCAGAGGCAGAGGTTGCAGTGAGACAAGATCGTGCCACTGTATTCTAGCCTGAGCGACCGAGCAAGACACAGTCTCAAAAACAAAAAAGCAGGTCTTGTCTCCCCATTATACCCACCTCCCGTCGGCCTGCCTTAAATGCTCATCCTCTCAGGATTGGTGCTGGGCCCCGAGATTGGCCTGGTAGCTGGGGGGACCCAGCAAGGTCTCCTCACAGCCCACTCTTGTCCTGCGTCCTTGAAATTTAGTTTTTCTCCTAACGGTATTGATGTTAACCCCTCTCTACAGGAGGCACCATTTCCATTGCCCTGCTGTGCTCTGAGCCAGGCACTCCTCATTGCCCCGGCTTCTTCAACCAGGTAAACACTCGATTTGCTATGAAAATGCCTGCCTTTCTGCTAACATCACCCTTGAGTTGAGGCCATTCCACAGAAAACTGACAGCCCTCAGGGTCCCACCCACTATATAACCACCCCTCCTGTATTCTGCCTGGAGGTGGGACGCAATTTGTCTTGGACAGACTCAGTTTCCACCTGTTGTTGCAACTTATGAGAATTGCTGTTTGCATTCAGCTCAGAACAAACGGAAATCTGCGTTCTACACCCTTGTTCTGTACTCTGAACTATCAGCCATACATCCAACTGATGACGACAGGGATAGCCTGACAGCCATGCTTACCCATTGTTCTTCAGAGCACCAGTTCTCAGAGTGTGTCCTCTGACCCTCGGCAGCAACAGCAGCACCTGGGAACCTGTGGGAAATACAAATTCTCGGGCTCTGCCCCAACCCTGCTTAATGGAAAACTCATGGGGTAGAACCCAGCAATCAGTGCTTTAACGAGTGTGCTAGGTGATTCTTACTTGAGGCTGTTTGTGTTCTCTGCTGTCTTAGTTCATAAGAATCGCCTGGGGAGTTTTTAAACCACACCACTGCCCAGGCCCCCACCCAGACCAAGTGAACCAGAATGTGTTGGGGTGTGTCCTAGGAAGAGGGTGTCTGTAAAATTCACCAGGTGATTCAAATGAATGGTGAAAAGTAAGGATCAGCTTCCTAGGTAAGACTCTGGCATCTCTCAAATAAATGCCGGGGAGTGTAGGCATTACCCAAAAGAGTTCCGTAGTCTTTGTAGCATTTGAAAAATGCTAGATTTAACAGTTAACACTTATTTTTATGAAGCACTTTTTACACCTTTCATACGCTGAAATATTCTCCCAAAGGGCATAGAGACCGCAGTGTGCCCATTTTATCAGAGTCTCTTGGAATCAATTTTCCAAGGAACACAGATTTTGGAAGTGCTACTTAAGGTTTTAGGCTAAAAACTATTTCTACAGCAAGTCAGGTCCCCAGAAGGCCATGTACCTGTGCTCTAGTTCCCTGTCTTTTTTTTTTTTTTTTTTTTTTTGAGACAGAGTCTCTCTGTCACCCAGGCTAAAATGCAGTGTGGCACAATATCTCAACGCACTGCAACATCCACCTCCCGGGTTCAAGCCAGTCTCCTCCCTCAGCCTCCCGAGTAGCTGGGACTACAGATGCCTGCCACCAAGCCCAGCTAATTTTTGTATCTTTAGTAGAGATGGGGGTTTCACTATGTTGGCCAGGCTGGTCTTGAACTCCTGACCTCAAGTGATCTGCCTGCTTCGGCCTTTCAAAGTGCCAGGATCACAGGCTTGAGCCACTGAGCTCAGCCTAGTTCCCAGCCTCTTAAGCCATCTCTTATCAGAGCTAAGGCCCCTGTTAGTAATGGTGATAGAAGGAACATCCCGGTTTTTGTTTGTACAGTTGCTCTCGATGACTCTGTTATCCAGCATCCTTTATAAACTTATGTAATAAAGTTTTCTTAGAGCTTACGCTGGGGGGAAATGTATATCTCTCTGGATGAACCACTTTTAGGAGTAGCTTAGTCGGGTGGTTTGGGTTTGGGGTCTTACACAAGGTTGTAACCAAGCTATTGACTGGGATGGCAGTTGTCTCAAGGCTTGACAGGAGCTGGGGAATCCACTTCCAAGCTGACTCACGTGGTTGTTGGCACTGGTTGTTTGACTGGAGCCCTCTGTTCCTCGCCATGTGCGATTTTCCACAGGCTGCCTGAGTGTCCTAACACATGACAGCTGGCTTCTCCCAAAGTGAGAGTTGAACAAGAGAGAACACAAGTGATCTTACTTAAGACGGAAGCCACCATCTTTTACAACCTAGAAATGCAGATTCTGATGCTAAATAACATTTCTCTTCACAGCTTCCCTTTAGCAATACTTACTTTAGGACAGGACCACAGCCCTACACTTAGGAGTTTTTGTAAAAACTAGAATTGCGATTCTTATTACTGAGAAGCTTTCTATTTATCAGCTGTTGAGAGTTAGTTAGCTGATTTCCAGCTGAGTGAGATACAGAGCCCACGATGCTGCCAGTCAAGGTTTTGCCTCTGCCAGCCTGTCCCAGGCAGAAGCATCTGATGTAAAAACATAAAGGAAAGAAAAAATGTAAGAGAAGGCAGGACTAATAAGTAATTAACTCTTATGATTGTGATAGTTTGCCTCCAGAATCCTCATTCATTCATTAAAACCAATGGTACAATAGTTATGGCACATTTCCCTTGTTGTGACACCATTCTAGGTACTGAGGATAACACAGTCTCTGCCCTCAAGGGGCTCACAGTCTGTGAAAGTGAGAGCCAAACATTCCCAGGAGAAGAATATAGAGAAAGCAAATATTTAACAAATATATAGTTCTCGCTGTACATCTGGCACTGCTGCAAGCACTTTGAAAAGTCAGCTGCTCTTCATGATAACCTACACATGTTATCCCCATTGTATGGATGGGCCACAGAGAGGTTGAGTACTTTTTCAGAGCCACACACCTATTAATAGCTGTGTCTCAGAGCTGGGCTTTGAACCCAGGCAGTCCGGCTGCAGAGTCCATGTTCTTCACCATCCTAGGCTGAAAAGTGTTGGTCTCTGATTTTTTAGTAATCACTGGTGCCAGTTAGAAATTGATCCACAAATAGTGAATTTTGATCACTACGTACTGGTGTGGACATTGACAAGTGACCTAAGATTATAAGTTCCTCTTTTCAGAAATTGGCCAGGCATGGTGACTAGCCAGGCACAGTGGCTCATGCCTATAATCCCAGCACTTTGGGAGGCTAAGGTGGGTGGATCACTTCAAGTCAGGAGTTTGAGAACAACCTGGCAAACACGGCAAAACCCCGTCTCTACTAAAAATACAAAAATTAGCTGGGTGTGGTGGTGTGCGCCTGTAATCCCAGCTACTCAGGAGGCTGAGGCAGGAGAATCGCAGAATCACTTGGACCTGGGAGGTAGAGGTTGCAGTAAGCCGAGCTCACACCGCTGCACTCCAGCCTGGGCAACAGAGCAAGACTCTGCTCACAAAGAAAAGAGAGAAAGAAAAGAAATGTTTCCTCCAGCCTGTGTCTTTTCACTTGCACGGGACATCAGTGTTCCCAGAAGGGCATTCCAGACTTGTCCTGAGACAACCAACAGAAGAGGAGAATCCGAAGCTCTGCCAGGCATCAAGTCCAAATGATGAGGTAAAGATGGAAATCGGAAACCAAGCAGCAACATTGGAGGACCATCTGGTCTGGAGTATGACAGGATGTGGCAGAATGTACAGAACAAGGCAAGAGGGTCAGGCTGGAGCCTGTGGACAGCAGGTCCTGGAAGGTACTCAAGAAGTGCTGCCAGGATGGGAATAGAATCTAAAGGACACTCATAAGCAAGTCAATTCCAGCAGATTATCAACCTGATTCACTGACCATGACTGTTATGATGATCCACTAACAAAAATGTGTCCTTTGTCTTTTTCTCAATGTGTTGTAAAATGTCATTTCTGCTCTGATTTTTTCTTTTCTTTCTTTTTTGTTTAGAGACAGGGTCTTGCTCTGTCACCCAGGCTGGGGAGTAGTGGCGTGATCATAGCTCCCTGCAGGCTCAAACTCCTAGGCTCAGGGGATCCTCCCACTTCAGCCTCCCAAGTAGCTACGACTGCAGGCATGCCATTTTGCTTCGCTTAGTTCATTCAAAAACACTTGTTGGGGAGATAATAGATGTAGAACAGTATGTAAGATGCTGCTTAATATATAAGACTTGAGATCTACTTTCAAGGAACATATGGTGTAACTAACATGGGTAAGAAGAGAAATCTATAAATAACTATAATAAGATGCATTTAATGAGGTCAATGAATGATCACCCATTATTATGACAGTGATGATGATGATGGAAGGCGCTATATAGACTGAGACGAGTATAATCACATTCAGATGAAGGGATGGCAAAATTAAAAGGAAAAAGAAGAAATCACGGGCAACATTTATCCTAAGTAATGAGGTAGGGTGGTGTAATGGCAAGATATATGCTCGCCCCTCAGGTCGTACAGTTTCTGTGTGCCTCAGTATAGCCACTCTTCTTTGAACTTCAGAGATTTTTTTTCTTTTTCTTTGGAAAATTAGCTAATACTACTAACCTGTTGTAAGGATCAAGTGGAATAATGCATGTTAAGATCCCTGCACAATGCCTGGTTCATAGCTGTTTTGTATATGTTTATTTTCTTTCCAAATTAAGTCTACTTGTGTAATATGCTTCATTCCTTAATTGCCGACATCTGTTGTATTAACCATGTAACATATACAAAGACTTTTTAAAAAACGAATGTTCTGGCTGGGAGCAGTGGCTCACACTTGTAATTCCAGCACTTTCAGAGGCCAAGGCGAACAGATCACTTGAGGCCAGGAGTTCATGACCAGCCTGGGCGATGAGGCGAAACTCCATCTCTACTAAAAATACAAAAATCAGCCAGGTGTGTTGGCTCTCGCGCCTGTAATCCCAGCTAGTTGAGAGGCTGAGACATGAGAATCACTTGAACCAGGGAGGCAGAGTGCAGTGACCTGAGATCGCACCAATGCACTCCAGCCTAAGTGATAGCATGAGGATCTGTCTTAAAAAAAAAAAAAAAAAAATCTTACCTCCTGTTATCTGTTATGTAATCGATTGTATAACTTTTAGCTGTATATCATTGCTCTTGTTCTGTTAGCCTTATATCTAAATGATGTACACTGTACTTTCCTGCCTCCCCCCCAAAAAAAAACAAAAAACAAATGAGACAACCATTGTGAAAGTGGTTTTCAAACTGCCAGCTAACAACATGTAAGGAAACGGTATTCTCATCATGTATATATTATGTTCCCTCACTTAGAAAGAAATCCCTGCCCTCTACCCTTTGAGTTGGAGACACCTTTAGCAGATTTGAACTGGGTTTTTATCTGGGTGAATCTTCAGGCAAGTTTTGTACTGACTGAGGGCCATTTCTCTGGAACACTTAGGGTTTGCTTGAGGCTGGCTTTGAACTGGGCCAGTGCTTTCCACAGAGGTGCAACAATGTACACGTGAAAAGAAAGTAGACCAGAATCTCCTGCGGTTGTGCTGTCTTGTTCCTCAGCTAAAGGTCATTCTTAATCCTTCTATAGCTCCTAGAATGCTGTGTGCAGTGGTTTTTTTCTAATGTTCCAGGGAGGAAATGGCGTCTATAAAGCAAAGCAGGAAACAAACTCTTCACAGGAGCAAGAGACCACAAATGTTCCAGGATTCCATTTAAAACACTGCAAAGACGAGTTCTAGGAAAACTTATGGTCATGTTTTTCCCACCGTTGAATTTCAGAAGTATATTCCTGGATAGAATTATGGCTGGGACTTTAACCATCAGCCTTCTGTGAAAGGGAATGGGAAAAGAGACAAGTCCATGAGCCAGTGTCACCACATGCAGAGGATGGGATTAAGCATGGCTGGGGTGTTTCCACTAAACCCAGGTACCACCGAGCTGAGATCACTGTGAGACTAACTGCTTCTCAGAAACATGGAAATCAAAAGCAACACTGAGGATGTCATCTGCACACTCAGACTGCTGTGAAGCACATGGCATTGAACACAGAGAACCCCTGGGCCTGACCTGCAGAGCTGACTCCTTCCCTTAGCAGCACCTCTTCTCAGGCGGAACAGCAAACCCCACCTCCAGCAGAAGCCAACCAAGTCCATTTCCCACAGCCGCTGGCAGCCCCTTCATCATTCTGTGTATTTTCCACAGGCTGGACTACACAGAACTTATCAATTCAGAGAAGAGTTTATTTCAAAACTAAAAGTAAATTTGTTCTCTGAATATGATCTCATTTCCACATTTCCTAAGCCTACCACCAGCTTGAGTTTCCTTTTCTCTATTCATAGCAGTTCCTTCATCTACTTTTGACTCAACCCTTATCAGAGCAGGGGTAGTTCCCTCAGACACTTGTCTGGAAAAACCATGTAAGTGACTCAAGAACAGACAACTAAGGAAGCATGAGCATTCCTGTATCATCCTTTTGGTCTGCTATACTTTATTTTCTAGAAGTGATACTTTTTTATCTAGCTTCTTTGTATGTAATAGCTAATAAGACAAAAACAGAAATATATATAATACATATTTTACACAAATACATATGTATGTATACAAAATTTGTTGGCCAACACCATTATAATTTACTGCATAAGTTGTACACATTAAGATATAAAAGATAGCAATGTCTCCTTAAAAAGTTATGCCAAAATTAAAACCTATGCCACGTGGAAATGTTAAAGCCCATTGTTCCTAACATCTATTAAACTCTTTTGCTTCCTTAAAACATTCTGCACAGATACTGCCTAACTGGGGAAATCCATGCATCCTTTCCCTCCTTTTAGCCCCTAAAATAAAACTAGCTCCCTCAACTCTCTCTGCCTACCCCCCAAAAAAGGTAGGTTTGGTTTTGATTTCTTCTCATGTGGTATCTCTGCTTATGCTGGGAAGTGGCTGCAAATGTGTTCACTGTGGCTCCCAGGCTTTTGGGGCTGGGAAGGAAGTTTTGTAAAATGTGGTTTAGCCTGGGCTCATTTTGGTTCCTGAGCCTAAATATTTCTTGCCTCTTTCTGCTCCTACTCTCATGCCACTTTTATTGATTGCTTGAGATGAAGTTTCGCTCTGTCACCCAGGCTGGAGTGCAGTGGCACAATGTCGGTTCACTGCAACCTCCACTTCCTGGGTTCAAGCCATCCTTCCACCTCGGCCTCCTGAGTAGCTGGGATTACAGGCACGTGCCATCATGCCTGGCTAATTTTTTTGTATTTTTAGAAGAGATAGGGCTTCACTGTATTGGCTAGGCTGGTCTCGAATTCCTGACCTCAAGTGATCCTCCTGCCTCAGCCTCCCAAGTAACTGGGATTATAGGTGTGTGCCACTATGCCCAGATTTTTTTGTGTGGGGCGGGGGGAGGGGCAGGTCTCACTATGTTGCCAAAGCTGGTCTTGAACTCCTAGCCTCAGCCTCCCAAAGTGCTGGGATTGTAGGCATGCCCAGCCTCATGCCACATCTTGATGTGGGCCTTAGCTTGTTTTTACGTAGCTGTTAGTCCACTTTTGTACTTGTCTTCTCAGCTTCCCTCAAGGGGACTAGAAGGCATCAAAGTCAAGGTGACTCTAAAAGCTTATTTTGACATAGTCTAAAGCCATGACTATCTATGGTAGAAACATCTGGTCACGTGAGCAAAAACACAAAGCAAATATACATTGACTATAGATCTTACGTGAATTTTATCATTTCTTACCATTAAACTTATACTATAGAAGCTTGCCAGTTGGTGACAAGCTGTGAAATTTGAGTTTTATAGGTAGCTATACCAGAAAGACACAGGTAATACTGTTCTTTGAGTTCTTGTGATTGTCCTTTGGGCCAGTAGCAAAGAAGCCGTCCTGGCAGAGGGGTTGACTTTGGGGTCTGCAGACACCCAAGGCGCTCTTGGATAGAATTCCAAGGGTCTATAAACTTGGATGGAGAAAGACCCACTTATT
The DNA here is from genome assembly GCF_009761245.1 of Sapajus apella. Classification (NCBI taxonomy): domain Eukaryota; kingdom Metazoa; phylum Chordata; class Mammalia; order Primates; family Cebidae; genus Sapajus; species Sapajus apella. The sequence continues at coordinate 44,419,181 of NW_022436941.1, forward strand.
TTCACTAACCTGTAATTAAAATTTAGCATTTTTTCTATTAGGAAGGCAGGTAACTGTCTTACTCCATTTGTGTTGCTATAAAGGAACGTCTGAGTCCGGGTAATTTATATGGAAAGAAGCTTTAATTAACTCATGATTCTGCAGGCTGTACCAGAATCATGGTGCCAGCATCTGGTCCTGGTGAGGGCCTTGGGTTGCTTTCACTGAAGGCAGAAGGCAGTGAGAGAGCCAACAGGTGCAGAGATCACATGGCAGGAGAAGCAGCAAGAAAGGAAAAAGGAGAGGCTCTTTTTTTTTTTTTTTTTTTTTGCCTTGAGACTGAGTCTAGCTCTATCACCCAGGCTGGAGTGCAGTGGTGCGATCTTGGCTCACTGCAACCACCACTTCCCAGGTTCAAGCCATTCTCCTGAATCAGTCTCCAAAATAGCCGGATTACAGGTGCTCGCCACCATGCCCGGCTAATTTTTATATTTTTAGTAGAGACAGGGTTTCACCATGTTGCTCAGGCTGGTCTTGAACTCCTAACTTCAAATGATCCACCTGCTTCCTCCTCCCAAAGTGCTGAGATTACAGGCATGAGCCACCATGCCTGGCTAGAGAGGCTCTTTTCAACAAGAAGTTCTCTTGGAGAACTAAGAGTGAGAACTCACCTCCACAAGAATGGCACCAAGCTATTTATGAGAGATCCACCCCCATGACCCATACACCCCCAACCAGGCCCCACTTCCAACACTGGGGGTCAAATTTCAAAATGAGATTTAGTGGAGCCAAACAAACCATATCCAAACCATAGCAGTAACAAACAACAATCAACACCTGTGACTGTCAGCAACAGTTGTTGCTAATGCTTTGAAACATCATTTACATTCATCACATTTTGAAGGTACAATACTCATTTTTTTAATTTAATTTTTTTTTTTTGAGATGGAGTTTTGCTCTTGTTGCCCAGGCTGAAATGCAATGGCGAGATCTCAGCTCACCGCAACCTCTGCCTCCCAGATTCAAGTGATTCTCCTGCCTCAGCCTCCCAAGTAGCTGGGATTACAGGCATGTGCCACCATGCCCAGCTAGTATTTTTTTGTATTTTTGTTAGTAAAGATGGGGTTTCTCCATATTGGTCAGGCTGGTCTGGAACTCCCGACCTCAGGTGTTCCGCCAGCCTCAGCCTCCCAAAGTGCTGGGATTACAGGCGTGAAGTTACAATACTTATTAAACCCATCAATAGATCTTATTTAATGTCTTAATAAAGAAGTATCTATGTGACTATATCACATATTTTTACAAAGTGTTTATAATTATTCTTCAGTAGAATTGGTTTCTTTGGTATCCTATGTATTTAGTTTTATGCTTTTAAAAATAGTGTTCTGAGAAAGGGTCAATGGTTCTACAAGACTTCTAAAAGATGCCATGTCTTTAAATCTGAAAAGATTTAAAGACTCCCTGCCCCAACTTTCTTGGATTGCCAGTTATAAATACATCAATCACAGCAGAAACATGGTGGATGATAATGACCAATGCTTAAGGAATTTAATGTAGGCATGGGCTTCTAATAGGGGTTCAACCCTCCTGGGCTAAGACACTTCAATGAAAGGGTAGAGAGAAAGAGAACCTATTGTCAGCAAGCTTGCAGAACTGCAAGGCAAACCATTGCATAACCACGGGCTTGATTCACTAGTTGGCCGCTTTTATTCAGCTTGTTGAGATTATGATATTCTTGTCTTCAAGGATGATAGCAGGTTATTAGGCCTTCAGGTTCAAAATTGCCCTCTGCAGCTCTTGTGAACTCCCCTGACTCCCCACGTAATGCCCATGGAGTTCCCCGATTCTTTGTCCTAGAAGTCCTGCCATAACTTTGACTTAGAGCTTCATGTAGAACTTTATAAGAAATAAGGTTCTTTGTCACCAACAGAAATTGACTCTATAATGTCAGGTCCTACTGGACATTACTTGAGATTATTTTTCCCTGAGTTTCAGCTGATTCATATTCTCAATGGCTGACTCAATTATGACTCAATCATGATGACATCGTTTTAATTTACAAAATTTGAAGAGAACCATGGACAGAAATAGAAGGGAAAAATATGTAAAATGAATAAGAATAAAAAGAAAACATGTCAAATGAATAACAGTGTTCCTTTGTCTTGGTATAAAACTGAAACTTTTCTAATAATAACACATAATTTACATTTGAGTGCTTTTATAGTCATCACGTGGTTGGATGTCCATAGCAACTCTGTGAGGTAAGCAGTTGCAGAGGCTGAATCACAGAGAACCTAAAGGACCAGCTGGAGACCTTAGACTAGAAGGCCTGACCCAGGCTGGGGACCAGGCCTTCTGATCTCCGGGCCCAGTCTTCTTTTCACAACATCTGAAGAGCCCAGAGCCCTTTGGTGAAGCTAAATAAAATGACATAAACTAAAACAAAGAACTGTGTGTTGATTGAAAACTGAATGAGATTGAAGAGCAAAATAATAAATATAGGCACAAAGCCCATGTTTTCCAGGAAAGCTCTTCATGTTCATAACAGTCGCAGAGGAGAGAAGAGGAAGGAGAAGTCATTGGCCATTCTAAAGAAAAGAATGAGATGATCATGTACACGGAAGGTAGGATCCTGCAAAAGAACCTGGAGATCATAAACAATGGAGAATCTACTTTAAGTTCTATCTCAGTGTTTAACAAGTTTACTGCAGATCTACTCATATGTTTGCTTTGTTTGATATTCATACACACACATGTAAGTATATAAATAAAAATATCTGTATATTTGATGCATTTCTCATCATAGTATGATCTATGATGCAAATAATAACGCCTTGGGTTTTTAAATATAATATCTATGCAATTTGTTGAATCACATACAACAAAAAATATCTAACATGTTTGGTTCTATTCACAAATAAGTAAATAGCTCCAGGTCTTGGTGGTTGTTCTTTTTATTGCAATTGGGACAGATTTTTGTTTTGTTTTTTAATTACCTCTTTCCCATCTACAGGGAAAACTTCATGCTCATGAAAAGAAAAGGAGGCTGGAGGGCCCTGGCTGGTCGCTAAGCATCGTACATGCAGGCAGTTGCTACACAGGTTTCCCGATCCTGATTTGAATCTCAGGGGCCAGAGCTGTGTGTGTTCCACAAAAGGCCCTTTGAAACTCCCTTCCCTTCCTGGTTTGACAAAGCCCTAAATGAATGACCTTTGAGGGAGGGACGCATTGATTTGGCTTGGCCGCTGATCTCTCATGAAGGACTGTGAGCCATACTCGTCTGCCCGGGATCTGCTGCCTACTGCCTCCACCTTACTGAGCTCTTTGGTTATTTTCCTAATGAGCTGTCTGTTTGCCTCCAGCCTTCCAGCCAGAAGATGAATGTTTGCAAATCATAAAGTAAGTATGCAGCACTTTGGACCTAAAAGGAGCCGTTCCGTATATTGTGAAATCCACCCACTCTGGAGCACTTGCCGGGGCTGTCCCTTTATTCTGTTTGGCCCTTGGCTGGGCAGGCATGCTACCCTTCAGTGAGAGCTGTCCCCAGCCTTGCCTTTACATTCTCCCAAATCACACCTCCATAGCTGCCCCTTCTCACCTCCCGAGCCTTGCCAGATGTGCTTAGGTGGCTAACAGGCAGACGGTGCACAAGCTTAGGGCAGCAGCAATTCAAAGAAGAAAAGGAAAACATGAAAATGCTTTAATCAACCAGGTGGTTACCATGGGAAACATTTTTATATTTATGTTGTAGCTTTGAATAGCCTTTATTTTGACCATGGGGTAGCAGACAATGAATCTTAATATCTTTGATTCATGGAGACTTCAAAGGTCTTTATCAGGCTCTGCTTTCTAGAGTTCTGCAGACTAGCTTTTGCTCCTCCCTGCTTCCCACTGAATCTTGCACCCCAAGTTGATGTGACTCAGGAGTTAAATCCTGCTGGAAATCTGGAACTCAAGCCTTGATCTGCCTTAACATGAACTATTTAGCTCCTATTGTTCCACCCTTGCGTGACCCCAATTAAGGCAATTACAGAACCCAGCACTTTCAGAGTCTTTAAAGCCAAATGATAAAGGTTTATTCCTTAGATCTGTGGTAGTTTGGAATCTTCATTTTCATGGAGTTGATGAACACTAAGTATTTACTCTCTTCACGTATGTTACAAAAAAATTGTATGACCTCAATCTCCCAAATCTTCTAAAAGACTTATGTGCATATATATTTTCATTAGATCATAGACCCACGATCTAAAACGGGCATTGAAATTTTTATTTTAAGACCTAGAAGGTGCGGTGTAACCAAATTCTCCTAAATTGTAAGATGGAGTTTACACACCAAGGTAGAAGGACCTGTGGACAATACGCCCATAGGAGTCAACTCAGGTGGATACGCGATTGCTGTGCTGGCTGGACCATTTCTGCTTTAAGTCACACCAGGTGAGGTTGAGAAGACGAGGGGCTGATTTAGCAGCTGTTAGCTGTTACCAAATACTGTATGAGCACTAGATTTCAAAAAACTTTGAAATATATATATATGTGTATACGTACACACATATATACATATACACACATACACACATATATACATATACACACATATATACATATACACGTATATACATATGTGTGTATATATATATATATATATACACATAGTGAGTGTGTATATATATTTGCACAAAAAGTAAACCAGATAGACGGTTGCATCTCTTAAAGAAATTACAACAGCACTTTAAAATAAAAATTTTAAAACTACATTGCCCACAGCATTTAAAATATAGCATAGGTATTTTTAGACAGCTTTATGAAGTTTTTGAAAAAATAAAACTACACGCAGAAGACCTAATGATTTGATTTACAGTGCCAATTTTAAAATTGTATTTTCAGAGTTCCAACAACCAATACATCCCCTCACCCCTGGAGTCCCACGTGTCCTTTCCTAGGTAACCTCATGCTGGGAAAGAACATAAGGACTGGAGCTGCAAGATCAACTCTATATTCTATGCCTACTCCTTCTCCTACACTGACAGGAAGAAATCATGGTGCCTGAGTTTTTGTAAACAGGAGGCTCTTGCTCAATGCTCTGGGGAACGCAAACCCCAAGTCCTGGCAGAGGGGAAATCTCCTCCCACTTTCTAAAACGAGACAGTTGGGTCTAGTGTGAGCTGTGGAGTTCAGTGGCGTGAGCCTGAGTGGTCACAGTGTGGCCACATCAAATCAAAACACACAGGCAATTTGGGTACATGTCCCCTGCCAGTTTTGGATGGAAATGAGAGTCGGAGGAAAGACCCCAAGAGCTCCAAACTTTCACCCTCCAGGTCACTGTTCGCCTTTCTAGGACCCCAGGGACAAACTGCTCCTCTCTGTGATGTGGGATTCGCTTGCAGAGACAACGCATTTGTTTAGCCTTACACATGAATGAAGAGCATATGGAGAAGTAAACCCCACTGACCACTGCTTCCCCGAGTGACTTCTCTTCCACGCCCCTCATAGAAAGCCCTACAAAGGAAAAATCAATCTTCTCAGCTTTAAACCTGCCTTCTGTCCTCGTCAGATGTTGCCAAGCACGAAGCGTTATGGGGGCTCCTATCACAAAGCAAACAGAGCTGGAGCAGCCGGAAGGAGAGCTGCTCTCTAAAAGCTTTTAAACACTGTTGTATTTTTAAAACCACTTACTGAAGAGGTGAGTTATTTTCTACTCCTCCTTCCCCAGAAGCACAGACATTAAGGTTACCTAGAAACCTGTCCAGGAAGCATGTGGCAAATAACAACCATGCAATGGGAACATCCGGATTTGTCATCTAATAGGAGATGGTATCAGCAAGGTCATTTTTGGTTAGATGTGGAAGATGAAACATCATTAGCTTGCATGCCCTGGCTATTGGGGGCGGGGAGGGCATTCCCATGTCCTCTGGGGGAAGGAGACTTTGCTTTTATCTTGGCTGGGAGGGCCTTTGGTTGGTACAAGTTGGAAATGAGTAAGATCCGAGATCGATGCTTCTCATACTGAAGACTGCCCATGGGAGGAACAGCAGAGGGAGAATACAGATGAGATGGGATCACCTCTACCCTGGAAGAACATCTCATCTGTAGGATGCATGAGATAGGATGGACACAGAAAATGACCTGAGAACAAAATTGGTTTTTTAAGTTACAGAAGCAAAATAATATTCCATGAAGGACAAGAGGGGGAACAGGAAGCCTTTTTAGTAAAGGTAGTTTTAAATCAAGTCTCGAGAGACAGTGAGAACAGCAAAGAAGATGGGCGAGAAGGGATGGGATGGCGGCATGGTTCTGTTAGTGAGTCACGTGCGCTGAGGACACGGATGCAGTGCTGTTTACTCTGATATTTTATTTCCATTATTGTAGGAAAGGGAAGGAGAGATGACTCCTCTTTATTTTTATAACTTTAGCTGCAGACTTTCTTTAAAAAGCCTTCATTTCATGAAGGCAGTGTTGCTGTTTCCAAAGAGCTTATTCCTAATGCATATTTCCAACCAACACCCTCTCTGTGTCAGATGAGGTGATAACGTTTGTAATGACAGAGAAGCAGAAAAGTGTGACTCACCTGTTTCACCACAGAGACTTTGCTGCAGACGCGGGGCTTGGGGAGATCCAGCTGGCGTGAAAAAAGCAGCAGGAGCAATGGGCCGCTGGAAAAATGGTCTAGGGATCTTTGCTGTACCTTGTTCCCTTTTGCTTTACCCCAGAATAGATCCTTTTTCCAGTTCATCATAAAGAAGGGGAACTAGTGAAACTCAGGACTTCTGGAAGTGAAGCTATCTGCAAACTTATTCTGAGGAATCCATGCAAACCCACAGGGCCAGCTATGGGACAATTCCTGGCCTTTCCACATTGACTTCTTTCCATTCAGTGGTCATCGGCTTTAACAGGGGCATCAGGGTTTTTGCGTAAGTCAGTAAGACATGGCCGAAGGGACTTGAGAAACCACAAAAAATTTGACACTAAAAATGCAGGCAGGAAATCTGTACATGCAAACAATCCTCAGGAAAGGGAGAGGCGTGCGTCATAAAGGTCTGGCTGACATTCTATAACTCCTCTCAAATTACATGCAGCCAGTGCCGTCGGCCTGACAATGTTGAGCAATATTCCAACCATTCTCCTGTCACGTATGCTTCATGAACGCTGGGCTCACCAGGCAGGAGCACCCAGGCGTCAAAACACTTGCCTGAGTGCTGAGGAATGCAGCCATGGTCTTTCTGGCGAGGCCTCAACTGTAGGAGGCACCTGACCTCCGCTCCTCTGAAAATGGAATGAGGCACTTGACAGAACTGTACCTTGTCCTCCCCAATCACCTGGAAGAGGATAAGAGGCAGGAGTTTTAAGGTATGAGTTGGAAGTTGAAATATTTTTTGGCCCTTCTGACATACCATGACCTCAGGAAATTCAGTTAAGCTTTCTGCAATTTTTTGTTTCCCCGTCGCTAAAATGATGTGAATTCACGCTACCCATTCAGCGGATATTAAAATGCAGTAGACCCAAGCATTGTTCTATGTGTGGGAGAGTGTATGTGCATTGCTAACAATCCTTTTCTTTTCCAGATTTACTGTTCTCACTACCCTGATGTATCTGGATCAGTTACAACTTATTACTTAGCAAAGTTTCAGTTTAAATTTGTGTCCCCTCTCTCTCTCTCTCTCTCACACACACACACACACACACGCACGCACGCACGCACACACACATTCACTCAAAATAATCAGAATTCTTTTTGTTTTTGAGACTGAGTCTCACTCTGTTGCCCAGGCTGGAGTACAGTGGCGCAATCTCAGCTCACTGCAACCTCCGCCTCCCAGGTTCAAGCAATTCTCCTGTCTCAACCTCTTGAGTAGCTGGAACTACAGGCACCTGCCACCGTGCCTGGCTAATTTTTGTATTTTTAGTAGAGACAAGGTTTCTCCATGTTGGCCAGGCTGGTCTCAATCTCCTGACCTCAGATGATCCACCTGCCTCAGCCTCCCAAAGTGCTAGGATTATAGGTATGAGCCACCATGCCTGGCCAGAATTCTTTTTTTTTTCAACTACATATGTTTTTCTGAGTGAGGAAGAAAGAGAATTTACATCACAAGGCAAAAATTACTTGTCGTATTGCATGTATCCATGAGCACATATTACATATACTAGCACCGTTTTCCCTGTGTGCCAGGGGTGGGGCAGTTTAGTTGGAAAAGCTAAATTCTGCTCCACTTGGCTTGAAAACATTCAGATGTTTTGTTTGTCTATGTGTTTGCTTTCTTGCTTACTCACCTGGGACATCTAATCTTTGGTCTGAATGGTATCCAGTGAATACACTCCTGTCCCTCCCCCAAGCCCTCACCCAAATCCAGTAAAGCAAGAGATCAGCAGGGCAGCCAGAGAGCCCACACCAGTGAGGCCAGGAAGGAAAACAGAGCTCAAGAGGGTCCACACAAATGTTTTCTTCCATATCCACTCCCCAAAGGCTTTTTTTTTTTTTTTTTTGAGATGAAGTTTCGCTCTTGTTGCCTAGGCTGGAATGCAATGGTGCAATCTTGCCTCACTGGAACCTCTGCCTCCCAGGTTCGAGCGATTCTCCTGCCTCAGCCTCCTGAGTAGCTAGGACTACAAGCATGTGCCACCATGCCCAGCTAATTTTGTATTTTTAGTAGAGACAGGGTTTCTCCATGTTGGTCAGGCTGGTCTGGAACTCACGACCTCAGGTGATTCACCTGCCTTGGCCTCCCAAGGTGCTGGGATTATAGGTGTGAGTCACTTCGCCCGGCCTGGCTTTTTTTTCTCAGTAAAACTCCCCCCAAAAAGAAAAACAAAGAAGGAAACACACAAAAAAAATCAATGTGGTATAGAAATTTCCATAGAAGAACTTTAATTGAACAGTAAGATTTAATATTTCACCAGGTGAAAAGAGGAATTGAAAATTAGTAGAAAAATTCCTAGGAGACCAGATAGCCAGAACAAGGAATGGGGTGCGGGGAACTTAGGGATGTATCTTCCCCTCAATATGAGTAGAGGAGCAGCGTCAGGAGCAGGGCGTTGGAGAGAGGCATAGAAGAGAATCACTTTCTCCCAGCCCAGGCAAGCTACCTGGTGTAACTTCAAGTTCAGGCCAGCTGACGCTCCGGCCGGCTCTTGGAGAGGAAAAGGTTTCCCATGCCCCCACCTCCTCCCTAGTTAATTCTCTCCAGGTGCTTCTCTTGCTGTGAACCCAGGGTGCTATTAGCAGGCTCCTTCTTGTTCTCTTGCTCAAATCCTTTCGAACCTTCGGAGCTCTGCTGTTTCTAATTTCTAACCCCATCTTGTTTCTTTGCCCCAGTACTGAATTCTGCCATAATCTTCAGATCAACTCTAGTCGTCTCCATTCTTTTCTAGATGCTAAAATCTTCCAGTCATCTTCTCTTCCACTCTCTGTCCACTCACGAGTCACCCGCATTTCTCACCCCAGTCGTCATCCTCATCTCCATGAACCATCCTCTCCAGGGCTTCCTGCCAGAAAAGTATTTTGCAAGTTTCACTTGAATTGCTACACAGTATAATTCTGAACATGTAAATAATATATAAAGCCAACCTATTTTTGGAGCTAAGAGTAGACAACAATCTCTTACACTACAGATCCATCCCAAATTGGTAATGCCCTTAAAAAAAAAAAAAAAAAAAAAAAAGGTGCTTATGAAATACTCAAATCCCTTCAGTTAGTACAAAAACAACTGGTGACCTAAAAATTCAAGGAATGGCCCAGAGTGAAGGGAAATGTAATGTTGACTCTGGTTTACAGAAAGTGAGTCTGAGTCATGGCAGATCCTGAAATTTCACATGAACTCATTCTGCCTGTAAATGCCCCGGCATCAATAGTGAGCAAACGTGCATTCTGGCCAACCAGGCAGAAGCACTTTGTTTTCCATTGTGCGGTGACGCCAGATCCCCGTGGCTTCTGACAAAGGCCCTCGTCAAGCCTGTGTGTCATCGTTTGCGTTTGCCACAGCTGAAGCGAGGTGCGCGCAGACCACTTCCCGACTGTGCATCCACCGGCCACCCTGCGGCCACGGCAGGCAGGCTGGGTCCGCGCGGGGTGCAGCGCCACCTGCTGGACTTCCTGTGGTGAAGCAGCAACCTGGAGTGGCGGCGGAGTCCAGGAAGTCCTGTCCTTGCGGTTTGCTTTCAGACCATGGTCAGGCCTGACTGCAAGAACAAAAGCACTTGCAGAAATATGCACTCTTTATGCAAACCAGTCCTTAAGGAGGCTTGTGATCCCTTCCTCACTACAGAATGTGGTGTGGCATGTATGAGTGCACCAGCATGTATGTGGGGGGAAGGGGGGTGCACCCATTTGTGGGGGGGGTTATAATGTGTATGCATGTGTGGGTGTCTGTACATGACCTCTCAAAGGTAGGAAAAGTGACATCTTCGTCAACCTCCTTGTTGGATTGGTAAGGAACTGTACAGTTGACAGAAACTTCTATAATGTGTTCCATTTATCTCCTTGTTACGCTGTACAAGTAGATAAAATGTTCTCGACCAAATGAATTTTTGCCAGTGCTCTGACTCTGTGGTAGAATTACCCATGACCTAACCACACTGGAGGCTGACAGCTAACTAATGATCTTTCCCTCTTTTCAAAAGACTTCGCCCATATGGGAATAAAGACTGTCATGATCCCCCAGCCAGGCAGGGCTGGCCCTGGGCTTGGAGGAGGCAATGAAGTAAGAGGCAGCCAGCTATGGGAAAAAGTCAGCCGCTTCCACGAGGCCAACTGTGGGTGTCTCAGGAAACAGACAAGTCACAAGTCTAGGTTTTTACCAGATCCTCTGGCCCTTCAGAGACGTGCCCGCATGTCACACGCGTGAAGCCACTTTCCCTGCCTAGGAGGTTACTGACTTAAACGCAGGGACATTTGTCAAAGCTGGAAGCCTGACAGACAAAAGCAAAGGTGTCTGATGAAGGGCCCTGCTGGCTGGTGATGTGGAATGTTTGCTGACAGTTCTAGAAACACCAGGGAGCCAGCAGATTGAGCTCTCTGTATTTTCCTGGCTACCAAATAATAACAACTACAGTATCCTGAGGGCTTACTCATACCAGGCAGAAGGCTAAGCGCTTTACCTTTGTTTTTTGTTCATGCAATCCTCAAAACTGCTCTATAAACCATGCAGTATGATCAGCCCTGCTTTCCCGATGAGGAAACTGAGGCCCAGAGGGGTAAGTTCCCTGCCTAAGGTTTCGCAGTTCAGGAGAAAAGGGAGGGCTCAGGTCTCTGTGGCCCATCTCCTGATGCTGACCCTCCTGCTTCCCTGCCATTGGTGCCCTGCAAGGCCCTGACCTGTCCTCTATTTGTCTGCTAGGTTGAGGGCCACAGCAACTCACCAGCCACAGGCCCACAGCACTCATTTTCATGAGAGCAGGGCTTGAGGAAAGAGCTTTCATTCCTGTTGTTTTGAGCCAGGACAACAGACTGGGAAATGGTTGGAACACACAGTTCTGGGTCAGAGGTCAGGGAGCAGAGAGGACTCCAAAGGCTAAACTAAACAAGGCTTCTCACAGCAGCTCGGGCCATGCCGAGACCCACGGGCTGGGGCTGGCCAACCTGCTCCCACATGGGATAGAAGAGTGTCCACAAGGGTGGCCTGGCCTGTTCCTGCCTAGAGCAGATGAGGAAAGCCCTGTCCTGGATTCAGCTCCCAGTTCTGCTACATTCCAGCTGAAGGCCTGTGGAACAGTCGTGAAGAGCCACACATGGCAATGTCCCCTCTCTGGAACCCGAGACGCCAGGGCTTCTCACTGTAAAGTGGCAATAACGCCAGCCAGCATGCAGAATTGTGGTGGGGTAATTAACGGGAGCTAATGTATGAGAAGGAGCTGTTACACTCCAGGACTCTAGATACCCAGTTTTATGGCTATCAGTTTCACAGCAAAAAAAAAAAATAAATAAAAGTATTTTTATTATTCTCATATTCTTCTTATTAATTCTGGTGTGCACTTACATGAGAAACGGCAAAGGGATATTCTGCTTGCAGTCTTTTGCCCTGTGGCAGAAACTTTCCAGACAGGGTGTCATCTGTCATCCTGCGCAGCTTCTGTGACGCAGTTTGATCCTGATAGATAATAAGAGTGACATGTTTTATCAAAATCTTCCTACATGGCTCAGGTTCACTTCCACTGACACCAGTGCTATTAATATTTCCCCCATTAAGCCAATCCATCCTAAAAGCCAAAGAGAATACCACAGTTACAGGTTTCAATTTAAAGGCTCTGATGGATGAGCGTAAGAAGGGAGTGATCACCGAAGCCCAGTCCTTCCTGCAGGAGCAGGGAAGCTAAGACCCGGGCCAGCACTGCCCACCCCCCCACCACCAAGGGTGCAGGGCAGCCACGTAGAAACTGGCACTTACTAGGCCAAGACGGCACAGGCCTCCAGCCTTCAGACAAAAGCCTTTTGTCTGGGAGATGCTGAGGGACACCACACAATGCTGTTTCTTTCTAAATTATTTTTTTCCCCTGAATGCTATCTAGATCCTGGAAAGCTATTTCCATGAACTGATTTTAAAATATCCTATATAAGTGAACACTTGTCATTGACATGAATGTCCAACATTAGGGGCTTGGTTAAGTATAAGATGGTGTATCCCATGATGTTTATGAGAGTTTATAAACGCAGAGAGGAAGGATGCAATAGCATACAGGAAGGCTTGTGTTAGGCTCACATATGAAAAATAAAGAAACAAGAAAAAAGAAGCTGCAGGCAGGAGTGTACTGGGGCTGACAAGCTGACAATATAAAAGATAAATGCTGAAACTATTCTGCAGGATACTGAAATGGTGAATACTGACCTGCATTCGTCAAAACCCACAGAACTGTGCAACACAGAGAATAAACTTAACGTCAATGATAGATTTTATTTAATAATAGTGTATGAATATTGGTTCACTAACTGTAGCAAACATAGGGCATGAATACCAGATGTTTGTTATAAGATGATAATAACAGAGGACACTGTGCTGAGGAAGGCAGAAGGAAACAGCTGTCCTGGCGGCTCAATTTTACTATAAACTTTAAACTGTCCTAAAAAATGAAGCCTATTAATTTTCGTAAAACTAAAAATAAATAAAGAGATAACCAGAAAGCAATATATCAAAATATAAATAGCACCGTTTTTGGATAACAAGATTATGACAAGTTGCTTTTTCGTGTTTTACTTTTCTGATTTTCTGCATTCTAATTTTTTTGATCAGGTCAAAGCAGTGGAAGGTTTGAAAACCTTGTCTGGGCGACTATCCTCTGAGGCAGGAACTGTGCCGGCTCACAGTGCTCTTGGTCCAGTTCCCTAAACACAGCAGGACTCAGTAAGTTTTGCTAATAGAGCATAAGCACTTTAAATGCGTCTTCGGCCAGGCGCAGTGGCTCATGCCTGTAATCCCAGCACCTTGAGAGGCAGAGGTGGGCGGATCATGAGGTCAAGAGATGGAGACCATTCTGGCCAACATGGCGAAACTACGTCTCTACTAAAAATACAAAAATTAGCTTCACGTGGTGGCACGCACCTGCAGTCCCAATTACTCAGGAGGCTGAAGCAGGAGAATCGCTTGAACCCAGGAGGTGGAGATTGCAGTAAGCTGAGCTCACGTCCCTGCACTCCAGCCTGGCGACAGAGCAAGACTTAAAAAAAAAAAAAAAAAAGTATTCAATTCTGTCTGCCTTGCAGCCTGCAAACTTGTCACCTCACAGCCTGACAGAGGGCAGCAAATTAAAGTAACAATTGTGAGAGGAACAGATCAGAGCATCTAACGAGCGATTGGTTAGGTCACCGTAAATTGAAAATCTCTCCTTAAGTGGACAGAGGGCTGCGTGAGCATCTTGAGAGGTATCTATTAAGTGGCATCAATGGATAGAGTGGCGGGTGCTGATATAAGACCAAACCCGATATATCATGTCATCAAGAAAGAAGCATGGGCAAGGCTTTGGCATGTAGAAATTGAAGCAGTGGGATTGGTTTAAGAATTGGGAACAATTATACCAAAAGAATTCTTAGCTGAGTGTCTGATTCTTGGTGAATCAGTCAACAAATAGTAACTGATATTTGAAAGCATTAGAGGGGTTTATTAGATCCTAGTTTTATAATTGTTTAGGAATAAAACTCAAAGATAAAGTAATTCTTCATATTAAAATTATTTTACAATTTACAATCCTTCTCAACATTGATCTCGTTATCTGCCTTCATTTGTTCACTTGACTTGTAGCCTTGTATGACTGCAAGCTCCACGAAGGCAGGGCCATGTCTTGGTTTTGTATCCCCTCCTCTTAACACTATGTCTGGCACACAGTTGGTTCTTACAGTGGATTAAAGGCTCTTACCACAAATTTGTTGACGCCTTCCATCCAGAGGTGACATCTATGTATTTTATTTCCCCTTTTGAATCTGGGCTAACTTGTAACTGCTTTGACCAACTAAGTATGGTGGAAGTGACATTATGACACCACTGAGCCTAGGCTTAAGACAAACTTGGTCTCTTGGAGCCCTACGTTTCATATAGGAAGTCCAGCTACCCTGCTGATGAGTCCACGTGGAAAGGCCTGAGACCACATGGAGAGGGAGAAGAGCCCAATGAAGTCCAGCCTTCCAGCCATCCCCATCAAGAGATCAGATAAGTCGGCAAAGCTATTTTGACCTGAACAGATCAGATCAGCTCTTACTTGAATATCTCAAAGGACTCCAGGTGGCTCCACAGGGAGCAGAATCACCCAGCTAAGTCCTGTCTGAGTTCCTTACCCGCAAAAGTCATCAGATAACATGAAATGATTGTTTCAGCCACTAAGCTGGGGTTGTTTGTTATGAAACAATAGATAACTAGAATAGCTCTTACTAAATGTTTGCTATGGATGGATAAAGGAATGGATGGATGGATGGATGAATAGATGGATGACTTAGAAGGGCCATTATCTTTCCCAGAGGAATAATGCTCAGAGAGAAAGCCAAAGGTCCTACAGTAAGCACTTGTCATTACTTCCTCCTCCCTTAGCATCTGAACCTCCTTATTCTCGTGGAGAATTTCCTGTCTTATTAAGTAAAGCTACTTCAAATTACAAAAGCAAAAATGCCATATATACCCTTCCACAGCCTTCCTTAAAGCTAAGGTACAGGACCCTGATGCAAGATCTTCAGTGAGACACTCCTGCCTCAAATTGTGAATCAGAAACTGGGGCAGGCTCCATTGCAGTGGGTGGTGGGCAGCAGCTGGAGTCTCAGCAACCCAAACCCTCCAGAAGCCCTGCAGCCACAGCCCCAGCAGCAGGGCCCGGTGTCTAGGTTCCTGGTATGAGCCCTCGGCCAGGTCCCATGTCCAGTGATTTGAGCCAGAGCTACTGTGCCCAGCAGCAGTGGTGCCTTCACTGCATTGTGAATTCTTCCTACCTCCAAGATTGTCGTCTCTCCCTCTCAGGGGTGGGGTAGTAGATTCCTTCTCTGCTGAAAGCTAGGAACCCTGGCTGATAGTACCAGATGTGGATTTCTCATTCTAGGATGCCGGGTTTTCCATGAATAGTTTTCAAACGGTGTCCTCAAGGTCCCAGGGTTCTGCAGAGGAAAAGCAAGAGAGTAAGAGAGCAGAACTCAGGACCCACATCCCTTATACTCCCAAACAAGCCAGCTTTTAGTTTAGTTTAGTTTTGTTTTTTCTGGAGACAGTCTTGCTCTGTCACCCAGGCTGGAGTGCAGTGATGCAATCTTGGCTCACTGCAACCTCTGCCTCCTGGGTTCAAGAGTTTCTCCTGCTTCAGCCTCCCAGGTAGCTGGGATTACAGGTACCCACCACCACCACCCACTAATTTTTATATTTTTAGTAGATATGGGGCTTCACCATGTTGGCCCGGCTGGTCTTGAACTCCTGACCTCAGGTGATCCACCCACCTCGGCCTCCCAAAATGCTGGGATTACAAGCGTGAGCCATCACACCTGGCCACTTTTGTATTTTTAATACTATGATTTTCTATAAAATTTTATTTGGAAGAATAGTTCTCTTTCTAAACAGCAAGTTTGAAAATAACCATTTAAACACATAAAAACATAACCTATGAAATGGATTGTTTGGTGAAGCAAAGACAATTAACCAAGAGAAATGGTCACATAAACATCACAGTAAGCCCTTAAAAAAGATGCTCTTTGTTCTAGACCAGTTATCTCCAGGGGTTCCCCCTGGTTAAGGTTGGTTTTGATAGATGATTAAAACAGGACATTGAGGGGAGAGGTTGTGACAAAGACTGCTTGTCAATATACATCTAGGTCTAGTTACCTAGAAGGTGTAGAAATGGAACCCCAACCCTTCCTTTTGAAGTTTAATGTTATTAGAACGTCTCAATGGGTAGTAGCAAGGCCCTGCATGGCCAGCAGACTGGCAGTCACACCAGGGTAAAGGCCCATGAGGGATGATGAAATCCAGACCAATGACAGGCTCAACCCCCAAGGACATAACCTTCTCAAGGTGGGCTTGTCCCAGCATGCATCAGGCTACAAAAATCTCCTGTCCCACACACCTTGAACTTTGGGGATCCCTTTGGGGCAATGGCTCTGTGTGTGCGTTCGTGTATGTGTACATGCACACAGTGTGCCTGTGCAAACATAGAGATGCTAATGGTAACACCAGCACCTTCATCTGTGGTGGTGAGAATGACCCCGGCTGAGGTTGGTGAGAAGGGTCATCTTTTGCTGCCCCTCAACTGTGAGCAAAGACTGCTGGCCAATCACTGAGCCTCAGGACTATGAGCACCTCTAATTTTCAACCACCACAGCAGGGAGCAGGGACTGCCATCAACCCACAGCACACCTTGCAAGGCAGTGAAAGCCCCAGAGCAGCACAGATGGGGCTTCCTGAGCCAGGTGGCCATTGGGTTCCTTAGACTCAGCACAAGGGTTGAGGAGATTCCAGCAGAGGCAAGAAGGACATTCTCTTGACAGTAATACGAGAACTCAAGCTATTTTATTTGAATATGTTTTAAAGCATGGCTTTACTTTATACTCCAAGCTGGAGAGTTAGGAAATGTGTTCTATACATTGTCCTAGGATTGGAAGAAACCTTGGGGGACACAGACAATGAATGCTGTACACTTAGAGCAGTGGTTCTTAACCAGGGGGTGATTTTGATAATGTCTGGAGACATTTTCAATGGTCACAATGGAGGCAGGGGTCTTACTGACATACAGTGGGTAGAAGTCAGGTGTGCTGCTAAGCCCTTCCACGCACAGCTCAGCTCCTCACAATAAAGAATTATCTGGCTCAAAAATTAATCTGAGGTTGAGAACCCTGACTTAGTGCAAGAGAGATCACTTCCAGCTGGTTAAAAACTAAACCAAGGGAAAAGATGAGAAATGTATAAGACACCATGTCACGGAGATATGTTCTCTGGATTTGAAATGTGTAGGAATCCACAGACTTTTATTGGAGGGGCCAGTGGTGAGGTTCTACTGTGGATCACATGCTATCAGGTGTGTATATAATATCTCAAGTTTATTTTAAGTCCCTAGTCTACTCAATATTGCTTTGGGTGGTATGTATTGTTGTCTTGTGCAATTTGGGTCTTTCTTTTAATGAAATTTTCCTCCTCAAGTATTGACTTCTGTGCTGTGAGCTCCTGTTGAAAGGGGGCATTGGCTGCTCTGGCACTCTGCATCAGGGAAGGAGTACAAGGAAGGGAAGGTAGTGGGCTCCAACCACTAGAACCATCATTCCTAGTCCCATTTGCTAACATTCCCATTTGCAAGTCTAGTTAGGATTTACCTTTAGCTTTAGGAAGAAGAGCAATAGGGATAAGTGGTTTGTTGTCAGTTTCTAGAATCCATGCTTCCTTCTTGCTTCCATAGCTTCTTCAACATTGCTTTGCAGGAAGGAGATACAGCCACACCAGTTGGACAAGTAGCAGGAAGTGGAAATAAATGATTAATTTCACCTAGAGGGCTGATTAGAAGAGGAATAACTCATATGTGAAACAGAGCTGGGTCCCAGCTTGTCTTGGCCTGGACTGTTGGCTCTCTCTAAGTGGTCCCACTATTACCTTCTTCATGCAGCCCCTGATAATCCTACCCTTGACCTCCAGAAGCTGATGCTCCAACCATGAGGTAGGGGCATCTAGAGTTACTGACCTCAGTGACCCCATTCATTTCTGTGTTTAAAGTTTCTGAGAAACCTGAAGACTGACTCAAAACTGCCTGAGATATTTCTTCATTGCTCAGTTTAAACACAAGCCACGATTGCCTAAGCAAGTAGGAAGGGAAGGTAGATGTCAGCTGTGAGCTGAACCTCACCGAGGAAAGCCTGGCTTGCCTGCTGCCACTGTAACAATGACTGGCCAGAGAGGCATTGACAGAACCCAAGAGCTTCATGTTGTTCAGAACAGCAGGTCTGGGAAACAATACGACCTTGCTCAGTGATTGCCTACAGAGAAGTGTCCTCAATATCTCCCTCCTCAGAGAAACAAAGCCATTTCCTTGACAACAAAAGCCCATACTTGTATATTGTGCTAAAAATTTACAGCGCAAAGCCAAGGCTGAGTGCATGTGTGCACATGTGTGCTCATATGCTGAGCTTTCGAAACAGACCTTGCTGATGCCTGTCTGCCAACAAACTACCTTTTAACCCTGTTTCCTTAAAAAGCTCAGAGTTATAATTTTCAAAATTCTTAAGTTCAGCCAGGCGCCGTGACTCACACCTGTAATCCCAGCACTTTGGAAGGCCAGGGCAGGTGAATCACCTGAGGTCAGGAGTTCAAAACCAGCCTGGCTATTATGGTGAAACCCCATCTATACAAAAATACAAAAATTAGCCAGATGTGGTGGCAGATGCCTGTAATCCCAGCTACTTGGGAGGCCAAGGGAGGAGAATCACTTGAACCCAGGAGGTGAAGGGGTAGTTATCCAATATTAAGCCACTGCACTCCAGCCTGGGTGATATAGCAAGACTCTGTCTGAAAAAAAAAAAAAAAAAAGTTCTTACGTTGAAGTTAAAGAGAATCAGAATAGTCTTTATTCAAGCTAAAAGTTTTTGTTTTATTCAAAATTAAAAACTCTCAATTTGTTAACTTCAAAGTCTCCAACTCTGAACTTAGACCTGAATATGCCAGCCTTTTTCCCACTGGAGAAGCTCAAAATCTTCCCAGCCATTTCCCTAGATGCCAGATGAAGTATTCCTGAACACACATCATTACTTAAAACTTGGGTTAAAAACATTCTATTATTGAGATTTCTATATGATCATTTATGTATGCTTTTATAGAGATATAATTAAAACATTTCAGTGACACATTGTTCTTCTAATACACACAAAATACTGATGAGTTAATAGATCATAAGGGCTATCACATATTATGCTTACCATGTGTTCAGCACTGTTCTAAGTGAGTTTTACATATACTAATATACTTGGACCTATCAACAAATAAAACAAAGACCAGAGTTAATAAACAAAAAAAAGGATGGGTAGATGGATGAATGGATGGATGGGTGGTAGGTGGTGGGTAATAATAGACTAGATCGATAGATAAAAATTTAAAGTTGAGGCTAGGCATGATGGCTCACGCCTGTAATGCCAGCACTTTGGGAGGCCAAGGCAGGTGAATCACTTGAGGTCAGGAGTTCAAGACCAGCCTGGTCAACATGGTAAAACTGTCTCTACTAAAATGCAAAAATTAGCTGGGCGTGGTGGCACATACCTGTAATCCCAGCTACTTGGGAGGCTGAGGCAGGAGAATCACTTGAACCCAGGAGACAGAGGTTGTAGTGCGCCAAGATGGAGCTACTGCACTCCAGCCTGGCGACAGAGCGAGACTATCACAAAATAAAGTAAAAGCTGAGTCTATTGACTTGCTAGCCACAGGAATACAGGCTAGGGAGAAATGTACTGAGTTAAGTGGTAGCTCACTGAGAGGGAGAACTCAGAGTTGTTAAAGGCTTGCCAGGGTTGGTTCATGTGGTTATTGCTTATTAAGGGTTGAAATCCAGTACTTTGAAAAGAACAGAATGAATCTGAAGCTCTAAATAGAGTTGGTTAAAAGAAACACCATTGCTCAGTGTTTGGGAAAAAGTCTTCAGTTAGGACCTAGTATCCCACAGTCATTCCAAGTTCATGGTTATTTATTTAGCTTCGCTGGTCTGGAGTCAGCCTGGAGAAACACAATAGTCAGTTATGATCTGTCCTTGAAAAACGCTCCTGTAAGCAGAACATGTTCTTTTCCATTCCTCACAACAACTTTTTAAGGGGGTGCAATTATTGTCGTCCTCATTTCCCAGAGCTGGAGACTAAGGCGCTGAGGTGTTATTTGCCCAAGGTCAAGCTAGAATTCAATCCTGGGAAGTCAGAGCCCACACTCTTAACCCCTCTTCTCAGCCAGCAAGCACGGCACAGATTCGGAACCAATTGCTGATGTGTATGTTGCCTATTTAAAATTATTTGTTATTAAAATTATACATATAAAGTTGTTTATAATTTCAGCTAAATTAAATGAACAAATACTAATTCAAAGAGTACTCTGTATGATAAGTACTATGACTATACACTAGGTTTAACTTGAGATCTGACTTTAACCTTTGCAAACTGCTTTGTAAATGTTGGCTATTTCATGAAAAAAATAGGAATATTTGCCTTTTTTTTTTACATCTGTTGTCATAGGAACCAAGTCTATCTCCACAATCACACACATTATACTAACACCATTCTAAAGGAGTGAGTCTTTTAAAAGGCCCCCTGTTAAAGACTTTCTCATTCTCACTACCCACCCCCACTCACCCTAGTCTTACCTTCTACATCACTTTAAAACTTTTCTCATCAGAAATTAGAGGAATATTTTCTAATAGGAAATGAATTGCACTTGTTTGCCCATCTATCCCTCTCCTTGTATCTGCAAACCATTCAAAGACCATCACTTTGAGCTCTTTCAAGGGAAAACCATCCCCCAGAGTTTGAAAGGCACAGTGATGTACTGCAAAATCTGTGACCAGCGTCTTCTTACTTTTGGAGAGATTTAGTTTGGGGAAATAGAAGATATCTGATAAATCTGATAATTAAGAAAGTTGGCTGAGCTGTGTAATGCAGTTTTATTGTTCCAAACAAGTAGGACCCAAAGTAAAGCAATATGATTTTCATGTCACCAGTATTAACTAACACAAAGGCCATTTTAAAAGAGAAATCATGGTCAGGCACAGTGGCTCACGTCTGTAATCCCAGCACTTTGGGAGGTCAAGGTGGGGGGGATCACCTTAGGCCAGGAGTTGAAGACCAGCCATGAATTAACATGGCTAACATGGTGAAACCCAGTTTCTACTAAAAATACAAAAAATTAGCCAGGCATGGTGGTATGTGCCTGTAATCCCAGTTACTAGGGAGGCTGAGGCAGGAGAATCGCTTGAACCCAGGAGGTGGAAGTTGCAGTGAGCCGAGATCTCATCACTGCACTCCGGCCTGGGCAACAAGAGCAAAACCCTGTCTCAAAAAAAAAAAAGAGAGAAGTCCCCAAATTGTCTTGGTCAGTGGTGGTTCTATTGACGTAAAATTACTGCCTCTGAAGATGACTCCTTTAGTGGTGATTTTTTTAAACGTTTTAGTAAGTTTGTAGGAAAGCTCAGTATGACCACAGCATAAGCTGTATCTCATATGTACATCAAATTCAAATGTATAGACAACTGCATGGCTTCCCTTGTTGACAGCTCTAAATGTTTAAAGGTAATAGAGGTGGCAGAATAATATTTTACTAGAAGAAAGAGTTCCATGGCTAAGAAAATTTTCAGTACAGGACTAGTGTATCCTTGAGACTTTTCACAACACAAGGATTCTAAGATTCAATATTCTAAAAGATCTATGGCAAACTGAATTATTTTCAGAAGTGAGTTTCCACTGAACTAGACACATTTTTTCTCTTAATTCCTCCTGTAAATGGTAGCAATCATTTATAGGCTAGTATTAAGCATCTTATCACTGAGAACTCTATAATATTTAGTCTTCCTTATGGTGACACTGATATCTTTGGGATAATTAGCAAAAGACTAAACATTATGTTCAGTATGTTTTTGCTTTAAAGTGTATTTTAAATGAGTTTCTTTTTGGAGAAAGGGAATCCCTGAAAGCGATTTAATTCACTATTAATATTTACCCATTTACATTTCATTGGAAAATCACTCATTCATCGCACGCACTGTTCTTCACTGCCACTAGGTGGTGCTCCAGCCATAATGTCGATTCCTGAGCCTCCCGAACCTGTACGCTGCATACTGTCCTAGGGCAGGTCCCACTGAACGTGGCTGGTCTTGCAAAAACCACAGCCAGTGTGAGGTATGTTTCTAAGCTCCCTAAAGTTTACACAGAACCCCAGAGTGAGGCTGATAGTAGAAAAGCCTACTATACAGGAAAGCAGAACTTAACCCACAGTGGAAAGAAAATAACTAAGGCAGGTGGGGTAGTAGAGACAGACCCAGGATTTTCCCCCAATGGTGTCTTCAGTAGTAACCCAACCACCTACTTCAGGGGCTGGCCTAGTAATGCTGAAAGATGAGGCTACGCAGACACCTTCCATGGCCTTCCAAATACCACAGTTTGGCCAACATGAGCACCAGGAAAAAAAGATCTGAGAGAAGGACCAAGTATGGGGACCTTAGGTCTGTGTCTGCCCAGCTGTGCCTGGTACCCATGTTTCATATCTATCCAGATAGTATTTGCTCTGGGCTAGCAGCTCAGCATTTGCCAGCAGAAGTGATTTGCCCCAGGAGGGCAGACCTTCCCCTGGGGTGTGAACAAAATTTCTCTCCCTATTTCCCGGAGTTCTTTCAGTTACATCTGTAACTTACTAGTCAGTTCTGAGTCACTTTCCAAAAAAAACGCATAGAGGTACAAGCTTCAAAGAAAGACAATCTCCATACGTGGTTCAGTTTACAAATATGGACAGTACGTGTGCATAGTCACAAATGCCAAGTGGCACAGAAAAAGAAGCAATCTGCATGAGCCAGAATATTTAAAAGGCTTCACAGAAAATGTGGTACTTAAAAACAGGACTGCAATGTTTGGAGCTGGAAAACATCTTGGAGAACACCTGGTCTGAGGCTCTGAAATAGATCATCTGAGTTTTTTGGTTTTTTTTAGATGAAGTCTTGCTCTGTCACCCAGGCTGGAGTGTAGTGGTGCAATCTCGGCCCACTGCAACCTCCACCTCCTGGGTTCAAGAGATTCTCCTGACTCAGCTTCCTGAGTAGCTGGGACTACAGGTGCCCGCCACCATGCCTGGCTAATTTTTGTATTTTTAGGAGAGACTGGGTTTCACCAAGTTGGCCAGGCTGACTCAAACTCCTGACCTCTGGTCATCCGCCTGCCTTGGCCTCCCAAAGTGCTGGGATTACAGGCATGAGCCACTGCGTCCAGCCGTTCATCTGAGTCTTAACGGCTCATAAAGTTATCTCAAGAGCCATGCTTGAAGCCAACCAAGGAGGCTTCCGGGTCTCACCCACATTTCAACAGCTCCAGTTTTATCTGTTTACTTTATGGGGTTTCTCTTTAAGCTCTGTTTGAACAAAGAATCTTACTCCTTCTTTTTATGTTGGAACCACTGATCCAGTCGATGCTGCTCATTTTACAGATAAGATCACCGAAGCACTTTGGGGACTTTCCCAAGCTCACACATGCCTTGAACTGAAAAGATAGGGAGCATTTTGGATATGTTGGACAAGGGTGATATGGTCTGGCTTTGTGTCCCCACCCAAATCTCATCTGGAATTGTAATAGGTGACTGGATCATGAAGGTAGTTTCCCCATGCTGTTCTTGTGATAGTGAGTAAGTTCTTATGAGATCTTATGATTTAAAAGTATAATACTTCCCAGCCGGGCATTGTGGCTCATGCCCATAATCCCAGCACTTTGGGAGGCTGAGGAGGGTGAGTCAATTGTGGTCAGGAGTTCGAGACCAGCCTGGACAACATGGTGAAACTCCATGTCTACTAAAAATACAAAAATTAGCCAGGTGTGGTGGCAGGCTCCAGTAATCCCAGCTACTTGGGAGGCTGAGGCAGGAGGATTTCTTGAACCTGGGAGGCGGAGGCTGCAGTGAACTGAGATCACGTCACTGCACTCTAGCCTGGCAATGGAGTGAGACTCCATCTTACAAACAAGCAAGCAAACAGACAAAAAAAGTACAGCACTTCCCCTTCACTTGCTACCTCTCTCTCCTGCTGACATGTAAGACACGCCTTGCTTCCCCTCTGCCTTCTACCATGACAGTAAGTTTCCTGCATCCTCTCCAGCCATGCTGAACTGTGAGTCAATTAAACCTCTTTTTTTTTTTTTAATAAATTACCCAGTCACAGGTATTCTTTATAGCAGTGTGAAAGTTGACTAATACAAAGGGAAAACAGGGTGTCTGCAGGGAACAAGAAAGAACCACATCTTCATCTGACCCACAGGTTAGAAAAGCATGTTTGTCAAACTACATGAACCTAAAGACAGTTTATATTTGCTGCCCAGGTTCTATTCAGAGATATTATATCCTCTTGCCAGAGACACAGACATGCAAACCATATTTAATACTTACTAAACCCGAAACTCATACTCATAGACCTTGAAAGATAATAGAATTCTCATTTCCATTGTCCAGATGAATCTTCTCCATCTTTTGACAAAGTTATTTACTACTGTTTCTCAGAATGACTCCAAAGCAGTTAAGAAAAAGGCAGTACTCCATCCTGGAGATGATAATCCCGGCTCAGCAGTGGATACACTGGCGGATGTTTAGCAAGCTTTATAAAAATCAATCTTACTATAAAATGTTGATGCTTCCTCAACTCCCGTTTCCTCCTTATTTTATAAAATGTGGAATTTATTTCAGACTAGAGCTTGAGTCAAGCACCTGAGTTGGGAAGACCAAAAGTCAGTTCAGAGGCTAACTCTTGAAAAGCTCTGTGAAATCTATAATTCAGGTCACAAGGAGGACTCTATTGCTCTTCCTCTCTGCTGGTGAAGAGAAAACAGAAGGTATCCTCTCAGTGTCCCAATGTATTTAGGTGAAAGATGCCCACCTCAAACCCACTTAAGCACAAAGAGAATTTACAAGCCCAGGCAATGGGAAAATTCAGGGCTGGCTCATGCTCAGCTGGAGAAGGAAGAGCCCAAATTGTGTCAGGAGAAATCCATCTCTCCCTCTCTTGTCTGAGCTTTATCCTGCTGTCTTCATCCTCACTCACGCTTTCTTGGAGAGAAGGCAAAACCCCAACAATCGCAAATATACAAACTCAAAGTTCTCCAGCAAGAGAGCACCTCTGGCCCAGGGGCTCCAGGTACTGAGTTGCATCTCAATGACTCAAATTGCCTCTCGAGCCTCTCTTTGGATGTGTTGCTTTGATCGCATGCCTAACCCTGACACTGGGATTTGAGAATTTACCAGAGGTTACCTCCTGGTAGAACTGAGTCTTCAAAGATGGAACCTAGGCCAAGGACTACGAGTAGGGAGGGGTGGCTCCCCAGGAGGAAAAGATAGGTTCTGTTTCAGGAAGAAGGGACACTGAGCAGGTCAAACCACAGCTGTGTACTACCTTCACCTACCCGGCTCTGCGCCTCTCTGTGCTAGTGGACAAGGCGCACCTGATACCTTTGGAGGGCTTTAGAGTAGCTAAATAATAGATACTATTAGCCAAGCTAGCCTGCCCATTCATTTGTGTTCATTGAACAAATGTTTATTTGTAGTAAGCCACAAACTTAAACTGAGCTCTTGCCGGAAGTCTATTGGGTAAATCAACTTCCTGGAACCACTGTGTCAGGAATTGCCACAGGCTTCTTGCTGGCCACGCCCCTGGGGACACACTTGGAGTCTTGGCTGACTGTCAGCTACCTTTTTTTTGCCTCCGGTTCCTAGGTGTTTTCTCTTCTGCTAACTCTGGCTAGGCATTGTCAGGCCTCCAAGTCCAAGCCTGGCCGTTATAGCCTTGGTGACCCGCACGTACTCCTCTGGATGGTCCCCAGGAACCGGAAAGTCTGGACCACAAGTAACCAGGTGGGCAGAGAAAGAAGTGAAACAACTTGTTCCTGCCTCAACTAATCGCTCTGCCCCTGCAACCTGCAACCATTGTTCCTGCTCAGCCTTGTGAAGCTTCCCTGCTGGACATTGGGTTTCTCAGGACCCCACCCCGTAACTATGTAATTTAATATACCGCACCCTCCCCTCTGCTAGCAACCGATAACCGCCACCCTTATGATCATGCCTGTTTGCAATAGGTGCCCCCTACCCTTGTGACCATGCATCCCGTGATGCCCTTCCCCTCCCTAAAATAGGTTACCGCCTTTAACTGACCACTTGCCCCAACCTATAAAACCAACTCCTATCCCCTTGCCCTCTGCTGACTCTCTTTTCTGACTCAGTCCGCCCACCACACGGGTGAATAAACAGCCATGTTGCTCATACAAAGCCTGTTTAGGGGGGTCTCTACGCAAGTGGTGCACTTAACAGGCCTAGGACACATCTTTCCTTCAGCTACTTCTGACACGCTCAAAAACAAGAAACAAGATTTTTTCTTTATCAGGACTGGAGATTTACTGAGGACTGGGAAATGTTCGAAGATTCAGAAGTCTTACTGCTTCCTTAGGGCCATTCTGCCTGATCATTCAGTTCTCAACCTTCACGGCAGTTCTGCCTCCTCTTCTGTGGCTGCAGTGGAACTCAGGCCCTCTCGCTCCTGTGCACTGGCAGTGCCAGCTACCCCTTACTAAGCACCTACTCTAGTCCAGGTCCTGTGGAAGACGTGTTATTAATGTATCATCTCAAATGCTCCTCCTCTCTCCTCTGCGGTGAGTCCTATGACCCTCACCAAAGAGGAAACTGGGGGCCGGAGAGATGAAGTCACTGGCCTGCATTCTGTGGGCAGTGGGTGGCAGCCGAGGAGCCGGGACTGGGTGTGCCTGGGACTGAAGCCACGCCCTTGACCACCACACTGTAGTGCCCTCTGTGGGCCCCTACTTCAGGAAGCCCTTTTCCTGCACGTGAGCCTGAAGCCACAGAATGGCAAGAACAAACCAGGGCACCTGGAACACTGCTCAGGAGCCTCCAAAGACTCGGGAAGGCTGTTGGAACTCCCCATGACCACAAGGCTGAGTGATTTCAATCTCTATGTCTGACAACTCACCACCCATCAACAGCATGCACAGAAGATTTGTTACAGGGGTTTTCTTCATGTATCACCCCTGCTGGTATCAAAGTAGTGTTGCTCAATCATATTTTACTCATGTGTCCTTCTGACAGTGCAAAATTCTTACTACCACCGTCCCAAATGCTGGGATGGTCCCAGGATTTCTTTCCTCCCATTGTGATATTTGCATTTCTCCATCTCACTTGCCAGTGGATTTTGCCAATGACAAAATTTCTCCATACTACCAATTCCTGTAGTTTGAATTACAAAAGAAATCCCCTCCTTTATCTTCCATATATAAGATGTTTATGTAATATTAAATGTAATATCAGAACACACCCGACATATTTAAAATGTTAACACCTCAGATGGCGTTGGCCCCAACCAATCAGAACAGCTGCTGATCCTTACCGCATGCTGGTGAGTTGCAGCCTAGCATTAGCCCTGTGTGTACTTCCAGGAGTCCTGTAATACCTCCTGAGGTCACCTCTCCCACCACAACAACTGGGAAGCCTGAGCTAGGACCTAGTGTTTCTGCTAATGTTGCCATAGAATTCAACTAGGTGGGGAAAAAACAAAAACAGAGATTGCGTCATCCTCTTTCTCCTTTCTTGTATGTGAAACTTCCTCCCGGCCAATTGCTTCATCATGGTGGGGCTGTCCTTGCTCTCAGTATAAGGGGTGGAATAATCCAAGAGGCATAACAACAGCCAGGTGTGTCACTGTGTGTCTGAATAATGTCCCGTGTGCATTAAGTTGCTATCAAAGGGCGTCACCATTTGCTCACCTCAGACTCCAGATAAAAGGACACCCAGGTGATGTCCACACGGCAGCCACCCACCTCTTCCTCCTGAGGGACTTTTTGTTTTTCGGATCATGAGGAAATGAGGCACCCAGTTTCATAATTCCCGAACGCTGACCCAGTTCTGGAAGCAGCCAACACCCAGCTGGAGCATTACTGCTCTTGCCTGTGTCAGAAAAGGAACACGGTAACACAGCAGGGGTCTTAGAGTGCCGCCAACACCTCCCGTGAATCAGTGCTCACGGGTCAGAGCCTTCAGCGCGATGCTGAAAGGCAGGAGCGCTGCTCAGCCCAGCAAAACAGCAGGGCCTAACGCAGACGGGGCTAGAGTTGGGGGAAGGAAAATACAGATTAAGTGCATGTCTAACACCATCTGCTGATTCCCAAAACTTAGAGGAAAATCTTTGCAAGGATTGCCATTCTCTACTGGAAGATTCAGAGGAGGGGAAAAAAAAAAAAGCCGTGCAACAAATGCTACATTTTTGTTCACAACAGATAAGGTATATTCAATCCAATCAAATTTTATTGAGAGCCTCTGGGTCAGACTGCTGGGCATGTAAAGGTGCAGTCTCTTCATCCCTGCACTCGTGCACATAAGGGGAGCTTCGTCTAGAAATTTCTGGGATTCAGAGGAGGGAAAAAACTGAAATATCAACCCTTCAGATATTTTCAGAATCACCTCAAAGCTCCAATGCCTTGGACAGGGAAACCCCAAAGTTCCCCAATATTAACAGTTCCTCAGGATTCAATTCTCTGGGTCCTCTGACCTCAAGCTCCTGAGTCCCCAGGTACCTCTGCGTTCTCCAAAAGAACACGCTCACACAGAAAGAAAGTCGTGCTGGAAACTCCAGTAACAGGAGACTGGTTGAATGTATGAAGGTACATTCACCAAAAGGAATCGTGAGTGGCATTCTAAAGATGAGTTAGGCGTACATCTGCTCAAGGTCAGTTTCGAAGTGAGCAGGGCGGGGGCGGAACAGCAGCAGAAATGATACTGTTTAAGAAAAAATACAGGAAGGGCATCCCCAGAAGGAGACACGAGAAGCTGGTAACAGCTGCTGCCTTTGGTGAGAGGAGCTGAAGCTAGCGGTACACATTTTTATAGGAGTTTTTGTAACAATAAATCAGAGTTGCTTTTAAAAATTGCCAAGAAGGAATTGGGGTAAGAGAAGCCATCACATGTAAGCATTGGGGAACCAGTTTCAACTTGACTGAAGATGCCCTAGAGGAGGAAAAGAGCTTAAGATCCATATCCCACAGAAAACGCCAGCAATTGCTGGTCCCAAAGTTCCTTTTAGAGCACCTGCTGCCGGGGTCTCCTGTCCTGGCTTTCCTGCATCACCCCTTTGGCTCTGTTGGGCTTTTTCATGCCATACATCAGACTTTAATTCTGAATTCTACCCTCTTCTTCAAAGCACTAGATGGAAACGGCCTCCCTCAATGATCTGCTTAAACCAACAAATCTATATAGGTCGTGTGAATCACTCCACTACCCTAGAGCATAAGAATTGCCACATTTCAGCCTGGAACAGTGGCTCACACCTGTAATCCCAACACTTTGGGAGGCTGAGGCCTGTGGATCACGAGATCAAGAGATTGAGAACATCTGGCCAATATGGTGAAACCCCATCTCTACCAAAAATACAAAAATTAGCTGGATGTGGTGGCGCACACCTGTAGTCCTAGCTACTTGGGAGATTGAGACAGGATAATCGCTTGAACCCAGGAGGTGGAGGTTGCTGTGGGCTGAGATCACACCATTGCACTCCAGCCTGGCAACAGTGTGAGACTCTGTCTCAAAAAAAAGAAAAAAAAAAAAAGAAGAAGAATTGCCGCATTTCTTAATTTCTCTGAAGAAAATTAAATCTGACCAAGTCCCCAGTCGTGTTGCCCCTCCCTTGGGAAGAACAAAGAAGTCTAGAGTCCTAGAGTTTCCACCATTAATGAGCATTGGGCAGGGGACTTTGGTGCAGCATGGTAGCCAGTGAGCTGCTCATTGTCCAGGCCCCCAGGATGATGATGCCCCCATCTGCAGGCTCCTCTGGTGGCCCCCACCATCTCTCCAGGTCACGCAAGGTCCTGACCCTTTCATTTGGCTCCCAGTTCCTGAGACTCCAGGTCTCATCCCCAGGTATCTGTGGCCTCAGTTTACTCAGTTCACCTGAGATGTATATCTCAGCTTGGGTGCTGGATGGTGAGTGGCATGCAAGTCCCCACCGGTCAGCACTGGCCACCCTCTGTCTGCCATCAGAACCAGGCCACTCCCTTCTTCTTCTCAAAGCCAGGTTGCTCTCCCCTACCTCTCTCCAGCTTACATTTCAAAACAACATTTCCATTCTAAAAAGCAAAAGAGCTTAGCATTTGCCCATGCTACACCCAGGACAAGGGAGTCCAGACCTCAGAGCACAGAGGCCGTCTGTTCATGCCTTAAGGGGGACGAGGATGTTGCCTGCACAGCAAAGCAGCTCCACGCAGGATTAACCCCCCACTCTGCTACACCCTTCTCCCAGCAAATCTTTGTGTTTCACATGGCAGAAAATACTTTCCATAAATAAATGGAGAAACATTCAAAGGGAGGCAAGGGCTGTTCGTAGCCAGGGTCCCTGAGACTCAGTTTCCTGGATTGAATGTCACAAGGGAGTAAATTTTTTTTTTCTTTTTGAGACAGTCTTGCTCTGTCGCCCAGGCTGGAGTGCAGTGGCACAAACTTGGTTCACTGCAACCTCCACCTGCCGAGTTCAAGCAATTCTCCTGCCTCAGCCTCTCAAGTAGCTGGGACTACAGGCACGCACCACCATGCCCGGCTAATTTTTTTGTATTTTTAGTAGAGATGAGTTTTCACCGTGCTGGCCAGGCTGGTCTCGAACTCCTGACCTCATGATCCACCCGCCTTGGCCTCCCAAAGTGCTGGGATTACAGGCGTGGGCCACCATGCCCAGCCAGGGGAGTAAATTTCATAGTGAAACAGCACCTCACAGGGTAGGTAAGCTTCCCAACACGTGGCAGAGAAGCCTGTCTGCAAAGTGAATTTTCTGCCTCCCAGCAAAGATGGAAGAGACACCTTTGAGTGGGTTTTCCTCTGAGGAAAAAAGATCACAGGTAGGAGCACAATTCCAAGAGGACCTCCAGGGTTCCAATTTGGTTGTTCCAGGTTGAGGCCCAGAGAGGTATTTTTGAAGCTTCCCAAAAGACGCTCTTGTGCAGACAGGTTGAGAGCTGGTTTCGTAAAGGCCTAAGATGTTGTGTTTCCTCTGTACCATGGGTTGGGTTCCCAACCCCAGTCTTCATTTCCCAATCGCCCAGCCTCACATCAACACCTGCTGTGTATTCTCCAAGTTTCCATGCTCCCCACAGTCTCCCGGCCAACACAGTTGCATGCCCAAATCCCCTGCTTGTGTTTTAGGCCCCTTCACCTCCTGGGTCCCTCTTGTGGTATCCCAGATGCTGAGGTGGAGGCCCCAGGGACCCTCGCTTAAGCATTAGAGGGAGCATGGCTGGCACAAGCCTAACCAGTGGAGACCCTTTTGCCTTGGTAGCCAGATGGGATGCAGAGGGGCAGGGCAACCACAGAGTAGCACCGCAGGCTTTGGGGACGCTGCAGAGTGGAGGCCAGGGTTTCCACAGCTCTGCCATATGTCCCCATCTCCTCAGCTGGCAAGACCTGGACCCCCTCTTCCAGGCTGCCTTCCCTTTGTTGCGGAGATGGATCCCTCTCATCTCTCTTCTGTTCCTTGACCAGCTTTACTTGCTGTGAGGTCAAAGACTTCCTTCCTGCTACTGAGACATGAGACTGCTTACTCCTGGAGCAGTGAAGACCTGGGCAGGACAGGGGATCAGTGGGGCTGGTTTGGATTACCCTGTGTCACTCCAGGTCGCCCTGTTGGTTCTATTGTAATGGACAGACCCGGTCCCATGGTTGGCTCCAAACCTCCCCAGTCAGCATCCTCTGCACCAATATTTCCAACCCTCAATGTCAAAAGCTACCTTTCCCAGATTTTTATAGGGGATTCAGAAGACTGAATTGTTGCCGTCCTTCCTCAGCTTGCCCTGTGTCTGAGGGTTTTCGGGAATCCAGATAGAACCAGGCAAGCAGGGCTCCTCCCTTGAGCAGAAGGACCTTGGAGGCTGCGTCCTGAAGACTTTCCATCAGGAACTGTGGTTTCCCCCTTTGAGACCAGCCACTCTGGCAGCGTCTTAGTGGGAGCCAAGAGTCAGATGTTCCTTGCCTGTGAGATGATGGTGTCACTGTCAGAAAGCCCCCTCCATTTATGATCATCTGCTGCTTCTGTCACATGCAGACTGGCTTCACCAGTGCCAATGCCCATTTCTGCATGTCAGCTACGGCACAGGGCTGGGGGACCATCTCATGCTCCAGAAGTTAGGTATCACCAGCCACACAAAGATAGCCCATTTTCTTCCCCCTTCCCTACTGCCATGTCCCCGCTGAAGGGCAAAGACCTTTGAGATGGACTTTTCAAGCTCAGTCTCTTCACAGTTCTCTGGTATTCCTCAAATCTGCAGAAGTAAGCTACTTGGGTCTGCCACGACTACCAAACTTTCTGTCCCCTGTTTTCCAGTGTGGTCTTGACTAGTAGACCTGGACTGGGTCATTTCATGTGTGTATCACCACTTTACTGGTTCTCCAGTTTCTCATGAAGGCCTCAAAGAGTTGATTACATAGTTTTCATTTCTGGTGCGGTTTCTCTTTATGTTCTTACATAAGTCATATATGAATATATCCTGATTGTGTAAGCTTCAAATAATATAGAAGTCTACAGAGCGAAGCTGAAAACTGCACCATCCTGCTCCGGTTCACTCTTCCTCAAGGTCACACTGCGCACGGCTGCCTGTGCCTCCTCACAGCCCCTGTCTAGGAATCCACACTGCACAGCACACACCTCCATGCACGTGGATTTTTTCACCTTTCATTCTTTAGATGTAGGTATTACTTTGCAAATTAACAAACTTAGTATGTTTTTTGCTTGGAGGTTTTTTATATTAGGATATACAGCTCTATTTAATTCATCCATAACCACACACACACGTATATAATGCTTTCATACTCTAGATTTTTATATTCATACAAAAGAGACTGTCTTATGCACATGGTTCTGCACTTTTAGTTTTTTTGTAAGTTTTTTTTCATTTTTTTTTTTTTTTTGAGATGGAGTCTCACTCTGTCACCCAGGCTACAGTGCAGTGCTGTGATCTCAGCTCACTGCAACCTCCATCTCCCGGGTTCAAGCAATTCTCCTGCCTCAGCCTCCCAAGTAGCTGGGATTATAGGAGCATACTACCACACCCAGCTAATTTTTGTGGTTTCAGTAGAAATGGGGTTTCACCATGTTGGCCAGGCTGGTCTTGATCTCCTGACCTCAAATGATTCACCCACCTCGGCCCCACAAAGTGCTGGGATTACAGGTGTGAGCCACTGCTCCCAGCCCACTTTGATTTTAGACACAGAATACTCAGCACTTACATGCCTTCCTTGGTTTTATCAACAACTGTGTCATCTTTCATAATTTAGATGTGCCAAAAATGTATTAGCCAGAAGCCCACGGGAGAACGTTTTGTCACAAGTACACTTCTTATCTATCTGTGTGAGTCCTGTAATTGAATTTCATATTCTGTGGAGCAGTCATAAAATATGAAAGCTGAAAGTTATTACACATGGAAAAATTGCTGGATGGACAGGAATGGCAGAGAGGATTCTTGGGTGAGGAAGGGCTAAGCGGCTATTGTTTCCTCCTGATTCATTTTCTTAATGTTCTGGTGATGTGGGTCAATAATCATTAGCTCAGAGTTTTACTTTTCAGTTTCAGTTTTAGTTTTACCTCAAGCTCTTTTGACAAGTCATTCCAAGTGACAGCTCCATCTACGCATGAGCCTGGCGATTATTTCTGGGTGGGACAAGCTGTCCTTTCTAATTAAAGATGCTCTATCCCCAGGTGATTCAATTCCTTTGAGCATTTCAGCTCATGTTTAATTTCTTTGAAACCAGGTGTGTGAATGTATCTCTTACGTCTGTATAAGGCAGGTGTATACTCATATACCTGATATTAATAAACTGTTGATGTCATGTTTTGTTGCATTGCGAAGTTGTCAGCCTAGGCAACTTGTTTTCCTCCAGAAGTACTGCCCCTCTGATTAAATAGACCTCATTCAATTGTGAGGACATGTTAACCAAAATGACGTTTCCCAAAAGCTTGAAAGTGTTTGTTTAACTTTTACTGTTTTGTTTCACCATGGATGACATTGCTGCATCAATTTAGTTACGCAGCCCAGCAGCCACCAAGTGCCTATTGAATTTCATGACACTGAGAGCCTGAATTTCCTGTCACCGAGCATAACCTTTTAAAAATATTATTGCTTTTTTTAAACCCTGGCACAGAACCAGTTTTTTGTCTTCATCTTGACTTAATCCCTCCTCACTCTGCTCTCTCCTCTTCTTCTCCTGGCTCCACTCACCTCCTCTGTAGCCAGAAACCCACAGCTGGCTGTTTCGGCCATGTGTCCACAGTCTGGAATCCCTCATCCCCTTGGGCTTGCACTGTGGCCGGTTAGCTTGCGCAGCCTCAGCTCGGCACCCTCCCTGTCTGTCCCCTCCCACCCCATGCTCCCTCTGAAGATGCACCCCTCTTCTCCGAGGTCAGCCCCCTCAGTCCCCTTCTTCAGTGCTATCAGTGAGTTTGCTCCATCAAGCATCCTCTTTCTGTCTCTCTCTCTCATATTTTCCCCCTTCAACTAGTTGCTTCCTCTGTAAAAAGAAAAACTAAAACAAACATAGTCAAGGCTCCCTCAGACCAGAGATACTTTTTCTCAACCCTCCTATTCCCTCAAGCTATTGTTGTATCTCATACCTTTCTGCCAA
Source organism: Sapajus apella (assembly GCF_009761245.1). NCBI lineage: Eukaryota > Metazoa > Chordata > Mammalia > Primates > Cebidae > Sapajus > Sapajus apella. The sequence continues at coordinate 44,453,947 of NW_022436941.1, forward strand.
AGTTCTTTAGCGTCTAGTTCAAACTGGTTCCTCTACCTCCCTACATCCTAGTACCTACTTTAAATAAATAAAAAGATTAAACATCAAGTAAAAGTGCATATGGTAAATATTCATTGAAGAAAGATGGAAAATAAAAAGCCCATTCCCCATCTGAGTGATAGGGAAATTATTCATTAATTAATAGAGTCATCAGTCTCTCTTCAGATAATATATACTGATTTTATATATTGTATTGTGTATACGTATAACATATTACATAGATTGTACACATACACACACATGCAAATATATATGTAATCTTCTAAATTTTACACGTATGGAATTATATGCTGTTGTCACCATTTTAAAAAACTTAATAACATATCCTGGCACAAGAATCGAAAAACAGTGGTTGCCCCTGGTGAGAGGATCTGAACTGTTGAGGAATGAGGTAAAAGAGCAACTTCCTGGAGGCAGCGGCGAGGCAGTCACTGGGCCAGGGTCCGGGGCCACCCTTCACAGCTCTGCTTCAGGCTCCCGTGCGGGCGTGTAGAGGGACATGGCGAACTCGGGCTGCAAGGACGTCTGACCCAGATGAGGACAGTTTTCTGTACTTTGCCTATGGTAGCAACCTGCTGATGGAGAAGATCCACCTTAGAAACCCCTTGGTGGCGTTCTTCTGTCTGGCCTGTGTGCAGGCAAGAAGGGGTTAAAAGTGGAACATATGTTGTAATAGAAGTTAAAGTTTCAACTCAATAAGGAAGAGAAATAACCTGTCGAAATTATCTGATGACAAATTATGAAAGAGTTCCTCCATCCCCACAGTATAAAAAAATTATTTGCATGGGTGCAAAAGGAAGTGGTTTGCCACTGGAGTATCAAGAGAAGTTAAAAGCAATAGAACCAATTGACTCTACAGGAAAGGCCTCAGAAGAAATTGAGGACATCATCAAGAGGGGGGAAACACAGACTCTCTAGAACATAACAATATATCTAAGGGTATTCTACGTACTAATATAAAATATTATTAACATTTGAGAACAGGGATCTGGGGGGTCTCCATGTCTGATCCATTTTCAAAAGTGCTCTGAAGGAATATCTCTCTTGGATGATTCCTTGTTTTCAGACTATAAAAAGAAACTGGGCTAGGAGTTAGAGAATGTAAAAGGGGGACATGAGGCCCTGAAATGTGTGACAAATGAATGCGAGTACCCCTTCTGTAAACAACACTGAAAGCTCTTCTCTTGGCTTGATCTTAAGTGTCTCCTTACTCTAGTACAGGATAGATTTGTAGCTTGCTTGATGACGGTGCTGGTGAAATGCTCTGCTCTGAGATTTTTAAAAATCAGCTTAATGAGAGTGATCTGCAGATAACTGATAATAACATTTTGAAAATTGAAAAGATGGTATACTGTTTCTAGAGGAATAAACATATTTGTGGCTAAAAAAAAGAGCAATGTCATCTGCACTGCATACCCTTTTGCATTATTGGAATTTTGTACTATGTTCATATGTTGCCTATTTAATAAATCACTTAAAGTTATATATCTTGAATATCTTTCCATAGTAGCATGTACAGACAGAACTCATGATTTTGTGGATATGGGCAGACTGTCTCTGGAAAGATACAGAAGAAATGAGGAAAAGCCTCTTAAGGAATGACTTGCAGATTGACCCCAGGCTATGTATATTTTCTGCCTACCTTTTGTCCTGTTTTTTTGTTTGATTGTTATCATGTACAAATATTACACAAAACAGGCTTCAAAAGAACTAGTTATATAGATGTACCATGACTTGTATAATTAGTTTCTTATATTTAGGCCATTCTCAAGTAGTAAGGTGACTATTATTATCATTATTATAAACTCATCACAGGGAGGATCCTGTACATGCATCTGTAATACTATGGTGATGTTTCTTCTTTCCTTGTCCCAGACCCCTTTCCTCTGTTATTATCTGTACACCAATCTCGTGATGGCACTTTCTGACTACTCACCCTTGAATGAGGTGACTTTTCCTTTACAAGCCTTTGCAGGTGGTCTGGTGGGGAAGGCTAGGGTCAGGTTCCACTTTCTGGAATGTTCTCATGACCCAGGATGTGAGAGACTCCTTTAGCAGAGGACAGGCAGGTGGGGGGCTGTGTGCCTCTCAGTTTCTCTTCTGCCTCCTGCCACCTGGATGGGCCAATTCTAGCATGCAGCTTGCCTGTGGGTGTCCTCATTCATCCTCACTTCCTCTGCCCCTCAGGACCAAACCGAGTGCAGAGTAGCTCCCATCGCCCCTGCACCCACTCCTTCTGGGCCAAATATTAGATTGGAATTTTGCACCTCAGTGTGAACCTATTAACTTAAAGAGGTAAATTTGGTTGATTTTTTTCTTTTGTTTTTTTTGAGATGGAGTCTCACCCTGTTGCCCAGGCTGGAGTGTAATGGCACTTTCTCAGCTCACTGCAACCTCTGCCTCCCGGTTCAAGCAATTTTCCTGCCTCAGCTTCCTGAGTAGCTGGGATTACAGGTGTCTGCCACCACACCCGGCTAATTGTTGTATTTTTAGTGGAGACAAGGTTTCACCATGCTGGCCAGGCTGTTCTCGAACTCCTGACCTCAGGTGATCCGCCAAAGTGCTGGGATTACAGGCGTGAGCCACCACGCCCAGCCTTGGTTGATTTTTTTCTGAGATATAAGGGTCCTGTCTCCATTCTTCCATCGCACCGTTACCCTGACCCCGTTCCCTCTCGCTGCTTTAGCATGCCTTCTGCCTGTTTTGTGTACTTATTTGTACAGGATAATAAGCAAACAAAAACCAGCACAAAAGGTATGCGGGAAGTATACCTGCCTGGGGTCAGGCCACAAGTCATTCTTCAAGAGGCATTTCCTCATTTTTTCTCTATCCTTCCAGAGATAGTGTGCCCATATCCACATATATGGAGCTGTGGGAAACTAACCTAAAATGTGTAGGTTTTTTTTTTTTTTTTTTTTTAACTGATCACAACTTATAGCTGTGCTCCGTCCAATCTCCCATCTCTATGAGGGAGGCAGAAAATGAAGGGGTCCATAGCTTTCTTCTCATTTTTAGCTGTTAAAAATTCTGGTGTAATCTAGTTTAAAATTTCAATCTTTTTTTTGAGATGGAGTCCCCCTCTATTGCCAGGCTGGAGTGCAGTGGCATAATCTCAGCTTACTGCAATCTCTGCCTCCTGGGCTCAAGCAATTCTCCTGCCTCAGCCTCCTAAGTAGCTGGGACTACAGGTGCGCACCACCACGTCTGGCTAATTTTCATATAAAATTTCAGTCTTATATCTACTCAAACCACCCACCCCCATTATGACCTGGGAGCACCTGCAGTGGGCAGGGGGCATATCTGTCTTTTACTCCTATCCCCTCACTTTTCCTCTTGGAGTAGGGTGGTCATGATCAGGTTCAATGACAGCTGTGTCCCTCCTTTATCAAAGCTGGGAACTGGGAGAGGCCATGGAGAGGAAGGGTAACTATCTCCTTACTGAACTTCTCATGTTATGGTCCTTTCTCTGTGAATGGTCATGGCCTCACTGGCCAACAGTAACCATCTGAACGGCTGGCACCCTAAAACAGGCACTTTGAGGCTCACAGGTAAGTTCTTCAGAGAGGCTCTCTCACACACACGACTTCCCCAATGTGGCAGATCCAGCTGCAGGTTCACCTCTTCCAGCCCCTTCAGCTTCTGCCTCTGTGTACACCCCACAGCCTCTTATGCTGGGGTCTCTATGCCTAGTGACAGAAAGCAAGACAACTCAAGACTGTCACCTTCCATGGTGTCCACATCCCATGGGAGACTCACACGTCCCTTTCAAGCCAGACTCTGTCATTTCTCCCAAGGCTCTTTGCGCCTGCTCAGCAGGCACAGAGCAGATCAATGCATCGACTATACCTAAGCAGCTGACTGACTGGTACATGAGGCACCAGCCTCCTCTTGTTGCAAGTAAACTCCAATCTTTAATGATGTTTCTCTTGCAGCCCATTTCATTTGGCTTGTGGAGTGAGGGAATAAAAGGAAAAACTCTAACCCTCCTTACCAGACCAACCAGGATGGGAAGGTGGGGAGTGTGTGCTAATAGGTATAAGGTCAGTTGTTTCATCTTTAAGAAAGCCCTAGAAAGGAATTCTGGCCTGTTGTTGGTGGATTTCTATACAAGGTGCATTATTTATCCTTCATTGTCCTCAGCTTTGCCCTTCCAATTCGACTCTAACAAATAAGAAAGTCCCACTCAATATACCATTTTTTTACATAAGTAGCATCCTGATGGCACTGTGCTGCATCTTGACAACATATCTTAGAGATTATTTCATATCAGTTGACTTAATTCTGTCTCTTTAAAAAACATTTTAAATTATTTCATTATATTGATATGTTTCTAAATTAGTACCCCTTCAAGGAGTATTTAAACACTTGTCAATGTTTTATTTTTTTTATTTACAGCAAAAAGATATCCAGTTCATAGATTGTTTGGGTGGATGTGTATAGACAAAAAGAATTAGCCACATAAAAGTTAGACTAGGAATAAGATGATAACAGCAATGTCTCACTTTAGCTGTGGAGTGAGTTTATGACAGGTCTTGTTAAGCTTTGCTGAGCCTCTGTCATCTGTGTGGAGTAAGCCTAGCTTAGGATGGAGCTGGTGTTCAGACCACCAGCTGGTAGAAACATCACAAATACATTTCCAACAGAAATGTGCTCAGGTGTGTTTGCAGAAAAGCCTTGCAACATAAATTTAAATTCACTTCTGTTTGGGACCACTCTTTTCTTTCTCCCAAGCAACACTGTGATTCTATCGCATACGATGTCTTTGCACACAGGTGGGTGCCACTTCTCCCTGATGCTGGACCTGAGATCCTGAATGACACTATGACATGTCCCCTCTTACTTGAAAGTTGTGTGTGCCTTGGGTGCAGAAACTCAGTTTCCCTGAGAAGTGGGCTCCTGCTCCATGGGGGATACTCAGAATTCTTTTCATAGATGTGAATTCCCGCCTGTCCCATGGAGGTGCTCAAGGGGAGGCTGGATAAGCACTCAGTGGGAAACCACCCTGGTATGGAGGCGAGCTCACAAGGAGGTAGACAATCTTCGGAACCCCTTTCAGGCTTCTGTTATCCTCCCTTTAAGACCTTGGAATTTGCTCTGTAGAACAGCAGAGAGAGCATCTGCTTTGGACCCCACATCTGCCGCTTCCTTGTTGGAAAGCCTGCGACAAAGTCCCCTAAACTTCCTAGGTCTCTTTTCTTTCTTTCTTTTTTTTTTTTTTTGAGACGGAGTTTCACTCATGTTACCCAGGCTGGAGTGCAATGGCGTGATCTCGGCTCACCGCAACCTCCGCCTCCTGGGTTCAGGCAATTCTCCTGCCTCAGCCTCCTGAGTAGCTGGGATTACAGACACGCACCACCATGCCCAGCTAATTTTTTGTATTTTTAGTAGAGACGGGGTTTCACCATGTTGACCAGGATGGTCTCGATCTCTTGACCTCGTGATCCACCCACCTCGGCCTCCCAAAGTGCTGGGATTACAGGCTTGAGCCACCGCGCCCGGCCAGGTCTCTTTTCTTACCTGCAAATGGCAAGTACTGATACCTCCTGTAAGAGGATAATTATTTGTTAAATAAATATCATTTTGATAACCTCTTTGAAAAACGTTTAGGCCTAAAGTAGATAAAAACCTTCTTTTCAACAGCACAAGCCCCACCTTTTATTTCAGTGTTTTCAGTTGTGTCTATCTAAGCAAGACAAAGTTCTCATTGGCGACTCACTGACTCTAAGAAGTTTGTGCTAGGAAGAGCACTGCTGGTTGCCTACCCCACATCCATTTTTCTCTTCCTCCTTCCTAGGGAATTCCTGTTTGCTAAGGAAACTACTCCTCCCCATCAGAGGTCTCCCTTTAGAAGTCAAACCATCTCCAGTCCAGCAATGGGCCTCATTTTCCCCAAAAGTGGTGGTCATTCCATTCCTTTTGCTAGTCTCTGGGTCAGGAATGAGCCTGTGATGCAATTTAACCAATAACACAAGGTGAGGTTTGCTGTGGGCAAACTTTAGAATAGTGCTTTCCCACTTCCTCTGGATGTGGTTGTGCATGGAGATGGGGCAACGAGAGACTTTCCAAATGTATGGCAGAGCCTTCAGGGAAGCAGCCCAGACTCCTGACTTTGGGGTCAAACTTCAAGTCCCTCAAGTTAGGAAGACTTTCCTTATTCTTCTAGTCAGTGTGGGATCCAAAATATCAACTTTTCAAGAGTACTGTGATGATTGGAGATCATGATAGAGATTAGCACTGAGCCCAGCACACAGTAGGTACACAGTAAATGGTAGCTGTCAGCACACAGTAGGTACAAGTAAATGGTAGCTGTCAGTGTTACCAAGTTCAGTATCGCACAGCCCTGCATAGAGGTAGAAGGCCAGGAACCGTCTGTCCGGAGAGACTGCAGGTAGAGCCAGAGTCAGTGCCCCCCACAGTCAGATCTGGAGAGAGCCACAGAGAGCTTCCTAAAGAACTAGACTCTGGAAACAAGGCACAGCCCCAAGCCAGAATTTTCTTCATCTGAGGTTGAAAGCGGCTGCTGGTACCAAGGCTCCCTCACCTGAGCCCCTACAGCAGCACACCTAAAGGGCCACGTGGGCAGCCGTGCTTACTGTAGCAGCCTTGAGGGCAGCTGGAGCAGTGGCAGCCCACCACCCCCTGGGCCGCCCCTTCATACCACTTCAAGCCATTTCCCAATGCCCATTGTAGCGTGATCTTTTTGCTCTTTCTATCTAGATATTATCTCAGTCTCTTTGTTAAGAATTTTGCTTGCACGTATGGTCTATCTTGGGGCTTGATCTTCTCACTGGGTACACACCCACTCCTTGAAAGGGCATGGCTCCATGCATGGCTCCAGTGGTCAGGACTGGTCCCAGGGTGACCACAGAGGAATCCTGACAGGTATGCCAGCTCCAAAGCATTCCTGCCACTCATTAGAGCCCTTCTGTGATCAAACTGCATTTAGGAACTCATTGCGTGACATGGGAGATGTGACACAGTCATTAATACATCAAACGTTTGACTACAAATCTCTCCATGGGTAAAGTGTACCTGTTACAGCTCCTTGGTGCCTGTGTTAAGTCCTCCCTCTGCAGCATGGTAAAGGTCCCCTATTCTCTGGCCTGGTCTCCAGCTGTCTCTCTCTCCTCTCCCCACTCAAACTCCCAGTGCTCTATCCACGGTCAAGGCTGATCACTGTTTACGCTGTTCTTCCTCTTCCTACCTCCTCTGCCTACAGTGCCTTCCCTTCCTTATGTACTCACAATCTTCTCCTATCCCTCAAGGTTCAGCCCAGTTCTCCTTTACTACGGCCCTTTCCCCAGCCACGCTCCAGGTGAGAGTGACTACTCCCTTTGGTTAACTGAATGCCCATACACGTTTCTGTGCCTAGAATACTTTCTAACACTTCTCATGTCTACTTTCCTTGTTTACATTGCCCACTAGACTATAAACTCCTCAGACCTGTGGCTGTATGATGGATGTTTGCATCTGGCTGAGAGTGGTTGATTAATGAATGTTTGTGGGATGGATGGGTAGATAAGGACCAGTGTATATCTGCCGAGCTCTGGTAATGCAGAGATAAAAGCCCTTTCCCTGCCCTCAAGAAACTCACTGTAGATGACAGAAAATTAATACAAAGGAACAATGACATGTGATGAATCAAGTTGTGCTACGACATTTGAGCTCCATGGAGGGGCACCCAATCCCATAGGAGAAAGAGCTGTGTGTGCTGGGGTAACTCCTTGAGGTGCTAACACACCCTCCTGATCTGGGTCCCTTTGGGCCAGCAGAAGTCAGCCATGCAGGAACAAGAGGAAGGGCACCCTGAGCACGGGGAGTGGCGGGTCCAAAGCCGGGAAGCTGTGAGTGGCGGCAGCGAGGAAACAGGTCAGAGTCCAAGCTGGAGCAAAGGAGAAATTGCTGCAGAATGTTCCCCTTAGTTCAGGTAAAACTGGGCTCTTGTCACATGACCAGGAAAGGTTAGGCTCACAGACACATAGAAGGGTGAGGAAAATAGAATTTATTGGATGAAAAGGAAAAAGAACTCAGCAAAGCGAGAGAGAGTCCTGCTAGCAGGTTTCCCGCCTCACAGATTTGAGTCCCAGGTCAGCACACAAGAACAGGAGGGGCCAGGCTCCTCCCACTGCAAGCCAAGCAAACGTCCCAAGGCCCCATGCCATCCTCCTAGTGCACGGGTGGGCATTATTGAGAAAGAGTCAGTCGGGAAAAGGCGGGCCTCATCTGGAACCAGCTGTCCAGTTTTTTGTTTTTGTTTTGTTTTGTTTTGTTTTTGAGACAGTCTCACTCTTGTTGCCTAGGTTGCAGTGCAATGGCACAATCTCGGCTCACTGCAACTTCCACCTCCCGGCTTCAAGAGATTCTCCTGCCTCAGCCTCCCAAGTAGCTGGGATCACAGGCACCGCCACCACGCCCAGCTAATTTTTTGTATTTTTAGTAGAGATGGGGTTTCACCATGTTGGTCAAGTAACTTCAGATGATCCACCCACCTCGGCCTCCCAAGGTGCTGGGACAGCAGTCCAGTTTTTCGGCCTTCAGGCTGCTTTAGGCTTGGAGGCGGGGTTTCACCAGGGACCCTTGGCTGTCTCTTGTCTCTGTCAAAACGTTGAGGGGAGGCTGGGGTGTGGTGAACAAGGCAGGGAGGACCCATCACACAGGGTGGCATCCCCATAAGGAAATCTGGATTTTGTCCTGGGGAAACACGGACTAGTTTTAAGAGGGAACAAGATAGGTTCTGTGTTTTTAAAGATCGCACCAGCAGCAGTGTGGACTAGGCAGTGAGGCCAGGGGGGAGGGGAGAAGCTACAAGAGCGAATGAAGAGCTAATGAGGGCTGGACCAGCTGGGGCAGTCAGGTGTTCAAACCAGTCAGACCTGGGTGGCACTCGGGGGCAAACTTGGTAGGGTTTGGCCACTCTGTGTAGGTGGAAGCAGAGGGCAGCCCACATGCCTGCCAGGTTTCCACCCTGGCCAACAAGGTAGATGAAGGTGCGTGTAGGCTCCATGAGCAGCATGGAGGAAACAGCATGGCTTCGGGGGAAATTCACTTTGGGTTCCCTGGAGGCTGAGAGGCCTAAGGAATCCCTAAGTGGATATTTTCAGTAGATGAGATACCTATCCCTGAGGCTTAGGAGAGAGTTCCAGGTAAGGGAAAAAATGAGATACTCGTCAGTAAAAAGGTGACTGCTGGAGCCACGCATGGAGCTATGCCCTTTCAAGGAGTGAGTGTGTACACAGTGAGAAGATCAAGCCCCAAGATAGACCATACGTGTAAGCAGAGTTCTTAACAAAGAGACTGAGATAATATCCGGATAGAAAGAGCAAAAAGACCATGCTACAATGGGCATTGGGAAATGGAGACTTCCAGAGGCCTGCAGTGATCTACAAGGTCAAGCCCTGCACAGGGGGCCAGGAAAGAAAAAACCTGAAGAATGTTCATCTGTGGCCACATTTTTTGAGCCCTCGTCAGCCTGTGAATACAAATGAGATCACATTAACAGTAACCGCCCATATTTCTCTAGCTTGTTGCCAGCCATCTGCTCAGCAGGACTGAGTCTCCCCTAAAAAATGCCCTTACTTCCCACCCTCCAAGGAGTATTTTCTGGGAGCACCTGGGGGTGTCTCACACAAGCCAAAGGAGAGTCCACATGTGCTATTCCACACATACACCCTCTTTCTATCCTCAGCGCTTGAGGCATCTGCAGCCCCCATGGCGGCTTCCCATTGACAGGCCCTGAGGTCCATGCTGGGTTTCAGTAACTGCTGTGCAATGCAGCAGACACTTCTATGCTTGTCATTTGCCACTGAGTTGAAGCCATAGCATTTTCAGAGAAATGGAGAGGACACTCCCTCTTTGCCATCTCTTTGTCTCCCATGTCCTACATGGTGCCTCACAAAAAAAGGCCTTCTTTAGCTCGTCCCTTCTGGCTGTCTGTCCTAAGGCTTCAGACACCAGGCAGTCCCTGGGACTGAGTGAGAGGCAGACAATAGTCTCCCTGGATCCCAGCCTCTGCCCCAGATTTGGAGCAGGTGACTAATTTGCAAAAGGTCAGGATGCCTAACTAAATGAAGATTGGGCAACATGATTGGTGTCAGCCAAAGAGTTTCAGCAGAATGGTTGACAAGGTCAGATCGCTATGAAATAAGAGAATGGGAGGTGAGAAAAGTACAGACAGTAAATTTCATGAAAGGGCACAGGCAGGAAAGCAGGAAATAGAAAGTGGTGGCGGTGGTGGTGGCTTTTAACTTGAACACAGTGGCAGGCTGAGGAAGAGGCAGCAGGAAGGGAGGAGCCAGCAACAGACCCAGAGAAGAGAAAGGCTCAGAGGGAGAAGCAGGTACAAGTCGTGCTGATAAACCTCAGGCTGAGGAAAACAAGGCAGCAGCCCTGAGAGCCCTGAAAGAGACACTAGACCCCTGGCCGGGGCCTCTGGGAAGAGCCTGGACACAGGGTTCCGAGGGAAAAGAAGGAAAAAGAAAGGAGGCTCAGACTGGGTGGTGGAGCCTACTCTAGAGGAAAGTGGGAAGTCCGGAGCCCTGAGCCTCCGAGTGGCCTTCCAACCCTGCCACAGCCTTTCTATGGACCGAGCTGTCACTTAGCTCCCTCTTGGTGACTCAGAATCTGACTTTCTCATATTGCCATTTTAATTTTAGTAACGATGAGAGTCACTTCCACTCACAAACAGTAAAAACAGAGGGTCAACCACAAAAAAAAACATTCTCATTTCATCTGTAGTTTCTTATCAGGGGGGATTGTGCTGGAATTTGCCTCCATACTAAACCGATGTTCAAAGGTCACCAGCTCAAATGGTTATGAGGTGAAGCTGTGTCTCAAAGGCATGGGCCTGTTCATTGGGACCTGTGGCAAACCAAAGCCACGACTTGCCCTATCCAGAGGGGACAACAGCTGTCAGCCCCAGCAGCTGCCACTAAAGGGTGCAAGCTCTGTACTGCCCAGCTTGACTTTTCAGAGGTAAGTTGCAAGTCCAGTTGTCTGGTGAGACCTCTAGATTTCTAAATACTGAGAATGAATTCCATTAAAAAGATCACAGCAACAAACACCCACCATACAGTCCTGGCAAAACACCCTGAGGGCAACCTTCTTAAGGAGTGCAAAGTCACAGTGTCAATTTCACTTCCTCCAAAGAGATTTCAAAGTGTTCTGTTCCTTAAGTGATTCTGTTTACATTTTAAAGTACAACTGTATCTCCTAAAAGGAAAACAAGAATTTGCTTTAAGAGCTCACTGCCTCCTCAGCCCCTGTGTGAGTACGCACTTTATGCTTCCCCAAAGGTGACTTAACTCTGATCATTGCCAATGGGCAGGCACTCCCAATCTTTTTCTTTCTTTTTTTTTTTTGTTTTTCTTTTTGTGAGACAGAATCTCACTCTGTCACCCAGGCTGGAGTGCAGTGGTGTGATCTTGGCTCATGCAACCTACGCCTCCCAGGTTCAAGCAATTCTCCTGCCTCAGCCTCCCAAGTAGCTGGGATCACAGGCTTGTGCCACCATGACCGGCTAATTTTTTTGTACTTTTAGTAGAGACGGGGTTTCACCATATTGGCCAGGCTGGTCTCGAACTTCTGACCTTGTGATTCGCCCACCTCGGCCTCCCAAAGTGCTGGGATTACAGGCGTGAGCCACCGCGCCGGGCCCCCAGAGTGTCTTTCATAGCTACCAATGATTAAATAGCAAGTACTGTATTGCATTCCTAGGCATCGCTAACTAGTGAAGTATACCAGACGGAAATGTCTTTGAAGCTGTCCCTTTAAAACTCGAGCAAGCTACCAGGCAAACTCCGCCTCCAGGGAGGTTCCTTATTTAATAGGAGCCAGCTGGCTGGGTCAGGGCTCAATACCCTGAGCGATACCTGCTACTGAGCGTTTTTCTCGGGAGACCGCAGCCCGTCGACATGGCTCAAGAGTTTGTCAACTGCAAAATCCAGCCTGGGAAGGTGGTTGTGTTCATCAAGCCCACCTGCCCATACTGCAGGAAGGCCCAAGAGATCCTCAGTCAATTGCCCATCAAACAAGGGCTTCTGGAATTTGTCGATATCACAGCCACCAACCACACTAACGAGATTCAGGATTATCTGCTGCAGCTCACGGGAGCGAGAACGGTGAGTTTCATTTTAAATTGCTAGGGAAAGGCTCCCGGATTGCCTTGTCAGAGCGGTGCCTTTCTTTAGGATAAGGCTGGGGCCCCGTCCTTCCAGGCATCCAGAGGGCTATGCGGGAGCGGGAGGAGGGATGAGGGAGGAGGGAGGGGGAGGGCGCCTCAGAGGGGATCTCAGTCCCTTGAATGAGCGGCGGCACTGCAGCCAAAGGTCCTTTCAGAGCAGAAGACGGAGTACAGCTGATGTCTGCTGTGCCGCGGGGTAAGTGGGCTCAGCAGCTTGCCGGGGAGTCCCTGGGGAATTACCTAGCGTCTTTGTTTTAAGCACTGCTAGGAAATGACAGTTTTCAGCGGACAGGGCTGTAAGTGGAAGCTGGGGTGATGTTTGTTAATTTAACGAGAGAATCGTGTTTCTGTTAAATTAACACATCACACCTGGGGAGGGCGGGGGTGCGATGTTAATTTAACAAGAGAATCATGTTCTTCATTCTTCTCTCTAGGCTTTCTTTTTCTAATTTGCTAATTCTTCCTTATCTAATTCCTCCCACGAGAAAAAATCCAATACACCATTATCTGCCCCTTGTTCTAAATTAATTAGGGATGTGTCCAGGCCCCACCTTGGCTGGAGTTCTGGCCTGGCTCTTACAATGGCTGGCTGTGTGATCCTGGGCAAGTCAGCACCCTGGTAGTCCTCAAAGATCCCAGCTGCAAGACCAGATTAGGTGACCTCAAAGTCCCATTTGCTACGAATACACTGTGGGACTCTCTAAAAATTGTTCTCCTCCATCTGAAAAGACTTCTCTGTCCTCAGCGTCCTGGGCTTCAGGTGGGATACCTACCACATCACCTGTATCAGTTCTGCTGCGAGGTGGGTGAGAAGTGTCCCACCAGCTCAGCTAAGTTCCCTTTTAGGATACACATTCTACAGCATAGTGTTGGCCTGAGCACACATCCTATTTCAGTTTTAGTTTGACTTACAAGCTTGTCTCTGGGTTCTGAGTATAAAGCATGAGAGGTTGTTTCTCCCCTTCTCTCTAATAAGAAGTCAGCATTTTGGTGCAGAGTGGGGCTTAGTGTGTTACTCTATTGCTGTGTGCTGAGGTCCTAGAGCAGACAAAATGACGAGAGAGGCTCTTGCTGCCAAGTGGGACGGCTAGCTGCATAGGATGCCGAGGCCCTGAGAGATGTAAAGGCAGTGCAAACACTACTATGGGTCCTACTGTGGCTGCCACACTGAGGACCTTTTAGCCAAACTTTGCTGCACGTCACGATCACCCAGAGTGCTTTCAAAACAATCCTTATGCCCAAATTATGCCCCTCAATAACTAAATCACAGTATCAGAGGTGGAAGCCAAGCATTTTTTTTTTTTTTTTTTTTTTTGAGACAGAGTTTCACTCTTGTCGCCCAGGCTGGAGGGCAATGGTGCAATCCTGGCTCCATGCAACCTCTGCTTCCTAGGTTCAAGTAATTTTCCTGCCTCAGCTTCCCGAGTAGCTGGGATTACAGGCACATACCACCACGCCCAGCTAATTTTTAGTAGACATTTTTTGAGATGGAGTTTCGCTCTTGTTTTCCAGGCTGGAGTGCAGTGGTGTAATCTCTGCTCACTGCGGCCTCCGCCTCCCAGGTTCAAGCGATCAAGTAGTAGTTGGGATTACAGGCTCCTGCCACCATGCCCAGCTAATTTTTGTATTTTTATTAGAGATGGAGTTTTACTGTGTTGGCCAAGCTGGTCTCGAACTCCTGACTTCAGGTGATCCACCCACCTCCCATCTCAGCCTCGCAAACTGCAGGCGTGAGGCACCGCGCCTCACCAACAATTGCTTTTTCATTTCTTTATGAAGCAACAATATTTCTTCTAGTGACCTAAATTTATGTTTTTAAGAGACAGAGTCTTGCTCTGCCACCCAGGCTCGAGTACAGTGCAACAATAGCTGACTGCAGCCTCAAACTCCTGGGCTCAGGTGACCCTCAGCCTCCTGTGGCTGGGACAACAGGCATGAGCCATCATACCCAGCAAATTTTTAAAGATTTTATACAGATGGGGGTCTTATTATGTTGTCCAGGCTGATCTTGAACCCCTGGCCTCAAGCTATCCTCCCACCTCAGCCTTCCAAACTGCTGGGATTACAGATGTGATCCACCTCAACAAGCCTGTTTTTAATTTTTTTAAAAATATTTTTCACAGATTCTTAAATCCCGAATGCATTCTTCCTAGGGGAAGAACAAATCTTTTAAAGTTGTATGTTTGATCCCCAACAGTGAAGGGTTTGTATTCAAAGCATCTGAAAGCTCCATAAAGTAGCTGTATCTAGTAGGTAATCAGCAGGAGATGATTATGGAAAGTTAATGCCTTCAAGCCATGCACTTAGTGAAGCCTGTTTTTGTTTCGCTGTAGTCACAGCTCCTAAATTAGTGCCTTTATTTCCTTCTCCTCTAATGCACTTTTCTTTACATAGATCTGAGTTTCTGACCTCTATCATTTCCCTTCTCTCTGAAGAACTTTGCGCATTTCTTGCAAGGTGATTCCACCTCCCAACATACTGTATTATTATTATTATTATTCAGCTGAGCAAATAATTCGTACTATCTTAGAAATACTTTGTTAGATAAGCAAAACTTGAGTATCTTAGAAAGTATTTCTCCTTCACATTTGAATGATGATTTTGCTGATGCAACAAAAATTTTTAAGCATCTACTATGTACCAGGCACTTTTCTGGACAGTGGGGAAAAAAGTCTACCTTTTCTCCCATGGAAAAAAGCCTTCTGCCTTTGTTGAACCTATATTCTAGTGGCGGAGACAGATACAATAATAATACAGATTATTTGTGCAGCTGAATAATAATACAGTATGTTGGGAGGTGGGAATGGCATGTGCTGTGAGGAAAAGTAGGAAAGTTAGGGAGGAGGCAGCAGGACCCAGTTTTAGATGGAGCCTTTGGGTCTCACTGAGAAGCGAAGATTCAAGCAAATAGCTGCAGGAGCTGAGGGAGATGGCATACACGATTTACAAGTAGAGTGAATGCAAAGGTCTTTTTGGAATAGTAAGGAGGCCGGTATGCATCGGAATGGCTGAGCACCGTGAGCCAGTAGGAGAGTTAGTGGAGGTGAGATCTGCGCACTAACGGGAGCTTGGAAGAACCGTGACTGGTACTCGGTGTGAGATGAGTTGCCCCTGGTGGGTGCTCAGCGGAGGAGTCACTTGATCTGACTCTGCTTTGAAAGGGTCACCTGGCAGCTGTGGGGAGAAGAGACAGTAGGGCAAGGGTGAAGGTTGAAGCTAGGAGACGTTGGGAGGCTATAGCAGCTATTCAGGTGACAAATGAAGTTGGCTTGTGCCAGGGAGTGTTGAGAAATCGCTTTGAGTAGTTGCATTTGAGTAACTCTAACGTGCAGGCGATGCCACCTGGCTGAGGCTGGGGAAACCTACTCCAGGAGGGTAAGAGCCCCAGGATTACCAAACTCGTTTTGGGGGTGGCAGTTCTTTCCTCTCCTTGCTATTAGTGGACTCTCGAGTTCCTCTAAGCAGGCTGGGACGGGACGGGAAGGGACAGGAGGGGATGCAGCACAGGGTATTTCCTCTTCTTTGCTCAGCTGATTCAACAGTGCCCCTTATATGCTTCTGTTTCACTGCCACAGCCTCCCACACCGTCCTGTACAGCCTGCAGTTCAGCTCCCTTTAGGGTGCCATTCACTGATATGATTTAAGGCAGTTTTGCAGTTGTCCAGACTAAAGGATGGGTGTGAGGGTAAAGGAGCCTTTCGCTTCTTTGCCAGACACTGAGCACAAAACTCCATTCTGGGGGCAGCCTGGTCATATTTCAGGGCCGTCTCAGGAGGCTGGCCGGGGGCAGCTCCAGGGCTGTGGGTTTTCAAAGCCTTGGTTATCCTGTTAGAGTACAGGAAATAGCCACGGAAATGTGCAAGATTTATTTTTAATTTTTAGACTTGACTTTTAAAGCCTACCTCTGCCCAGACCCCCTTTGTAATAAAAGTACTGTAAGAACGTATCCACAGTAATTAAGCTCCTTTTCTCATCTGTCTCACTCTTTGGACAATTTGCTCAAATTATTATGCTCTCTGAGAAGAGCCCAAAGCTTTAAAAAAATAGGCACTGATTTCTGCCTCCGCCTCTCCCTTCCCTTTGGTGTGTTCCTGGCACTCAGGGGGAGGCCCGCTGGCTCTGATGACGTGGTGACCTCCATGGTGCTTGTCTCGTCACTGCCAGGCAGCCTTAGTGGAACACCCTTGGCCTGGAAATTCAGCCATGTTGAGGGGATTTCCTCCTCCCTCGAGTCTAATAGCCCTCTGGAATTCTGGAATGTGTCTGCTCCTAGCAGCAGGGAGGAAGCTTGTACTAAAGAGGAGCCTATTGAGCAAGTGTCATGACTATGGCTTGGCGTGGGTAACTCACCCACATCCAGGGTGACTTAACCATCTTATGATGAACCAGTGATAAAAGGAGACTCAAATACCACTACGCCCACCTGGTTGAGGACAGGGCTCACCTGTGTTTTGTTTGTTTTGCTCTGTCACCCAGGTGTGAGTACAATGGCACCATCACAGCTTACCGCAGCCTCGACCTCCTGAGTCAAAGCAATCCTTCCATTTCAGCTTTCTGAGTAGCTGAGACTACAGGCATGCACTGCCATGCCTGGCTAATTTTTGCATTTTTTTGTAGAGACAGGGTCTCACTATGTTGCCTAGGCTGGTCTTGAAGTCCTGGGCTCAAGTGACCCTCTCAACCTCAGCCTCCCAAAGTGTTAGGATTACAGTGATGAGCCATGGTGCCTGGCCCTCACCTGTGTTTTAACAACACAGAGAGATAATTGTATTTAATAAACCATGGACCTGAAATCAGAGACCTAATGCAATTACTTTTCCAGCTGTATTTAGAAATGAACTTCCTCCTTCCTGATTGCTGTGGCCTAGTTTACAATCTTAGGTATGGTCTCTGATGCAGAGAAAGCAGAGGTCAATCTGGGTGGTCTGATTCCAGCCAATCAAAATTCTCCCTCTGAAACATGTTTCTGGAGAGTGAAATTTTTAGATCCCTTTGACAAGTTGGACAGGCTCATGCACAGCATACTCAACTTGAAAACTCTTCTGTCTTAAAAGCATTCTTGAGTTAATAATGTTACCTCTTATAACATTATTAATGTTATAATTAATAATTATAAAGGAAGCCCTGCCCTGTAAGCATATACAATGAGCAGGTTGTAAAGTGATTTGAAAAGTTTGGAATTACAGGAAACATTTAGTGAAGGATAGAAATGTTCTTTCTAATCTTCTAGTAATGTCCTGGGTCATATGCTTTTTTAGGTGCCTCGGGTCTTTATCGGTAAGGATTGCATAGGCGGATGCAATGATCTAGTCAGTATGCAGCAAAGCGGGGAGCTGCTGACGCGGCTAAAGCAGATTGGAGCTCTGCAGTAACCACAGGTGAGTGGCAGGTGAGCTGCTGAGCCGGGAACATGGGAGACGGGAGACCGTGGAATTCTTCTGCCAAGGTTTGTTATACTGTAGGACAGCATTCTAGCTAGAGAAAGAATGATTTGGGGTGGGTTGAGGAACTGCGATGTCAATTGCTTATGAATTTCACACTTTACAAAGAGATTGTGTCAATGGAAGAAATCCTTTCACTCAGCCTTCATTTAGCAAATATTTATTGAGCATGTGCCAGACGCATGGGAATATAACGATGCATAAAATGATAACCTGGAACTTATATTCTAGAGAGGCAGACAGATCAGAAACAAGTAAATCCTGAAACAGAATAGAATAGAAGATGTCAGGGGGTAGAGAGAAAATTGAGCTAACGTGACAAGGAAGGGCCTTTCTCAGGAAGGGTTGAGCTGAGACCTAGTTGACAAGGAGACCGCTATGTAGAGATGAAGCAGAAGAGCTTTTCAGGTGGAGGAAATAGCAAGTGCAAAGGCTCCGAGGTGGCAACAGGTAAGGAATGTTTGTGGAACAGAAAGAAAGCAGGAATAGAGTGAGCGAAGTGCGGTGAGAAGGAAGAATAGTGGGAAATGTGGGCAGGTGCCAGAGCACCCAGGCCATGGTAAGCAATTTGGATTTATTTTAAATGCAATGTGAAACTGATGTCATTTTGGCTTTACCTGTGTTCACTTGACAGATCAACTCTGTTTAATTGGCTTCCCAAAAGCCAAAACAAAAGTTTTCTAAAATCAGTAACCTAAAAATCTTTGGCTCAGTAGAAAACCACAGGGTAATGAACATTTTAGAACGTAATCATGATGGTTTTGGAATCTGAGCTCCTCCCTCCCCCAGATCCCTAGCACAGCTAGCGCTAGCTAGCCCCCAAGCAGGCTGATTCAGAGACCTGTATACAGAGAGATGCAAGTGCTGCTTTAGTTGAGGGAGAAATGAATGATTCTTTAACCAAATGTTCTTGGAGTGATATCTGTTGCCTGCTAATCAATAACTCATCTCTTGGTCAATGAGTATATGTAATTTGTGATGGTTACTCTGCATAGTAACAAAAGGAGGAAAAAGGTCTGAAAAAATACAACTGAGTTCCCTGAAATGAAGTAGTCAATGCTATAAATCTTCTCATAATTCTACAACATCATCACAGCAGGTGAACCCTATGTCTGTCTGAATTCACTTCCTGGCCTTACCACCAGTACTAAGAGCCCTCAAAACCAATTAATGGTGTTACCAGAGGTTTCCTATTCTGGGACATGTTTAGCAATTTAGGGTTAGATTAAGAATGGAAGAAGATGGGAAATGTCATTTCTCCAACTGCTTCTATTTTGGTGTGGGCATTATTAGAGTTCCCCATATTCAGAAAGTCTCCTTACTTGCATTTGGTCTTTTCCCTCAGCATTCTATGCTGTCAGTATTTTACTGACAGCTGCATCTCAAGGCCATCTGCAACAGTGTGTGTTTAAATGGCAGGAGTAAGTGTTCTGGTAATGAGAGAAAGGAAGGATTTTGCCTTACAAGGAGATATCCCATTCTTTCTTTCCTGGCAGAGCAGTTCCCATGCTGGTGTCCCTCCTCAAGAGCTGGATAGCATTGCAAATGATGACAGCGTTTCCTGGTGGATGAATTTGGGAGCACAAACAGCTTTTTTCTTCTTTCGGCTCAGTATTTAAAAGTGGATCAACTTGCTTCTAACCACAGTGCCAAGAAGATTGTCAGGCCACCTTCGTTTTCTTCTAGATGTGCTCTTTGGTTTTCAGAAGATTGTGACAAGTTCTGGGCTAGGATTCGTTCACTGACCCTCAATTGTTCTTTCTCTTGGGCATGAATTTCTTTCTTTCTTTCTTTCTTTCTTTTATTGAGATGGAGTCTTGCTCTGTCACCCAGGCTGTAGTGCAGTGGCACAATCTCTGTTCACAGCATCCTCTGCCGCCGGGATTTAAGCGATTCCCCTACCTCAGCCTCCTGAGTAGCTGGGACTACAGGTGCGTGCCGCCACACCCGGTTACTTTTTTTATGTTTTAGTAGAGATGGGGTTTCACCATGTTGGCCAGGATGGTCTTGATTTCCTGACCTCGCGATCCACCCGCCTCAGCCTCCCAAAATGATGGGATTACAGGCGTGAGCCACCGCGCCCAGCCTGGTACCTATTTCTTACTGTTCTCCATGTGTCAGCATGCCTCTACCTCTAAGCCAGTGTTTTTTCAACTATGTTTATCCAGACTTCTCCTCCACAATGAGGAATCCATAGTTGGTTTTCTGCTGCTGCCCATTAGCTGAAATCATTTCGTTGCTTGGCTTTCTGGAGTTTGTGTTATGAAATCAGTGAGTATTTTGAATGTGTTCATTCAAACTACATGCAACTCTCCACTCAACCCCACCCCATCCCATCCTACCTTGAGAGTCACTGCTCTGAACCAGTGTTCTCCAGCTTGTGCTCTCACAGATCTCATAGGAAATGATCCTAGGACCCAACTGGAGAAATCACATGAAAAGTTAAGCATAGTTGGTCTTGGTGTCACATGGATCACAAGCACACGCGCAGAAGCTGTAAGCATGTGGAACGCGCTGTTATTTAAGCTGGCCATCCAGACAATCCTGAACACTGTGTATCTATTTGATTTAGAGTACCAGCAAAAATTAAAGCAAAAATGTAAAACATTTGAGAAAATTGACAGCTCCCTACCCCAAGAGTACATCTGTGAAAGAGCCCCACACACTTTGAAAACTGAAGACTCCCTTATCATGAAGTTTGGCTGTTCTAGAATTGTAAGATTGTTAATTCCCTTCTTCAATCCCTAGTGAGAACATTTAATTTCTTTTCTAATAAAAAAATGCCTATAGATGACTCAGTGATTTTTGTCCAGTTTGTTTCCATGTTCTTCTCAAGACATTAAGGAATATTACGTGACATACACTGACTTAAAACTGTCTGTTTAATCCTGCCACTATAAATAAAGACATGTGCTGCTGTCATTCACTGAGTACAAACGGTTCATATAATTTTGAAATTTCATATTGAAATGCCAGGTCCAGCTTACTGAATAATGCTTAGGGTTTAATAATTGTCTATGTAGCCATCAAAAACGATGAGTTCGTGTCCTTTGTAGGGACATGGATGAATCTGGAAACCATCATTCTCAGCAAACTGACACAAGAACAGAAAATCAAACACTGCATGTTCTCACTTATAGGCGGGTGTTGAACAATGAGAACACATGGACACAGGGAGGGAAGCATCACACACTGGGGTCTGTTGGGGGAATTAGGGGAGGGACAGCTGCGGGTAGGGAGTTGGGGAGCGATAATATGGGGAGAAATGCCAGATATAGGTGATGGGGATAGAGGCAGCAAACCACATTGCCGTGTATGTACCTATGCAACAGTCCTGCATGATGTGCACATGTACCCCAGTACCTAAAGTGCAATAAAATATATTTTAAAAATTTTTTTCATTTCATATTCCTTTTTTCCATTTCCCACTTAAGGCACTTGTACTTCTTGTTTCTTTCTTTTGTGGGTCCTAACCACGCCCTTCAACCAGGATAGCTATGGATGATTGTTCGTGTTACACACTGCACAATATGAATGCCACCCCTGGAGATTACACACAGTGCCTGATCCATGCTGGACCACTTGCCTGCCCTTTCGCACTTCTTTGTGTTCATTTTGTTTCTTTCTCCTGAGATGGGTTTTCTTCTTTGTTTTACTTTGAAATTCCTCCTTGTTCAAGGCCTGATTTATAGACTCTTTCCCCTATATTTTCTCTTTCCTCTCATGGCCTTTTGACTAAAAATCATTGTTCCCTCTTCTGGAATCCAAGAACACTGTGCACGTAGATAGTCTTCAGCTCTTATAGGCTATGTTGTAGTTAATCATCCGTATTGGTCTCTTGCTAAATTCAGAGTTACCCAAAGGCAAGAATCTAGACTTAACTACGGAAACCAAGTTCCCAGCACAGAAGAGCCATTTTATCAAAGCAATGTATGCATACGGTTTAAAACGCCAAAGTCTTTCCTGTTCTACCTGCCTCAAAGCCAGATCCTGCTAAAGGTCCCGATAAAGTACCTTATAGGGTCATATGCCCCTCCCAAGAGTATCCCCTCTCTCCATCCCTCCATAGAGGGAACTTCTAGTTCATTTTTGTTGTAGTCATTCTGATACTTTATAGTTTTACTCCTTATAATATCTCTAAGCAATACACTTTTGAAAAACAATAACACCAACTCAGCTGTGTAAAAAAAGGGTGCCATCACAGTTAGACAAACAATCCCAAGAAGGGATAAACTGAACACTGACTCTGAGTTATAGACTGGCTTCAGCGTCCCTTGCAAGTTTTCCAGAGCCCCTTCTGGGGAAGCAGAAGTGCTGCTGAGTGAGTCCTTGGAAACACAGAGCAACCCACGATCAGGGAGGCTACTGTGTGAACCAAGCACAGGGTGTCCCCTGGAAAGATGGTCAATGGCAGAGGGCTGCTCTGCATTTTCTGCTTCTAAGCTCAGCGTGGCTCCGCCCCCAGCTTTCAGGAGGCCATCAAAGCACACCCACACCACCTCAGCTGGCCAGCTGTGTAGCAAACAGAACAGAAATGTCATCAGCACCAGGCATGCCAAGTACAGGTAAGGATCTGCTTCAGGCCCATTTCAGCTTTCTGTCCTCAAGTTGAAACAAAACTATACAACAACAGAGAGCCCTCAACATGGAAAATTACACTGCTCCCATCTGGTCTGGTGCCCTCTGTCCCTAAAGCAGGCAGAGTTCTCTATCTGGGATCTCCCTTCACTGTCATTCTGGGGATTTCCTTTGTCTCTCCTATGTTGGATCTCCTCTTCCCTGTGACCCACATGTATGAGTTAGAATACATGCTAGGCTGCTATAACAAACATGTCATGCTTAATAGAGGCATCTTTATCAAAAAAGTCCAGAGGCAGGCAGGTGGCATTTGCTCCCACTGACCCCGTGGTCATATGTACCACTTTTGCTGGCATCCCATTGGCCAGAACTTAGTGTCATAGCCCCACCGGCTGCAGATAGGCTAGGCAGAGGAGACCCTGCCTAGGAAGCCTCTTGCCCAACTAAAACTCACCAAAACTCTATAGGAGTTTTATAGTCTATAGGAGATCTATACCAAAAGAAGGGGAGAATGACTATGGAAAGCAAATTAGCAAACGGAGTCTTTCTCTTTTTTATTCTTTTTCCTCTGAACCCCAATGTTCTTTCTCTGTTTTACATTTGAAAACCTTCCCAAATGTCTGGAGATCTGACTATCTGTAAATATTTAAAGAATGAGGCACTAGAAAACTGATTGGAAGACTTGTGTGCATAGATTAGGCCTGCCAACTGATAGCGTCACCATAGATAGAGTCTTTGTTCAAATGTCACCTTCTCAGCAAGGGCGTCCCCATTCCCCCACCTAAAACACCCTCCCTTCCACTCTCACTTAGCATTCCCTATCCCTCTTTTTTGATTTATTTTTCTCTATAGCATTTATCTTTTTTTTTTTTTTTTTGAGATGGAGGTCATAATCTGTCATCCAGGTTGGAGTGCAGTGGCGCAATCTCAGCTTACTGCAACCTCTGCCTCCTGGGTTCAAGCGATCCTCCCACCTCAGCCTCCAGAGTAGCTGGGACCACAGATGCACGCTCCACGGACCACAGATGCACGCTCCACGGAGGCTCACCTAATTTTTTGTATTTTTGGTAGAGACCAGGTTTCATGTTGTTGCCCAGGCTGGTCTCAACTAAGCTCAAGTGATCTGCCTGCCTTGGCTTCCCAAAGTGCTGGAATTACAGGTGTGAGCTACCACACCCAGTCTATCTTTTAATATACTGTATAGTTTAGTTTACAGTCTCTTTACTACTAGAATATAACTGCCTTGAGGTCAGGGATTGGTGTCTATTTTATTTACTGCTGCTTGGCAGATAGCACTTGATAAATACCTGTTGAGTGAACAAATTAAAAATGAACAGGTGTGGATCTGGCTGTCTCACTGGGAGATCCCCAAATAGTTGGTTCCTAGGCACCTTTTCTTCCGAGCCTTTAGTCTCTTCAGCTTCACAGCTGGAGGACTGGGCCTCATCGTCAGAGTTCTGGCTGCCAAGCAGGGAAAAGGGACGTGGCAGCTCCCTGGCTGGTGTGCAGACTTTCATGTAACCTCCTGTTTTCTGCCCTGCCCCTTGCTGAGTAATTCTGTGTGATATGCAAGGACAGGAAGAACGATCTTTCAAACAGCATGGAGAGATTGTCATTAGGGGCTGGCAGAAAAAAAGATAAAAATAACCAACCAAAAAATTTACAGCCAAAGCTCTACTCTTTCTGTTTACTGAAGAAAGCAAGTGATCCAATCTCCTGTGAATGTTGCTGATTTTAATAACAACCTTCTCTGCTTCCTCCAGCCTGGCTTCTTGGGCAGGACTCCTCACAGCCATTTCTCCCCATTCAAGTCTATCCAAAGATGCCCCTTAAGGAAGAAGAGCTGCCAGCGGTGGTAAATGGATCTGTGTGGCCCAGACCACATATTTAGATCCCCAGTGAGTATTATTAGGTCGTTATCTTGACATTCAGTTGCCAGAGAAAGCCATGCTCCCTAATTTACTACAACATAATTATTCAGAGGTCCTGAGAAATATTGTAATGAACTGGGCTCCTGAAATATTTTACTTAGAATTTCTTTCTTGTATTATAGCAGTCTTCTTATCAAATACACTGAACGTTTGAAGGGGCAGAATTTAATCTTGCTTATTAGGGGAAGAGAGTTCTGGCCTGGTCCCTCTAAATGCAAGTGATACTTAACCATGGGTCTGTATTTATGCACAAGTTTATACTTCCTGTCCCCGGGCGACTTTTCTGGGGAGCAGTGCAGAGCTGAAGGTAGGAGAGAGAGGGGGAAGGAGGCGAGCCAATGACGGTACAGAACATCCAGCAACCTGCGGCTCTGGGGTTTCTTACTGGCTCTTCCTGCGCACTCAAATCCTCCCTCCCAGTTGGCTGGGCTCAAGCCTCTGGGGACCTAGAGCTGAGCTTTCTCAGAAGCAGGCAAAGCTATCTCCTTCCTATTCTTGTGTGCCTTGTGAAACTTAAAACACTTCATATGTAAAAGTACCAGTCGTTTATGGGGTGGAGATTTGGCTCTTCCTCCCATTATTACTCTTCCAAATCATCCTTGAGAACTGAGTGTGGACAATCTTTAATACAGTCTGCGCAGGGTTCTAGCCAGATGTGTTAAATGGGGACCAGAGGGCCCACTCTGGAAATGGAGGACCAGCAGCTCCTGGGAAGGCAGAATTAAAGAGCGCAGCTGGCACCTGTGGCCACAAGGGCTGTCCCCGGACATCTAGAATATGACCCTTGTGTAGAGCTGACTCTGGGTGACTTTATCCAGCCCCCTGCCTAGAAGATCTCCTTTAGCTTCACCAAAGCAGTCTCTATATGATTAAAAAGTGCAGGGACAGACTGCCCCCAGAAAGGGAACAGTGTGGGCATCTCCAGGCAGGTAAACCACAGGAAAACCAAGGAGCCCTGGTTCTCCTCCCATCCAGGAAGCCTTTAGCTGGCAGCACAAGGGAGGGGAGGCCACAGCTTAGGTTATTTTTGAGTCCTTTTCCCCACCCCTGAGTGAAGGTGTGGCTCAATGGCAGACTGTCCTTAATCTAACAATAGGCATCCTCCTCCTCCAAGTGAGAAAAGGAGCAAAGGATGCAAGTGCTTCTTCAACACTCCCTGAGCTGGGAGAAGAAAATCCCTCCTTTATAGGAATTTGATGAGCAAGGGATAAGTGATCCCCACTAAGGAGCATGAGCTTTAGTATGAGGACTTTTGCCCTTCTGATTATTTTTTGATTCTAAGAGATTGAGCCCCAGTGCACTGCAGAACTCCTGTGGGGAGTGGTCCTCAGGCCTATTGAGAGGGTCAGAGAATATACACATCCTGTTTTCCACAGCATACACATAAAGAGGTACAAGTCTACAAAGCTTCAGCTGCATCTATTTTTCCAGTTTTTTTTTTTTTAGACCGAGTCTTGCTCTGTCATCCAGGCTGGAGTGCAGTGGCACCATCCTGGCTCACTGCAACCTCCGCCTCCCAGGTTCAAGCAATTCTCCTGCCTCAGCCTCCCGAATAGCTGGGACTACATGTGCCTGCCACCACACCCAACTAATTTTTTGTATTTTTAGTAGAGATGGGGTTTCACCATGTTGGCCAAGGTGGTCTCAAACTCCTGACCTCAAGTGATCTGCCCACCTTTGCCTTCTAGGCATGAGCCACCACGCCCAGCCCTTTTCCAATATTTTAATAAAGGTAAACAGCTGATTTACCCAGTTAGAAGTTTTTCCTGGTTTATTTTCGGTATGGTGGCAGTAGCAAGGAATACAATATAAACTCAGTTCAAGGATAACTGCCATATACATATAATTATTATTCAAAATACTAATTTACTTTTCTTAAAAAAAGCATCCCAGCATTTAGAGTAGCTTTTGACCAATTCTGCTTTCTTGTTTGATGGCAAAAGCACACCCAGTATATGTGGAGAGGCTGTGGTCTGTCTCATCTTTTACTGTGGCAAAAAAGGAGGGTCCACAAGCTTGAAAATGTTGAAAACTACTGCCCTGAACCAAAGAGGTGGCTCATGCTGGTAGTTCTGAGATTTCCTACTTATAGAAAATCTAGCAAATCGCTGCCATGTGAGGGTAGTACCAAATAATGATCATTTTTACCAAGGTCAGTGTGCAAGGAATCTTCAGCAGTCTTTTAAACAGGCATTTGAAGAGGCTATATACAGCACTTTGGGAGGCCAAGGCAGGTGGATCGCTTGGGGTCAGGAATTTCAAGACAAGCCTGGCTAACATGGCAAAAACCCATCTTTACTAAAAATACAAAAATTAGTTGGGTGTGATGGCACATGCCTGTAATCCTAGCTACTCTGAGCTCAGAGTCTTCAGAGTAGCTGCTTCAGAACACTGGGTCCACAGCACATCAGCAAATGTTACATGAAAAATGGGTTCCATGAGTTTGGAAATGCTGGGCTATACAATGTGCTGGCCTGCAGGGCTGGTGCTCATTTTGAGAGTCTATGCCTTTTGTCTGATAAAGTTTAAAAACGGATACTCTTAGCCTCACTAAACCCCACAAGCTTATAAAATATTCACTTCTTTCCCTTTGCTGAGATATGAGCAAAGGGTAACAGAGGATGGATGGTGAGAAAGCAGCCTCCCTGAGAGGCACCTCCAGCTTAGGGGGATGAAGAGCGGATGAGTCATGTGGAGTCATGCAGCAGGTGAGCTCAACCAGGGCTCCTAACCCAGTCTTACCCTTGAGACCCTCTGGAAGTACTGTGATATTAGTATCTGCAACAAGTTAGAAGTAGATGTTTTGGATGGGTGCAGTGGCTCATGCCTGCAATCCAAGCGCTTTGGGAGGCCGAGGCGGGAGAATCACTTGACGTCAGGAGTTCTAGACTACTCTGGATAATTTGGTGAAACCCCGTCTCTACTAAAAATACAAGAATTAATCAGGCGTGGTGGTATGTGCCAGTAGTCCCAGCTCCTCGGGAGGCTGAGGCAGGAGAGTTGCTTGAACCTGGGAGGCAGAGGTCGCAGTGAGCAGAGAGCAGAGATTGCTCCACTGCACAGCAGCCTGGGCAACAGAGGGAGACATCTCGAACAAACAAACTAAGAAGTAGATGTTTCATTTGTCCTGGACACTAGCAGAAGAGCGAGAGGGTAGCACTGAAGACCTCAAGCTTGGTAAATGTAATTAGCAGACATTCACACAGGCTTGTGAAGACTGCTGGGCTGGAAGCTTGACCTTGGAACTTGCCAGAGCCTTTAATATGTTAAAGTGCATTGTGAATTTCTAAAGTAGTGACTAAGTACGCATTATCTCTCAAAGTTTTTACCTGTCTTTTTTCAAGAAGCACCTCTGTCAGAATTCATTTTAAGGGTTACAAACACTGGAAATGCTGATTTATTTTTCACTTCTCTCCCCTTTGCCTCTCTCACTTGCTCTTCCACAGTTAACAGCATTTCATGCAAGGGATGCTCTTACTATGGTCTGAATGTTTCCGTCCCTCCAGAAGTCATATGTGAAAATCCTAACCTCTGAAGTGATGGTATTAGAAAGTGGGGCCTTGTGGGAAGTGATTAGGTCATAAGGGTGGAGCTCTCATGAGTGGGATCAGTGCCTTTTTAAAGAGGCCGCGGAGGGCTAGCTTATCCTTCCAACTTGTGAGGACACAGTGAGAAGGCACCATCTATAAGCCAGGACATGGGTTCTCTTCAGACACTGAAGCAGCCAGGAGCTTGGTGTCTTGGACTTCCCAGGCTTCAGAACTATGAGAAATATATTTCTGTTGTTTAGAGGCCACCCGGTCTATGGTATTTTGTTATAGTAGCCCCAACAGCCTAAGACAGATGCTGAATGGGTGCATCATGTCAACGTTTGGCATTTCTTTTTTTTTTTTTTGAGACGGAGTTTCACTCATGTTACCCAGGCTGGAGTGCAATGGCGCGATCTCGGCTCACCGCAACCTCCGCCTCCTGGGTTCAGGCAATTCTCCTGCCTCAGCCTCCTGAGTAGCTGGGATTACAGGCACGCACCACCATGCCCAGCTAATTTTTTGTATTTTTAGTAGAGACGGGGTTTCACCATGTTGACCAGGATGGTCTCGATCTTTTGACCTCGTGATCCACCCGCCTCTGCCTCCCAAAGTGCTGGGATTACAGGCTTGAGCCACCGCGCCCGGCCAACGTTTGGCATTTCTATGTCAGCATTCTGTAACTTATTCACACTTTCAGCTGATAACCTGGCATAAGTCCCCAGTTTCTCAATAATGACACAAAGCCCATCAAGTCTTCATCTGCTGGTTCAATTCAAGCATCACTATAATCCAAAGTCTGTGCCGAGAGCTGTTAGAGCTGATTTATCAAGAGTCCCAAGCATCAGCAACTATATAAATGGTATCCTTAAGACTGAACTCTTCTGGAAAGTCATAAATTCTAGGACTCTGTTAACTGCAGACAGCAAACCATTAGCAAAAGCAAATGCAAAAAGATGCACTTGTTCGTCATGGATTGTGGAATTCTGTGGTCACGAGGCTGTATTGTGGGTGTCATGGTGAGTAATCATAAGAGGATGTGAGAAGCATTTGCCCAGAAACAAATTTTTTCCATTTTTATCCAGTTTTGGTGGCTTTGCTTTGAACAGATGTCACCGGTCCACGGCGGTTACGGAGGCAGTCAGAACACATTTTTCTAGCTACCTATACTTTTCTTCCTCCCTTCCTTCTCTCCTGCCCTCCCTTCCTCCTTTCTTTCTTTTCTCTCTTCTCTCTTTTCTTCTGTTTTTTACAACTTTATTGAAGTATATTTTCTTCAATGAGAGTATGTTTAAGCTGCCCAGCTCCTGACAGGAACTGGTCCAAGAATCTAAAATTCCTGCCCCTTTCATGGTTTAGAAGCCACGTGGACTGAATTCAAATCTTGGTTAGACATTTTCCCTACTGTGTGACTATAGGTAAGCAAATCTCTCTAGTTTGGCTTACTATCAGAATTAAAGATGATGAAAATTAAATTGACTAATTACATTAAAATTAAAGATGATTAACAGAGAAACCTCACTCTGGCTTCCCAAGGCTGAATGGGCCCTACAACCAGCTCTCCATTCTCCCCAGCCACTTCCTACCTATAAAAAGCATGCTGCTTTTTCCTATTACCTGTTTTGAGTTTCATCGAATATTAACCACAGGGTTGGCGTGTTAACAAGTCACAGCATTTGAAGAATCCTAATCGGCTCAGACTTTGGAATAGTTTCCTCGGAGGTGGGTGGGAAGGAAAGTGGGGAGGGAGGATAACCTTAATGACTCCTTGACCTTGAAGTCAGCCTTGCAAGTCAACTAAAAGAATGTGTCTCCCGGCAACATGCCTAGTCTCCCTCCCATGGCCCAAAGACAGCAGTGAAACAGCATCCTCAAAGGAGGCATTGACTTCAGCGTTTGCTGGATTACTGCACATTTTTCTTAGAATGCTTACGGAGGCGGTTTGCTAGTTGGTAGAGTATGTGAGCTGTGGAGTCAGGTCCCGGTTCTTTCCAGATCTCCCACTTATTAACCAGGTGGCCTTGGGCTGTTATGTGCTCATTTTAGAATAGAGATACTGACAGGCCGTGTCACTGGACTGCTGGGACAATAAAATGATAGCGATAATGGGAGTGGTTGTACTTACGGAGTGCTGACTCTGTGCAAGGCACTGGTTTTGGCACTTTATGTGTATGAACTCATTTACTCCTCCCAGGGACACTATGGGGTTAGCAGTCCATTAGCTGCTTGTGCTAAATGAGCAGATAAAGTCCAGAGAGAGGTCACTTTATCTGTCTGAGGTCACACAGTAAGGGGTGGAGCTGGGATGTGAATCAGCCTGTGCAGTCTGGCTTCACATGCTCAACCACCCCACCAGACCACTTTCCTGTGCTATATTAGCTCTTCTAAAGGAAATCATGTATGCAGAATGTCTGGTCCTCAGCAAGAGCACAATAAATGGTGATATTGAAATAATAAACGATACTTCCATTTCCTCAGGCCTCACCAGCTTATGGAGTTCATACAAACACCTCTTGCCTGATCCAAAGCCAGGCCCCAACGTCTCCTGCGGACCTCCTGTCCTTCCACACTTGCCCCTCTCTGAGGTCCTGCCTGTGAAGTCCCTCGAGGTGGCGCCTCACCCTGCCACTGATGTTGGCATCCCCCAGGCCTCTCCCCTGAGCCCTCTGGCCAAGCTCCATGGGCCCCAAGCACAAATGGGTATCTGGGCCCAAACAGTCACTACCATCTACTTGGAGACTGGTCACTTTGTGTTCCCTGCTAACTGTGTTCTGTTACATTCAACAGACATTTCCTAAGCAACTATTATACTTTGGAGAGAGTGCTAGAAGACATACAAAAATAAAGGAAGAGCTAATGGCAGTCCAACCTCCTTTGATGTCTGAGCAAATGACATTTGTGAACAAGAAACAAAAAACACAGTAAGTTACAAACAACAAATATGTTTACAAGGACAGCCTCTAGCAGCATAGGGCCACCCAATACCTACTAATACTAAGGTGCTATACAAGTTCAGTCTTTCTTATTACATTCATTAAACTTGTGAGGGGCAGGCTGGGCTCCTGTAATCCCAGCACTTTGGGAGGCCGAGGCAGGTGGATCACTTAAGGTCAGGAGTTCGAGACCAGACTGGCCAACATGGTGAAACTCTGTCTCTACTAAAATTCAAAAATTAGCCTGGCATGATGGCAGGTGCCTGTAATCCCAGCTACTCGGGAGACTGAGGCAAGAGTAATCGCTTGAACCCAGAAGGCAGAGGCTGAATTGAATGGAGATCACCTGGGCAATGGAGTGAGACTCTGTCTCAAAACAAACAAACAAAATTGTGTGGGTTATAAAAGAGGAAGTTTTGTTGTTGGTGGTGGTGGTAGTGGTGGTGATGTGCAAGCTTAGGAAAATGCCCAGACATACTTGATAGCACCTATTAGCTTTTGTACATGACAGTCTCTACATCTGAGTTCTTGTAAGGACTTTTCTTAACTTTTGCTTTCTGTCTAGTCAAAGAAAGCATTTTAACCTTGCCTGGGCACTGTAGCATTGCAATGAGCCTTCGTTCTAGCAGGTGGCCTCTCAGGGATTTTGGTATGTAGTTACTTTAAACCAGAATGGTTTTATTACCTCTGAGGCAATATTCCTCAGAGGAAGTCACTAAATTTAGAAAACCAACCCTACTCCTCTTCCAACCAATGGGACAGAAGACCCAAGAACAATGGTGTGTTCAGTGACCCAGGCTTGGCAGTGGGGAGAGAATTAGACAAGAGATTTCAAGAAAAATGAAAATTGCCTACACAGATATTAATTTTATGGCAACTGAAATGGAGGATGTTGCGTTTTTCCTCAGCCTTAAATTTATGAAAAGTAAAGGCGAAAGTGAGATATTTCCACTTGGGAGGAGGAAAGAAAATGCACTCTCAAGTTCTAAGCCAGCCTGCCTGAGGACAGTGGTTACTTAGTAACTCTCTTTAGAACTGGCTTAGCCAAATTTGGTGTTACAAGGCCCTTTGGCTTAAAAAGGTTATTTATTTATGATTGTGCTCCAATATTTCTTCTCATTCTTACAAGGCAGCTGAATATTTTTTAAAAATCAGAAAGTAACAAAAAGGTAGACAACTCAGGTAAAAAAATATATTCTGAGACAGTAGAAAATTCTATCATTGTGAACAAAAAATACTGAGAAACTCAAATTTCCTGTTTAAAGTGCCTTAAAAATTCCTATAAGACTGTTTCTGAGGTTTTCTTCAGAATTTAATTTTACATTAACTCTGACAGGGCTCTGATGCCTGGAGGAGCACCAGGGTTCTTGGTCTCGAGCTGACAGGATTAATGACATGGACACACGTGGAGTGGTTTTAAGGAGTGAAAAGTTTAATAGGCAAGAAAGAAGGAAGGAAGAAGAAAATAGCTCCTCAGTACAGAGACAGAGAGAGGAGGGATTCAAACAAAGAGAAAACCCTGTGTGCACGGAAAAGCAGCTGCTTATATTTGGATGTGGAAGGAGGTGGTATCTGGTTTGCATAGGGCCCAGGGGATTGGTTTGACCAGATGTGTCATTTACCTAGCCAGAAAAAAACCTGGCCCTCCCACCTTAGCCCTTTAGTATGCAAATATAGGTCGCTATGATGTTCTGAGCCCATGGTGTTATGTGGAGGTGGCCATGGCATTTGGTACACTTGGTGACCGGGAAAAGACGGCAGGGATCGCCACTTTTTGAGGGCCTGCATTGGCATATTGAAGCTTGCCGGCTCAGCCCTTCAAGCCACCTTTTCTGTTAGGAAAGAGATGGTTCAGAGGTTCTTATTACTGGAAAAATTCCGAGAACCTTTACCCTTACTAGCTGCCTAAAAATTATTTTTAATAGCTCCTGTATCAACTCCATGAGAATTTATAGCCCTAGGTCATTGATTGGTCCAAAGGGTCAAGGACTCAGCACTCAGTAAAAGCCCAGAGAAACCCTGAGCAGGAGAGGAGATTATAAGGTCAACAAAACATGAAGGGAGGGGACAGGGCTAACGTGTGGTCCTGAGAAGGTCTAGGTCAGCCTCCAGCTCCCACCCACCTCCCCACAAAGAGAGATCATTTTGGGAGGCGGTAGCTGCTAGGCTGCCCTAGGCCTCAGGGAAGTCTGGTCTTTTGGTCAAATGTTTGTGGAACAGATTTGGAAAAACGGGGGTAGAGTGGTGGAACTGTAAAAACCCATCAGGGAGAAGGAAGAGCCTGGGGTCTAGAGGTCAAAGGTCAGGGAGAAGGAAGAGCCTGGGGTCTAGAGGTCAAAGGTCATGCTGGCAGTGGAAGGGAAATGGAAACTCCTGTGGGCTGGAGCAGAAAGTGGAGGAGGAGGAACGGCCTGGAGGAGCTGCATGCTATTCCAGACCTGAGAACTGGAATGGACTGTCTCATGGGTTCTCAAAGCATGATCTGCAGACCAGCAACGTAAGCATTGCCTAGGAACTTCTTATAAATGCAATTCTCAGATCCCACCCCAGATGGACAAAATCAGAACTCTGCAACTGAGGTCCAGCATTCTGTTTCTGGCGTTTTAAATTTCAGTTTTATTTTTTAGAGACAAGGTATTGCTGTGTCGCTCAGGCTGTACTCAAACTCCCAGGCTCAAACAATCCTTCACCTCAGCCTCCAAAGTAACTGGGCCTATAGGCACATTCCACCACACCCAGCCCCTATTTTAATTTGCCTCTCAGGGGATGCTGATGACTGCTACAGTTTGAGAACAACTTAGCAAAATGCTGTGTCTCAGGAGACCCCACACAGCAATTCATGAAACCAACTGTTTACTGGCCTGACTGAGCTGCTGTAACAAATTATTAGAAACACAGTGGCGTAAAACAATGCAGACTTATTCTCTTTACAGCTTTGGAGGTCAGAAGTCCAAAATCAGAATGACTGGGCTAAAGTCCATGTCTCAGCAAGGCTGGTTCCTTCTGGTGGCAGTGAGGGGAGACCCCATCCCCTCGCCATTTCTGGCTTCTAGAACCCATCTTTATTCCTTGGCTTGAGCCCCTTTCTCTGTCTTCAAAGGGCAGCCACTTCAAATGTCTTGCCAGCACATTTCCTTCTCCCCTAATGCTCATCCTACTGTCAGCCTTCTACAAATGCCCTTGTGATTACAGTGATTAAAATGAACCCTCTCGGAACAATCTCTGTATCTCAAGATCCTTAACTTAATCAAATCAGCAAAATCCCTTTGGCCACGAAAGGCAACCTATTCATAGGTTCTGGAGATTAGGAATGTAGACATTTTTGGGGAGGCCATTATCCTGTTTCCTACAGAGAGGAAGATGAGAAATATGCACTTTCATTTGCTCGTATTCACATAAATAAACAGTTTTCATGCACAAGACACTAATAAATCTGATTACCTGTGAAGGATGGGAAGCATGAGGCGAAGGAATGGGAGCTAGGACTTCCTTCTCAAAGTTGACTTTTTATATTATTTTGGGCTTTGGGCCAGGCAAATATATTACCTTTTACACAATGTTAACCACCAAAAAATAAAGAGAATGAGACCCCTTTTAGTAATTTCTGGCTGTTGAACCATTCTGTTTGAATATGACATGTCAGAGATCAAACCACTGGGACCTTTGGAGTCCTAGAGTTTACAAGTACTGAAAGCAAAAGCATTTTAGTGGTGATGTAGGTAGCAGGCGAAGAAACAGCATCTTGCTTGGGCATGAACAAGACAAGATAGGCACTAAGTCAAAGATGAGGGACTAAGCTTGACCTTCAAGGAAAGTTAAAGTTTTGGACTTGGTT
Organism: Sapajus apella; assembly: GCF_009761245.1. NCBI lineage: Eukaryota > Metazoa > Chordata > Mammalia > Primates > Cebidae > Sapajus > Sapajus apella. Next base: position 44,488,409 of record NW_022436941.1, read on the forward strand.
CATGTTTTTGAGTTAAAAAGTTCTGCAGATCTTCCAAATGCCCAACAAAGGAAGAGGGGTTGAGATGCCCATTCCTTTCTCCTTAATTAAAAAAAAATAACAAAGTATTATGTCCACTAAACCACCTTTGCAAAAATTACAGTAGTAAGGGAAATCTAACATAACTGACTCCATCTTGTTTCTACCAGGCTAACGTGCTTTTGCGCATTCTTGTGTGGAAATCATAATAGTCCTTTCCCTCCTTGAACTGATCTCCTCCTTGTTCAAAAATTGAAACCATATTTGCAAATACCAACAAAAGGTCACAAGGTTAGAATTGTGGTAGGGGCCTGAACTTAGCTAAAGAATAGGCATGAGTGAACAATAACCATTCATTGTTTGCTTAACTTGCTTTTCTGTAAGTTGATTACTGCCCCAGAGTTATATAACTGGAGGTTGCAAGATTTGTAATTTCTCCAACTATTCCTATGGATAATATCACTATTTTGAAACCTAAAGAACTGTTACTTCAAATATTTTTCAGATTTAGCATTCTGGCAGACCAAGAGATGCCACCTGGTCCTGAGACCCCTCCTCAGAACTGACTCAGCTGCATGAGGGCACGTTAGACACCCCTGCAATTTCATCCTCAGCCAATCAATTATTTCAGTTCCCAAGCCCCCTACCCACCAAAATACTCTTAAAAACCCTAGTAGCTGAATTGTTAGGGAGGTGGATTAAGAAAAATCTCCCATTCTCCTCACTTGGCTGGCCCTGTGATAATTAAGCTCTTTCTTTGCTGCAACATTTGCTGCTCTCGATGCACTGGTTTTTTTGGAAGGCAGCAGGCTGGAAGAACCTGTCAGGCTGTGACATAAATTGCATGCTATTTTCTTAAATAATAATAAATAAGAGAGTGCTCTTTGCTCTGAACATGTGAGAGAATGCCAGGCACTTATATGCTAATGCCGGTCGTTAGTTTACTGTTGAACATTATGCCATACAGTAGAGCAGGACAACTGAGATTTTAAGACACAGCCTGCCTCATGACAGGGAAATCAAGTGCATGCAGTTAAAGGAGCATCTGCATATAGTTAAACACTGCGTATACCGCCAAGAGCATTTCCAATTTCGTTATGCCCAACGAGAACTCTTCTGCCTCCCCATCTCGTCTTACTGCCCAAACTCCAGTGAAGACTCCCAGGCAAAGATGTCTCCAAGGACCATTTTGTTCATGTTCTGCATCTCCTCAGTGGTTCATCACTTATCACTTTTCCATTCTATATGTTCAACTCCCCATACACTTGGCCTCCCTGATCACCCTGGTCCTACATGCCAGCTGATACTGGCTACTCCTGACATGGAGCAAATAGTTTCAAGTGTTAGCATGCTTTTTATTTGCATTTGCAAGTTTGCAATTATTGTTCCAGCTGGGGCAGTCTGGCCCTTTCAGTCCCATGTATTACACAGGTTATGCCAGGCTGTATGCTAGATAGAGGGTTGGGAAGCAGGTCACAAAGAAAAATCAAGACATAGTCCCTGCCCCTCAAGTAACAGCCAAGTAGAGACCACCAACACACAAATACCTAGAAATGCCATAAGCACCAAAACAGAGGTATGAATAAAGAGCTAAGGAAAGACACAAACAAAAAAACCTGAATTCTTCCTGGGAAAGTCACAGAAAACAAAAGAGAAATGATATTTAAGATGGGCTTCTCAGGGTATACAGGAGTTTGCAAAGTAGGCAGGGAATGGCAACCCACTCTAAGCCACTGGAGGAGTTTAAAGTCTGCCAGTACACAGACAATCTTAATGGACAGTCCAGTGTGTTAAGATGGCAGCACCTTTTCTGCCTGGGGGAGGAGTGCTCCGGCAGAAAAGGTAGGGTTAAGTTATAAAAGGCCTCATGGCAAAGAGGACTCTGGAGGTAACTAAAGGCAACAAGGCTCTTCTGTGAAGATGTGTGTCTAGATCAGATTTGTGTTAGGGACATAATTCCAAAGGCACTGTGGAGCCCTGCGTGAGTTTAGTAGGCTTTACTGAAAATGTGGGAAGCTTCTCGGGGGGGGGGCTGCATCACTCCATGCACCATCCATCATCATGGTACTGCTGCCTCATCTCTCTCCCCTCCCTATCTGGACTCCTCAACCCTGGGAAGTTCCAAATTATTTTCCATCTATTATGCAGAGTAGCTTCTCCACTTCTCAAGCCTTAGGCCCAGACAACACTCAAGCCTATAAGCGCCTCACTTCTATGTTTAATTATCAAAGCATTTTTCTAAATAAAGGCAGTTACCTTGCTGAGATAAATTTTGATCTTGACTGTTAAAGACAATATAAATTTATCTCACCACACACGAGCCATCTATAGTATCAACAACATCTTAGATATTTTACACATAATGAAAATTATCTGTGAAGCATACTTATGCTTGAGAAATACAAGGTAGTATTCCCCAAATCATTTTAGTATTTCAACATGTAAGGTAAAATAACTACAGGACACTTCATTAAACTTGTTTTAAAAAAGGTTTATTCATTACAAAAAGTTAAATACTAAAGCTAAAAACATATAAATTCAGGTCAGGCTATATTAAAATACACACATACCCTTTTTTGCAAAATTATTAAAGGTTGAATTAAACAGATGCTTTAAATAAAATAAAGTACTCTTTGAGGACATTTTTGTCAGATTAACTATAACAATGTAGTGTAGTTTTTAAAATTGCAGTTGAAAAGTTTAGCTGTCTTGGAAGTCAAATTCATCCAATTGTTCAGACTTCAGTTACTACTCAGTATGAAGCCACCATGCTGGCTTGGGCAGAATTAATTTCATTTGCATTATGGAAAGTTCTATATTACAAATCTAGTCTCCTGTAATATGAACAGTGAGTAGTCAGAAGTATACAAAGGGTTAAATAGGATAAAGACTTTGGCCAAGAAAGGAAAGGCCTTAGTTCTACCATATAGTATCTTCTCTAATTAAAATGATTGGGGAATATATGGAAGCAGAAATCAGCACAAAGCATATACTCATCCAGAAATAATCTTTCAATTAAAAAAAAAAAACTCTCAAAACCAGCACTCATTTGTCTAAGATAGGTTGTAAGTATTTTACAATTTCTTGTTATATTAAATTGAGTTAAAGGTACTGATGAGTCTATATGCAAATGGGTTTAAACACTAATTTGATTTCTCTTCTGACTAAGCTTTGGAGAGCTGTGACATCTGGGTGTTGGTGTCACTCAAACAGGTGGTAAAGAACTTTCACAACAAAACAACACGCTCCACACCAACTGGGCACTGGCTTCCAAGCCCAATTCCACTTCAGGTCAAACAACCTTAAAGAACTATCTATAGTCTAGTTAAATGTTAAATAGTATTTTCAAGAAAATATCCTTTTTGCTTTACAGCTTATATTTTTCAATTTCCTAGGTGAAAAGTTACTGATTTTGAACTTTAAATGCTGTAATTCATATAGGGGTGAGAATATGCTCATGAAAAACAAAAGGCTCTTATTGCATTTCAGAAGTCTTAAATGTGAATAAATTTCTAGAAATCTACCACAGTATCTGTTTTTTACAATGCTAATCCTTGTCAAATGGAATTTGCTAATGATTGATTAACTCAAGTGATTAAAATACAAAAGACATAAAATCGATTCCAGTAATCTTCACTGATACAGCCCAATTAAAATATTTCTTGGAATATATCTACAGGGAAGTTTTACTGTTTCACTTTTTTTTTTTTTTTTTTTGAGATGGAGTTTCACTCTTGTCACCAGGCTGGGTGCAGTGATGCCATCTCGGCTCACTGCAAACTCCGCCTCCCTGGTTCAAGTGATTTTCCCACCTCAGCTTCCCGAGTAGCTGGGATTACAGGTATGCGCCACCACACCTGGCTAATTTTGTATTTTTAGTAGAGATGGGGTTTCACCATGTTGGCCAGGCTGGTCTGTAACTCTTGACCTCAGGTTATCCACCTGCCTTAGCCTCCCAAAGTGCTGGGATTACAGGCCTGAGCCACCACGCCCAGCCTAATGTTTCACTTTGGCAGTGTTGGTATACAAACAAGGGCTAACAGTATGGAGTACCAATACTATACTATAAAACCATGTAATCAAATTTTTGAAAAGTTGGACAAACAGTGTGTATACTAACGTCACTGGAAATTAAAGAAAAATATATGCCAGTATTGACTTACAGATGAAAATCATGCTGACAATAGACAGTAATCTGTTTTCTATCTCTAGGTTTGTGAGTTTCTGATATGATTATTTCTCTCTACATGTGATATGAAAGAAAGAAACTATCATTCTGTCCTCTATCCCAGTCCATTCTCCTATATAAGCAAGTCTTTGATTTATATCCTTTCTTTGAACTTACTGTGTAATCTTGGAGGACAAGATTCATGCTACTCTTTCTCAAATAATCTGCAGTCCTTGAAAAGACGTCAACGAATTTAACCCACTGATGTCCTAATCTTAGTAAATAACACACAAAAAAAATTATTGAGCCAACTTCAATAGCAAATTCTCTACAAAGCATCTTTCCCTATGAGCATCTTTATAAATGTGTATTCAAGTTAGGCTGGTTAGTCGCTCTTACCAACCTCCTGGTCTTACAGAATGATCAAGAAAGTACCTGTTCATCTATAATAGAGCCAGAACTGTGACTGTTTTAAAGCTAAGAAAACACAACACATTTCTCCCTTGCCAGCTGAGGTGGCAGTGGAGGCCCTGGGTGGTTCAGACCTCCCTAAAGGCGGGAATCTTCACTATGTTCTCTTCCCTCCAGTGAGCCTCCTTCTCTTTCCCTTATTCCCTTCTCTTTTCTGCTTTCAGAGAGAAGCTGTTTGAGCAAGAAAACATAGGATATTTCCTGCAAGGAAATAGATGTAATTTGCGGGGCTCAGCACAAAATGAAATCATGGTGCCCTTCTTCAAACATTATTAAGAATTTCCGTAGGGTGACGGATGCAGCAAACCAGCATGGCACGTGTATACTTATGTAACAAACTTGCATGTTCTGCTCGTGTACCCCAGAACTTAAAGTATAATAATAAAAAAAAGAATTTCTGCTATAGCAGAGCCTTGAACCAAGTGTGAGGTCCTTCTACATGTGGAGCCCTGTGCTGCTACACAAGCTACACACTAAGAAAGCCAGCCTGACTAGGTTCCCTGCCTACTCAGGTTGCCAAAAGGAGACAAAGTATCTCAGCTGGGTTGTCCAGGTGAAAAGCAGAAATTTTTTTTATGATGATTCAAACACTGTTACCAGTTGAGAACCAAGTGGCATTTCACTTTCAGCAGAAAAATTTCTATTCCTAAAATCTCATGTTGGACTGACTGGTTTTTCCCTAGAATTCTTATTATACAAATAGTTAAGCTGGGTCTTTAAATGCCCCTTATTTTAATAGAGCAATTAATCAGACATGATGAAATTTCTCTATTAATCCTATATATATATATTTTAAATGTAAGCATTTCTTCACTGAGAGGGGTCTAAATATCACTAAAGCAAGAGGACATCTTTAAGGGAAAATACAATTGTAAAACAGCTTTATATTCTAGAGTGAAAGCCTTAGTTTTAGCCTATGGTATATTTTGTTCCCTTTTAAGACCACAATGGTAGTTTTTTCCAAAGAGAACTAATAAACATACTAAGCTACATGGTAATTTTTCTAACACCCCCATTGGTTTCGGTCAAAAGAATTTTACTGGAACCTGGAGGTATCCCATTCTTCATAATAATAAAAAAGAAATGTAGTATATAAAAGCTCCAAGTTACATTATTAAGCAACGACATTTCCGGGAGTGAATATACTTCCTGTATTCCGCAAGCTGCTTCAAGTACATATTCGATGGCCACCTGTGCTTTTCAACAAAGCTGCGTTCTTCCACTGAAGTTTTAAGAAAAAGAATGTTAATTGAATATGTTTTATTGTGGATCAATGAAGATATCAGCTACTGATTTCCTCTTTAATAGATGATATCCAAGCTCTGTGATACATTTCCTACCCTTCCTGAAAGCTTTCCAGAACAACTTCCTACCATTTTGGTTAAATTAGAATCAGGATTTAAGTTATTATGTGACTTACAATTATATATATCTTGTCCACTGCTTCGAGTAGTATTCAATTATTTTTCTTTTCTTTTTCAATAAAGCTTTTGTTTTTCCTGGATGTAATGGACTCATTTTTTTTTTCTATTTATAATAGTTTTCTTTGTAGCGAACTCAGTCTTCCAAAGTCCTTACAGTCCTCTCAGCTGTGTTTCCCACCTAGCCACAGTCATCAGATAAGCTCTTCTTTCTTGTGGTTGCCGCTGCCCTGTCCTGCTTTCTGGACCTGCTTCCTGCCTTGGGGTTGGATCCCTCCATTCCTGAACTCCAGGTCATCACTTTGTTTATTCTCTAGTTTTGGTGAAGCACAACTGTCAGAGGCGTTTGAACCAGAGCAGCTGCATTTTGAATAGGGGCTGAGGACAATGAGGCTGAGACCTACTGGGCTGCATTCCTAGATGGTTAGGCATTCTAGGTTACAGAATGAGATTGGAGGTCCATGCAAGATAAGATTATAAAGACCTTGCTGGAGGCCAGGCACAGTGGCTCATGTCTGTATCCCAGCATGTTGGAAGAACAAGGCAGGTGGATCATTTTAGGTCAGGAGTTCGAGACCAGCCTGGCCAACATGGTGAATCCCCGTCTCTACTAAAAATAAAAAAATTTTAAAAATTAGCTGGGTGTGGTGGCATGCACCTGTAATCCCAACTACTGAGGAGGATGAGGCAGGAGAATCTCCATCTCCATTCTCCATCTACTGTTTAACCTCATCTATTATAATTCAGATTATTAAGGTCTTGATCCAGGCTGCAGGACCATACAAACTAACTGCTAAGGGAAATCAGTTCTAAGTTTCAATAGGAAGCAAAGGGGACATGAAGCTACTCCTTCAGTAAATATTAAAAACCAGAGAAAAGTTATTACAGATGAGCTCTGGCAGCCAGCAAAGCAAAACAAAACAAACAAAACCCTATAACACATAACACATACTACTGAGCTAAATTAAACTGTGAGAAGAATGAATTCATAAATGCCAAGGGTTACATATTCCTGTGCACTGCTGTTTGTGTTCATGAGTCCAGTATATAAAATCCTAATAGTTAATGACCTATTTAACTGGGTTCTGATGTATCTGTGTCTGTACTGACATGACGTCTTTCCCAGTCTCACTTTTTAAATTTCTCAACACCACTAAAAATGAAAAATTCTCAGTCAACAGAAAACAAGTTGTAGAATTCTAGTAATAACTTGAGAACTTTTGAAACTGAAGATGGGCAGTTCTATAAGGAAGCTGTAGAGTGACTGTGACAAGAACCTTTCCCAACTTCAAGTGACCATGTGACGTGGGCCAGATGTAAGGTGCCAGAGAGAAGTGACTGCGACCCTCTGGAGAGGACATGCTCCTTTTGGTGGGCTGCCACTGCCAAGCCACACGTTGCCACGTAGAAAGACAGGCCTGGGGCAGCCAGATCTTCCAGTTTTTCAAAAAAAGTCAGAAATATGGCATTTTCAAATACCAGTACTATGCATTTTAAAACATACTACGGGGTCCAAATAAAAGCCCTTGGCAGGCTACGCCTAAACCACAGACGGCCAGTTAGTAACTATTGATTTAGACAATTAAATTTTCCCTTATCCAAAAGGTGCTTTTTTCCTCTGACCAAAAAGACGACACCTCACAGCAGGCTCCTGGACTCTGAAGAGGCACTGCAGAATGAGAGCTCTCATGATTCCCTTTTAAATTCCCAACAAAGGAACAGAAGATAACACTGACACAGCCTCGGTTCCTCAGCCTGCCACCTCACATTGCACTGGGAGCCCTGCTTTGCACCCTGCCACGTGTCATAACAGACTTAATAGGCAACTGGGTAAGTAATAACATATGATAAAAATTTATAACGAAAAGGATTTACAGAGCATCTTTCTCCCAAGGTTGCAATAGCCCTCCATGTATACTATACATCTATACAAGACAGTAAGTAGAAAATAACCTTGTTCTTCTTTTACAAATAAGAGTGATCTAAGGTAGCATGATGAAAGTGGCTCCAGGACCAAAATTCACTTAACTTTTAGCTAGCTTCTTAAAGAATAACTATAGAAGCAGCTACTTAAAGAACAGTTATAGAAGAATGTTCCATCTAACTGACAGCAAGGAACATGACTGATCTTTATGAACCGACTTTGTTTTTTCCTTGCACAAACTACATAGCTAATAAATATCTGTTGTTTTGTTTTGATGTGATTATGCTTCTCTACTGTACTAACAGCTGACTTATGTAAGGAGGCTCCCAATAGACATATAATGTTTGTTGACTGGCTGAATACATCTCCCAAAAACTGACTGTGTGTTCCTGAGTTCCCTTAACTGTACAGCAAGTAGCTGAATAAAAAAAAAGAGTTTTACTTTCTTTTTCTTTTAGAGACAGGGGTCTTGTTATGTTGCCCAGGCTGGACTCAGACTCCTGGGTTCATGCAGTCCTTTAGTCTCAGCCTCCCAAGTAGCTGGGATTGCACCAAGGCGGGTACACCATCTCGACCATATGATTTTTGTATCTTTTACCAGCAGAATCTTTTTTACAAAGTAAAATTTAGGTAGAACTCAAGATATAAAACAGAAACAGTGGGGAACTACTCCGGCTGAGGGAGGGAAGGAAGAGTCCAAGAGCTGTAAATTTTAGCCTTCTCTTTCCCTTTCCCTTATTCCTTCTCTCTTCTCCTCACTCAGACTCCTTACTTTCTGCTCCCCAACCCTAGAAGACACTTCAGTTATCTCCATGGAGATTTATTTGTCCAGAGTGTGAAACTCCTTGACTAGGTAATCTTTTACTTCCTTTTCTTTTTAGATCAAATTTTCCTCGAGTCTATGCTAGATAGTAACATGAGCAAACCACTGCATCTAAACTGTTTATTCTGACAACCATTATATTTTCATTTTTTTCTTCTTATGTAGTACTCAGTAGTTCACTCTTTGGTTTTAATCTTTATAATTTACCTTAGAAAGCATATTACATATACTCTTAGTAGTAAGTTTCACAACATTCTTTTATATATAAAAAAACTGTTATTCCAAAGTAATATAATGGACTCCTATATAGATATACTCAGTAAATACAGATATCTAGTACAATAAAACTATATATCATATAGTTAACAACAGTTAAATTCTTTTATAAAAATTTTTAAAATCTGTACTGTTTAAACTTTGCTACTGACTTAGGTAGTTAAAACTAAGATATCGTTTATCACAACCAAATGCCACCTGAGGACATATTTTGTCACCTTACCTATTTCAGGGAAAAGAATTCGTTTAAAAAAGGATGGGAACTATAAAATGATCATTAGAAAACATCTTGTATAACACAGGTTAAGCCGCTTGTGTAACAAAGATGACTATAAATTGTGTCCTCAATTACCACACTGAAAAATTTATAAGAAATTTATTACATTGACTATTCTTATTTTGCTAAAACTACTACTTCTACAACTTATGTCTCAAATCTAAGAACAAAGAACATAAAGTTTTCTTTTCAAAGCAGAAATTGGCACTCTACCTGAAAGATCCTGAAATTCCGGCTTTTGACTGAAGATGAGGTAGTTAGTAGCAATGAAATGAAGTAGCCAGGTTGAAAGGCAATCAGAGTGGTGAAACTGCAAGAAAAATGAAAAGTGAAACAATACTGCACATAATGGCCACCAGTGTGATGATTAGATCAAGATAACGGCCTGGGAGCAATCACGGAGAGCCCATACCCACGTTTAATGTGCCTTTACCTGATGCAGCCTTCAGTCTACTGTGACAGCAGACAGGATGATGGAGCACTATTAACAAATAATATTAAAAGTACATCATTCTCAGAAGAAGCCAGACCAACAGTGAATAACAATCTACGGCTGCTGGAGTGGCCAAACGTCTTTAAGCAATGCATGGCTGCATCTACTTGAGGTTCTTGAAGATTTAATTTAAGCTTTTAATCTAAGGCTATGGACTTCACTAACTGCACCTGTATCTGTAGCAGCTGATGGTGAGCAATGTTAAAGCAAGTTCACCTGAGGAGCAAGACAAACAGATAGGGTTTCAACAAGAGTGGAGATAAGTAATCTCCACCTCAATTCTTGTATTTTAAGAGTTCTCCTTGATGGAAACCTGAAGGTAAATCATGGTAGAGAATTGAGAGAAGTTAAGGGAAAATGGACAGAGAAGTGAGAGAATACCCACACTGCTTATCTACTTACGAAAGTATGAGTGATGTTTCCTGATACACAGTACAAAACTGGCAGAGTGATCAGAAATTTTGATTATCTGGAGAGCTACTGGGAGTCTAATACTGCTAAAAGGCACTTTCAGTCCTAAAAGTCAGAGAAATGGCAAGGGAAAAGTTGGCAAATTCTGACCAACAGGGTGAACTGACTGGTGAAGTGAAACCTCAAACTAGGAACTTCAAAGAAAACTTGGGAAGAAAATGTCTGTTATCTGGAATTCATAATTGCCAAATTAGGAACCACCAGGAAAATAATAAAGAAAAACTGGTAAATTTAGGCTTAATCTTAGAAAATAAAAAGTCTTCAGAAACAAAATACAAAATGAGCTGGTATCTTAGATTGTTTTAAATTGAAGGGGAAAAGATGAGGATAATCAGAGAGTCAGAAACCACAGAATAAGGGAAAACAAGTCAAGAATTTCTGACAGTGCAATCGAAAATGATTCTGATGAGGAACCACATGCAGGGGCAGTGAGGGGACGCACCTAAAGAAATCAATGGGCCCACATGGGAAGTTCTCTTATACACAAATGATTTAAGAGGATACTAAAAGATAAGGAAAAAGAAACTTCTGTTCAGTTTTTTAAAATGTATGAACAACTTGTTAGAATAGTATGAAAATGATACATAAAAATGAACTGAGATTGTGAAATTACTAAAAAGAATTTTTAAAACTGTAAACTAAATTTAGAGGTGAGCTATTTATTTATTATGAGCTGAAGGTAAATATGTTACAAAGAGAGATCAAGGTTTAATTTTTAAATTTGTTTTTATTCCTAATATTAAATACATGTGATAGTAAGACTTGATTATGTGAGAAATGAAGTCCAAAATAGTTAAGGAGATAGTAGGAGAAGACCTAGATGCTTTAAATAAATTTGCTTCTATAAACAGAGGCGTTGATTAATGAATTTGTCTCAGCTTGGAGGCAAGCTTTCGGCTGTCACAGATCTGGCCTTTGCCCCATCATGCGGCTCCATTTTAGTAATGTGGACGGAGATAAAAGTTGTCTTGTTTTTGTAACCCTGGATGTTGACGTTGATAGGTATAGACGTGCTGGATGCCAGATAATATTTCAAGAAGTACTGACACTCTGTAGTGATTGACCAAATATATTCCTATGAAAAAGACCTAGAGGGCTCAGCTTACCACAAGGCGAGTACACAACCGTGTGCCACAACCACAAGTCCTGAAACTGTCTCGGGCAGTGGATGGAATGGCAGGATGGCCAACAGTAGGACGGGCCATCTGAATAAGTTTTCTGTTTCCAGGAATGAAAGAAGGCGGGAATGAGGATTTGGCAGGTTTTTGACTGGGAGCACATCTAGGGGTTTGGGAAGTTGATTTCAACAAAGCAGTCCTAGTTTATTTACAGACCTGGCTCCAATTCATAATTTAGGGCCTCTATAACTGCAGTTACTTAAAATTAACTGAATTATGTAACACCCTCTGTTCTCTAAAATCAGTAGCAATATAATTATTGAAAATAAAAGAAACTGAGCTTACAAGAGGCCCAGAAGCAGTATGTACATATATGGCAGTGATTACTAATACAGCGAGACATGAAAACAAAAGGCATTCTGTAAGAATAAATGAGGCACACCAACATCTCCTACATCCAACTGAAACTTCAAAACATGTTCATTATATGAATGAAAAATGAAGAAGTAAATGGGTTTAGCTTAACCATCACTATCAGTATATATGGACCAGTTCTGTCATTTTCCTTTTAGGAACCTGAAGATGCGGTTGTTTGGGGAAATTCAATGTAAATTCTATTTCCTATAATGCCTGTGTGACACAGTATAGCACCACATTCAAGTGACTCTGCTAAGGGCCACTATTTAGTTGAAAAATTCCATATCAGGACATTTTTCCTCCTTATAAAGGGACTCTACACAAATTGTAATGCTTCAAAATTATCTACACAGATAAACTGTTGTGGAGGACTTTAGCTTCATTAAGCACACTTGCAAACTAAGACTAGTATTAACATATATTAAAAAAGGAGAAATTTTTAAATAGTATAATTTTAAAAAGTATTTTATAAAAAGTAAGGCTATCAGGTACACAGAGTCAATCACCTTGGCCTTTTTGAGCAGGTCAACTATATCAAGGTTCATGGATGCCAATTCCCTGCTTGGCATGCTTTGCAGCTGGGTAATGATGAACAGCTCACAGATGTGCTGCAGTCTGGACACTTGGTACATCTCGGCACAGATCAGGAGACACATGGCCTGGAATATGCCAGCTGATGAGAAGAGGGAAATGAGAGAAAGTGGATGATAAGACCATTTCTTTAATGACCTAAACATATACATGCACACACAACAAAAAACAACCAAAAAAGCATGCTGACCATATCATCCACCATAGAACAGAGTACTCAGGAAAAGCCTCAAGGGAGTCAGCATTCTGCACTATTACTCGATTTTATCTATTCTTTTCTTTCTTTCTTCCTTTCTTCCTTCCTTCCTTCCTTCCTTCCTTCCCTCCTTCCTTCCTTTCCTTCTTTCTTTCTTTCTCTCTCTCTCTCCTTCCTTCCTTCCCTTTCTTCCCTTTCTTTCTTTCTCTTTCTTTTCTTTCTTTCTTTCTTTCCTTTCTTCCTTCCTTCTTTTCTTTCTCTTTCTTCCTTCCTTCCTCTCTCTCTCTCTCTCTCCTCTCTTTTTCTCTCTTTCTCTCTTTCTTTCTTTCTTTGTAGAGACAGGGTCTCACTATGTTGCCTAGGCTGGTCTTGAACTCCTGAGCTCAAATAATCTTGCCACCTTGGCCTCCCAAACTGCTGGAATTATAGATGTGAGCCACAGCACCCAGCCTATTATTCCATTAAAAAAAAAATCAATTTAAACTTTCATACTCAGAAGTGAATCTATTCTTTTTTAAATTATTCTTTAGAAAAGGTGATTCTATAATTGCCCTTAAAAATTAATTCCAGGATTGGCCGGGCGCGGTGGCTCAAGCCTGTAATCCCAGCACTGTGGGAGGCCGAGGCGGGTGGATCATGAGGTCAAGAGATCGAGACCATGGTCAACATGGTGAAACCCCGTCTCTACTAAAAATACAAAAAATTAGCTGGGCATGGTGGCGCGTGCCTGTAATCCCAGCTACTCAGGAGGCTGAGGCAGGAGAATTGCCTGAACCCAGGAGGCGGAGGCTGCGGTGAGCCGAGATCGCGCCATTGCACTCCAGCCTGGGTAATAAGAGCGAAACTCCATCTCAAAAAAAAAAAAAAAAAAAGAAAAAATTCCAGGATTATCTGGTAAATCTTTCTGTTAGCTAAACTAGATCCCTGCCATTTTTTTTTTCTTGGCTTTAGTCTTCAGGTTGGTTGGTTTGTTGCTTTGTTTTTATTGTGATAAACATAACATGAAATTTAGCATTTTACCCATTTTTCAGTAAACGATTCATTGGCATGAAGTGCATCACACTGCTGTGCAATCATCACCACCACCATCTGCAGAACATATTTCTTCTTCCCAAACTGAAACTCTATACCCATGAAACACTAACTCCCTGTTTCTCCCTTTCTCCAGCCCCTGGCAATCACCCAGTTTGGCTGGGGGGGTTTTCAATTACTTCCTAGAAATCTGGTTTTTCATGTAATTCTCATTCTTATCCCTCCTTACATTCTTACATTTTTTACATTCTTTTGTAGCTGTTGAACCAAGAACACTGTGTATAGTGAATATTTAACATAACATTACCTGTCTTCTGTTTTCTTCCCTTTGCATAGATTCCAGTATCTGGCTTAACTTTCTGATTATTCATTTTGACTCATTTTTCCCTAACACACTTTTGCCAATTTTTAAAAATCCTGTCATTATTACTGCTTTCCTCCATAATTTCTTCTAATTAGCAAGGTAAAACTTAGTATTAGCAACTTCAATTAGTTGAGTGAGAGGATGATTGAAAACCAAATTTTCCTGTTATTTGAAATCTGGTTAATTTTTAAATTTAATATACAGATTTGTCAACAGTGAAATAATAAACAGTAAGTTTTATTTCAAAAAAGAACCAATGGTTTCATTTTTATTAGGCAAAAATAATAAGGCTCTTTTTGAGACAGTCCCACTCTGTCACCCAGGCTGGAGTGCGGAGGCACCATTTTGGCTCACTGTAACCTCTGCCTCCCAGGTTCAGGCGATTCTCCTGCCTCAGCCTCCCGAGTAGCTGGGATTACAGGCACATGCCACCACACCCAGCTAATGTTTGTATTTTTAGTAGAGACGGGGTCCCACCATGTTGGTCAGGCTGTTCTCAAACTCCTGACCTCAGGTGATCTGCCCACCTCAGTCTCCCAAAGTGCTAGGATTACAGGTGTGAGCCACTGCACCTGGCCAAAGGTCAGTCTTTAACACTGACAGTAACAACAGCAACTGGCTCCAAAATATTCTACACCAAGCTGCAAAACCAGAATTAATTTAACCAAAACAAATCAATTAGCTTCTTTTTGAATTTCTAAAATCTTTCACTAGAGGGCTCATGACTTGTTTAAAGCTTATTTCAATATCAAATGTAAGAAGTCTTCGTAATCTAAAAACCAAAGCAGTGAATCTGAAGAGCGATCTGGCCTGAAATGTGTGTTTGCTTTTTACATTTACTAGGGTGCCTGACTGGGTTCTGTAATCAAGGTCTCAGCCTCCTGAATTGAGCTCCACGGAGCCGAAGCTAGTTGTGCTTGTGGTGGGTGCCATCTGGTGGCCAAAGGCCGAAGACTATTCACAGAGGGCTTCCCTGGAGCACCCCAAGGCTCCAGGCCTGTCGAAAAAATGTTGCTATTTCTTCAAATGCCTCCAGCTAGAAGAACCCTGCAAGATCTTTCCCACCTAGAGCTGCCACAGATGTTTGGTTCCTGGTCAAAGATAGTCCTTTGTCAGTGAATTTGGAAATGAATCCTACAGTCCACTGGGCATCCTAAACATCTCAAGAAAAGTTTTCAGAGAAGTCAGTTTGAGGGGTTTCTGACTTTGGCAGAAGTCAAAAGGAGGCTTTTACAAATCCCACATCCTCTGGGCCAGAAAGACCAAAAAAGTCTCAGAATATTGAAAGTCCTTAAAAGTGCCCCAATCAGAAGTCACAGGCATCAAAGCAGCTGCGCAACTCTCCTCTTCTCGTGGAAGAGACAGCGCTCCACGTAACAAACTGTCCCAATCTCTAGAATTAGAGTGGCCGTGGGTATCACAAGACAACTCCATTTCCAGTACCTGCAGTGATCCCCATGCTGTAGGTGCTGGCTGGGACATGTGAACTTGTGCCGGCATCAGAGACCCATAAAAAGCACCCAATCACTGCACTTCCACTTGAACTGAATAGAAATTTATTGTTCTTCCAGCACTGCCTCCAACTGCATAGTACATTCCATGATGTCAACTAATAACTCTTTTTTTTCTTTTGAAACAGAGTTTCACTCTTGTTGCCCAGGCTGGAGTGCAATGGCGCCATCTCAGCTCACCACAACCTCCGCCTCCTGGGTTCAAGCAATTCTCCTGCCTCAACCTCCCAAGTAGCTGGAATTACAGGCTTGTGCCACCATGGCCAGCTACTTTTGTATTTTTAGTACAGATGGGGGTTTCTCTATGTTGGTCAGGCTGGTCTCGAACTCCTGATCTCAGGTGATCTGCCCACCTTGGCCTCCCAAAGTGCTGGGATTACAGGCGTGAGCCACCACACCCAGCCAACTAATACATCTTAAATGAAAATAGATTTCAAGAATGCAATTTAACAAAATGGTTGTGTGGGAAGTAGAAAATTTCCTTTTTAAAGTTTCCTTTCTTGTTTAAGAATAAGTGTGCTAATAACTTTGTTAAGCCCTATCTTATGTAGCTGTTAAACATGCCATGCTTACAGGCCCATAGTACATTCTGTGCCCTACTACTTTAACCAAGGTGTCTGTGCTGGATGTGCTCACAGGCATGTCCCAGCTCTCCACTGCTCTCACCTGTTTAGAAAAGTTTTAAGTTATTGGCCAATTGGGTTTGAGTTTAGATTGTGCAGTCTGGCTCCAATCAACGGAGATCAGACATAGCAGTAAAGATGACCCCAAATGGATAAGGGATAAGCCTGTTTGCTTTTCCTTTGTTCATTGTATTCTTGTGGCAAGATGGCTAGTGAGAGCACCCTTCCTGCCGTAGTCCAGGAAGTAAAAATTGCATTGCTGAAAGATCCTTTGTCTCAGTGCTGATTTTTCTTTGTAGCACCGAGCATCTATTTCCAAAAGGTGGCAAGGAAAGAAGGAATGATGAGATACTATCAACATTTGTATTGCTAACCTGGGCAGCAGGAGTCTGTGTATAGGTATTCTAAAAACGACAAGAAAGTCTCTTTGGAAACACCATAAACAGGAATCAGGACACTCTTCGCTTCCATGTAGTTGCCATTAAACATGGCTGCCATCACTTCACAACGGGCCACCAGGATGGCCCTGTGGGCTGGCACTGTTGCACCTGAAAGTTTCAAAAGGAAAACAAGCACAAGTAAGATAAACCAGCAGGGTAACTCCAGCAATTTTCCTTCCAATTAGACTATTACATCTACTACATTAGGCATAGATAGGCTGATATGCAGAATCTAAATTTGGGAGTAATGGCCATTAATCCAGAAACTTCTTAATTTTCAAGGGAGCAATAAAGAAAGTTTAGATGTTGACCTTGAAACCAACAATTTGCAAGTCAGACAACTATTTGTTACTTAGTTTGTATTTCCAGAAATAGAAACACTGAAATGAAATATTTTGCTTCATATTTTTATAATGCAACATTAATCCATTCCAATTGGCTTGAAATATTAACAATACTACCCCTGCCCATGTACCTGGCAAGAAAACAACCCCATTACCCTTCTGGGCCAGACTCACTGACCAGTCTTGGCCATGCTTCCCCTTATCTGAAACAGGAACCTGTAAGAAATAACCCATAAGCAGTCCACACATCACAGTAGTAATGGCAAGAGGATCTCTCGTGGAGCCAAGGAGAGCATTTCGACTTGGAAGAAAATCTGGAAGAGGATGACCTTCATCCCTGAAGTCTCGCCAGCACACTGCCTCCCCAGCCAGCCATTCTTTCTCACAGGAACAACGCCTGCTGCTGGGAGAGCCAGTGCTACTTGGAATTTTGAGGGCCCCTCAGCCTATACTGCTCACTGAAACTCACTGAACTGAATTGAACTGACTCTCTGGGAAAAGCTTGCTAGGCTCTATAGCTACTGCTGCACCGCACAAAGGCACCGCCGGATGGAGCCACGGGTGGCCAGGGCTCTCCCCATTTCCACCACCCTAGGAAACCATGAATACACACTGCTAGCTTTCAGTTCAGCCTGGATCCGTTCAACAGATCATTACTGAGCATCAGCATGTCCCAATCATTGCATATGGAATTGAAGATACAAAGATGAGGAAGACAAAGCTACCTCTGCTTTGGAGCAGCTTTTAGTTTTGTTCAAGACACCACAGCCAGTGTGAGTGACAAAGCTGTTGCATTCCAGAAAGTAACTCTCCAACCAAAGCAAACTCAGCTCTGCCCAAGAGTCTACCTACATACCTCTAAAATCTCATACTTACCGGGAATACATATTCTTCTCTAAAACATTTACAATTATTGGGTTCTTCAACCCTTTTAAATCCAAGCAAAAAATCTCCTGACTCAGGAAATAAGAGTTACATCTAAGCCCAGTGGCTTCCTCCAAAGCCAATAATCACTCAGGATCTACAAGTCACACCTGGCACTGCCAGCTCTGAGCCTACTGCTTGGCACTGTGATTTGCACAGCCGCACCTACCCAAGGAGCAGGAAAGTAACTTCAGAAGCTCTTCCACTCAGTCAACTCACCTCCCAGCAGGCACGCTCCCCTCCTCGCCTCACTGTGACAGTGTGCCTTCACCGGGAAGGACCAGTTTCTATAATTAAAGCATGCTGGCTTTTACAAGTTTATTACAATGCAAAGTCTTCTTCAAGCACATTTATGCTTCAGTGGTTGATTCCCAAGTTCAGGATCATTAATCTTACTATCAATAGCCATTTATTAAAGGCCAGCCACAGTTCTAGGAATTGTAGGAGACACAGCAATGTAACAACATTGATCCTGTATTCGTGGAAATTTTGTTTCCTCCTGCAACCAGGAATTATGGCTCCCTTCTCACAGCTAAACTTCTAAAGCACACATACACAAAGAATGAGATTAAGGCCGGGCGCGGTGGCTCACGCCTGTAATCCCAGCACTTTGGGAGGCCGAGGCGGGTGGATCATGAGGTCAAGAGATCTAGACCATCCTGGTCAACATGGTGAAACCCCGTCTCTACTAAAAACTACAAAAAAAAAATTAGCTGGGCATGGTGGCGTGTGCCTGTAATCCCAGCTACTCAGGAGGCTGAGGCAGGAGAATTGCCTGAACCCAGGAGGCAGAGGTTGCGGTGAGCCGAGATCGTGCCATCGCACTCCAGCCTGGGTAACAAGAGCGAAACTCCCTCTCAAAAAAAACAAAATACACAAGAATGAGATTAGTAATTTAGAGAATAACCTAAAACTCCAGAGTCTTAGGGGATGATTGAGGGGCTTGGGAACATCCAAAACTCCAATCAAGGGGACCTAGGCTTAAAAAAAAAAAACCAGAGGACTAAAACATACTCATGACTTAGGAAGTAAATACTTAATCGAATACACTGTATCTGATTTGTATCAAATACTGTGCAAATGGTAACAGATTGGTCAGCCTTGGCCACAGAACCAGTAGCTAGAACATGCATGGAACATCCAGGAAGATCAGAGATGCTTGGTCTGATTAAGACTAACACTATGTTAGGACAGAAGACATCTACCAGAACTCACCATGGTTTGGATCAAACACCACTAGACACTACTCTCATATGTTCATTCACCATATAACCTTCAGATTACTAATTCTTTTTCTGGTTATGAAAAGCAGTGCCCTAGGTTGTTACATGCTCACTGGAATGGTTTGCCCCCACCTTATCTCCATCTTGTGGAGTCTGCTCAATATGAGTCCAATCAACCCTAAATCACGGGTTCTCCCCAGAAAGTCATTTGGAAGACAGCATTCAGCCACCTCCAGGGGCATCTTTCTCCTTCTTTCAGAACACAGAAACTGACTCCATCTCCATAAAGCTGACTTGTCTAAACATTAATTTTTAGAAAGATGGAAATACTTTAAAATTTACCAATCGTATTTATTCTTAACAATAGATGTAGTCTTTTCTGTTGATATGAGAAGCTTCTTAGATGATTTGTACCAAATTATCTATTCCTATGTTTCTCTGGTATGAATAGAGCATACCAAGCACTATTAGTAAATGTCTTCATCAACAGAGATTTTTCTCCTAGAAGCTAATGAGAGAATTCTGTAATCACCAGGAGCTTCATCCCTGACTAGGCATGCCCTATCTATAGTGAATAATTTATGAAAGCTGTCTTTAGATATACACTTTGGATTTTTATTTAGGCAACAAATAAATCAAGGTGTGATCATATGAGGGGCTTAGAGCCAGTTTTAGGTCTCTCTCAAATGACGAAAGCATGATACAAAGTCTGTGGCCGCTTGTGAGCTTTTCCCAGTCACTCTTCTGCATCCCAAGGTCACTCTCGATGCCCTACTTTCAGCGTCCCAGGCTCACACTGCACCCGGGGCTGGTGGTGGCTTGTTGGAAGGTACACTGGAAAGTTTCCAATTCCCTGTCTTGGCAGATGACCAAAGTTAAAAGTACTGTGCATATTTCTGAGGAAATTTTTTTTTTTTTTTTTTTTTGAGATGGAGTTTCGTTCTTGTTACCCAGGCTGGAGTGCGATGGTGCGATCTCGGCTCACCGCAACCTCCGCCTCCTGGGTTCAGGCAATTCTCCTGCCTCAGCCTCCTGAGTAGCTGGGATTACAGGCACGCGCCACCATGCCCAGCTAATTTTTTGTATTTTTAGTAGAGACGGGGTTTCACCGTGTTGACCAGGATGGTCTCGATCTCTTGACCTCGTGATCCACCCGCCTCGGCCTCCCAAAGTGCTGGGATTACAGGCGTGAGCCACCGCGCCCGGCCTTGAGGAAATATTTTTAAAAGTAAATGACTATTGTTAGCTGCTACACAATTCTACCATAAAATTAGATTATGTCTTCCTTTTAGCAATTGCCCATCTAAAGTTCTACTTAGATTTTCATTGGAAAACAGTTCCTTCCATCTTTCTTCCATAACTGAAGGTATCTAACAATTCATTCTTCTTTTTTAACTTTAAATAAATTTGTATTACATAAACGCTGTCCCATAATTGGTTATTCCTCTACTTTGTACACAATTATTCTTACTCTCCACAGAAAAGCCTCTCCTTAACTTCTCATCTGCTGTTAGCAAGCACTAAAATCCTGATTTTAACAGCATGGTAGTAAAAATGCCTGAGTGATTTAAGCTGAAAGCAGTACATTGTTACGTGGCTCTTTCACCCAATATAAGGAATGTATAATTGTCTTTTTATTCAAAAATACAAAACAAATTATTATTAGGCATGGACAATGACAGTAAACTGCTATTTATTGTCAGTTGAAACCAGTAAATGATAGTTACAGTAATTTTTTTTTAAACATCACCCAGCCTTTTCTTCATTTTCTTCAAATGACTTCTCTGTAGTTAATGGTCAGAAATACTGCCTTGAGCTCTCTATCACAGTTCATTAATAAAGGTAAAGCCCTATTCTAGGAATTAGAAATGTCAACTCCCATTTCACCCACTGCACCCATTCCAGGGTCCTTCTCTTCTTTAGGAATTTCTGTGACTACAACTTCTGCTGTAATTAACAGAGAAGCCACCCAGCAACATCTAATAAAGCAGTTCTCACACCCTTCATTGGGTCAATGATTCCTTTCCACCATATTCACAAAATCCCCAACCACAGCTCCATAACCAACTTCTGAGGAACACCATGCACTGTCTCAAGTACCACAGATCCTTCAACACCTGCATTCTTAGCAGCGGTCATTGTCAGAATGTTGAGTATTCTTTTAACAATTTCTATACCGATTTTTAATTTTCATTAGTTGGAGTTAATGAGTCCAAGGTGGAATGCACTGAAGCAAGGCAGAACCCCGTCCCAGAATGATGTCTTCTTCAAAGCAGCTCTTACAGCATTAAAAGTAACTCTGTCTTTCTTTTCATTCATTGTGACATCACTTGTCACATCAACCTTCAGCACAGCTAGCTACTCCACTTGAAAGTTTTGCCATTCATTCAGTTTTTCCTTTTCATATTCACTAGCTGTATTATCTAACTGCTCAATGATTTATTGAATACAGTTTTCAATTCAAGACTTGTCACCATTTCCTTTGAAGCGTGTAACATCGCTTTTGGTCACAATGACCTCTCCAATTTTTCCTGTGTTATGAGGCTGAACATCTTCAGGATTTAGGGTCAACTCCACTTCTCCAAACACTGCACCACCAGCAGCAATAGCCATATCTTTAAGCTGGTTCTTTCTATTGTCAACAAACCTGGAGCTTTCACAGCTACAACCTGAAGACCAATTTTGAGCCTATTCAAAATGAAGGTTGGTAGACATTCTCCACCAACACCTTCAGCAATTATAGCCAAAGGCTTATAGTGAGTACTGGCAATTTCAAGAGCAGGTAAAATAGACAGGGCACTAGACATTTCTGTTTCACTCAACAGAATATCGGCATCCTTGAATTCATGTTTCTGATCTTTCGATGTATTAATAAGTTAATTTAATACATCAAAAATTTAGCCTAATTATATGATGTATTCATAAGGTATGCAAAAATTAGATATGGTGATTCTAATTCACCATTTAATGTTTTTCCATCCTTTTACTGTGATGACAGCCTTTCTTCCAACCTTTCTCATTGCTTCAGAAATGATGTTGCTGATTTCTTTATCTCTATTTGCAGAAACTGTAGCAACCTTAATAATTTCTTCAGGGGTTGTCACAGGTTTAGACTGCTTCTTAAGTTCAGCAATTAGAGCATCAACAGCTAACATCATGTTTCCTGATTTTCACTGGATTAGCACCTCTGCCAACTTTCTTGAAGCCTTTCTTGAACATAGGGCATGCCAGTACACGAGCAGTGGTGGTGCCATCCCCAGCCTCTTCATTTGTGTTATTGGCAACATCTTGAACAAGCTTAGCTCCAATATTTTCATATTTATCCTCTAAGCCAATTGACTTTGCGACAGTCACATCATCTTTTGTTACTCTGGGACGTATCCAGCTCCATTCAATAATCACAGTTCTTTCCTTTGGTGCCACTGTAGCAGCTATGGCATTGGCTAAAAGGTCAACACCTTGAAGCATTAAGGCTCAGGCACCTGCACCAAATTTTACATCTTTGGCATAGGCCCAAGTGAGATGAGGAGCCAGTATCCTGACACTGGTCTCATCTGCGTTAAGACTGTGGGTAATCCAAGTATTTCTGCAGGGCAGGGGCAGAGCTTGTGCAGTCAGGCAGGTCAGCGGCCAGTGAGGGACACAGTGCAAGATGCACAAGGCGATGAGCCTGTGTCCCCTGCCTCCGCCTCTCCCCCAGACTGGTGGCACCTGTATGCTGGCAGCTCCCACCACATTCTTTAGATCTTAGTCTTCTAAAGTGACAAAATTATCCAGGCGAGCAATCAATAATGGGCATTCAAACAGTTCATTTTCATTAAAATTAGGTAGCCTTACTTCCTTACAGAGATAAGAAGAAGCTC
Organism: Sapajus apella; assembly: GCF_009761245.1. Lineage (NCBI taxonomy): Eukaryota > Metazoa > Chordata > Mammalia > Primates > Cebidae > Sapajus > Sapajus apella. Next base: position 44,511,397 of record NW_022436941.1, read on the forward strand.
TCAGTTGCTTTGGTGATGAAATTCTCAAGAGTGCTATGAGTAATAAATGTAGCAATATCTGCGGGTGCCTGAGGTGGGCCAGGCATAACCCCCAATCCTTTTGCTCAAAAGAAACAGAAGACAGCTGAATAAAATAATGGCCAATGCCTTTTGCTCAAATAAAAAGGAAGAGAGCTGAATAAAATAAGCTACAGGTAACATAATTTTAAGGGGGTTAGCACCAGATATAACAAACACTAGGATCTTAAAGAAATACACACAAAATATATAATAAAATATTACAGATCATCCCGTCTCTTGCTAGGCTCTAAAAGTTGATGAAGCATATGGCAAAGGAAAAAATACAAAGGGAAATATAAATTTATTTTCTCATTTTAATAAAATACTTCCTATTTACCTGGAAGATTTTGTTGACATTAAGGTAACATTAATCTACATCCTGGAATAGGGAATAATTATTCTTTCACACCAAACATTCAAACCTAAAGTAGAAAGCAAGGAAAGAAAACAAGAAATAAAAATGAATCATAAACTTCATAAAAGTTGATCCATACCTTGAATTTCAAAGACAACATCAGCAAGCATTGGCTTATTAAGGAAAAACTTGAGGGAAGTGTTATAAAACCACAGAGGTTTTCTGGCTTGATAGGTTTTGCAATTCCTTAGGCAATTAATCTATAAGGGAAAACACAAATACAGGAGAAAGGTTGTTTAATATGCTTTGATAACACATAGGCAATGCTGAGAATTTGGAAAATTGTGCTAAATCTCTAAAGAAATATGATTCCCCAATCTGTGGCATCTCTGATCACAGGATTCAAGGGAACTTACCTTCAAGAAGTGTATGGGCTCAAAAAAATGAAAATAAAAAGGGACTTTATGGGCTGCCTGTCTGTGAACAACACTGCTGTCTTCAGCATTCGCAGCAGTAAATGAACTGCCTAAGTGAAAACTCAACTCCATGGCTGAGAAGCTGCAAGGTTCTGAAACCTTGTGAGTCTCTGCTGGGAAACAAACAAGAGTAGTCTAACCCCATATGAATGCCTACTAAAATATGTTTACACATAACCTAATGTGTTCATTAAGAAAGTACTTGATTTGTAATTAAGAAAAACACATTTTTCAGCCAGGCAGAGTGGCTCATGCCTGTAATCCCAGCACTTTGGAGGCCAAGATAGGTGGATCACTTGAAGTCTGGAGTTAAGAGACCAGCTTGGCCAACATAGTGAAACCCCATTTCTACTGAAAATACAAAAATTAGCCAGGCGTGGTGTCATGCACCTGTAATCCCAGCTGCTTGGGAGACTGAGGCAGTAGAATCGCTTGAACCTGGGAGGCGGAGGCTGTAGTGAGCTGAGATTGTGCCACTACACTTCAGCCTGGTGACAGAGTGAGACCCTGTCTCTGAAAAAAATACATTTTTCCCTTATCACGCCATATTCTTTTTCTACTTACTAGCTTAACACTTTCTCTTAAAGGAGTGGACATTTAAAAAATAACTGAGAGTGATGAATTGGTTCACCTCCAACTTTTTTGAGATGGCGTTTGGCTCTAGGCCCAGGCTGGAGTGCAATGGCGCGATCCTGGCTCACTGCAACCTCTACCTCCCAGGCTCAAGCGATTCTCCTGCCTCAACATTCCAAAAGCTGGGACTACAGGTGTGCACTACTGTGCCTGGTTAATTTTTTGTAGAGACAGGGTTTTGCCATGTTTCCCAGGCTGGTCTCAAACTCCTGACCTCAGGCAACTGCCCGTCTCAGCCTCCCAAAATGCTAGGATTACAGGTTTGGTTCACCTCCTTACCCGGCTGGTTCACCTACATCTTAATCTCTAATCTTATAGCCCTAATTGTCCTTCCTAGTCACAGCAGAGTCCACCAGAACCTATAAAGAGTTTCCTGGGTTTCTGATCTGGCGTTCCAGAGACATTCTCCCTTGACACCTTGTCTGTCTTGTCACGCCTGGCTGGAGCTGGCGGGTCCAAGAGCAGTCACTCTGTCTGACTCAGGCTTCAGTGCGCTAGCCTTTCTGTGGTCTTCAAGCATCCCCTTTGTGCCAACCCTGGAAGTCAAGGGCCAGCCTCCCTTTCCATACCCCCCACCCATTTCTTTTCTTTCTTTCTTTCTTTCTTTTTTTTTTTTTAAGTTTAATCTCTCTATTTACAGTGGATAAACAAAACAAGCCTGAATTTTTTCAGGTAGTGTTACCCAAATGATGATAAAATAATAAGTCATTTTAAATACTAGGATTCACTAGGACTGCAATCTTGCCTCAAGTCTACATTGTTCCTTAATTTGGAATGATTTAGTTATGATTTTTATTGAAGTATCATATTTTATTCGCTTTAAATTCTGAGTCTCCGCCCATTCCCCCTGCTGAATCTCAGAACACCAGACCTGGTCAGAACTCTAATCCTCTGCTTGGCTAGCTAGGGAACTCTGAAAGCTTTATCCCTAAGAAATAAACATACAACCTTAGCAGTAGTAATAATAAGTGATATATACTTTTCACTCTAAATTAATCTACTATGGTGGAAAGTTTAAAATCTTTGATGAGGGGGAGAAAATGATACTATTCTTCCTCCTAAGGCAGAAGAAAACATTCCAGGATGGTATCCATGAGCAAAACAGAGAGGTAAAATAGGCTCATACAAATCCTGGTCCTATAAAGTCATTCTCAGATCCCATACACAACATACCATCCTACACACGGAAGAAATTTGGTTATGGGAGTCAAGTGACTGCCACGCATAAAGGAGAATAACAGTCAAAAAGCATCACCGAAATGGAGAGCCCAGAGAGGCTTCAGAAACCATCCAATTTATCTTTCGTTTTATAGAAGGCTTAACTTAACTCAAAGCCACAGAGATGATTTGTGGCAGAGTCACAACCGTGATCTACATTTCCCTAGTCCAATTCAGGGTTACATCCTTGTGTGGTACTCAGTGAATGAGAGAGCACCTAACCCTGGGAAAGTGCAGGAAGAAGGGGTGAAAGAACTCTTCTTTCTCCCCACGCAGAGGAGGGAATTCAGTGCAATATCATGGAATCATATCACCCAGCCTTCCCCTTTCCCAACAAGAATTCATTTTATTCTCAGTATTCAAAGGAATGTGTTCAGAATCAGACTCAAGAAAAGGTTCAGGTTTAGAAGGAAAGGCAATATTTCTGTACTTGTCAGCCATATACAGGTTATGAATTTTTTATAGATGTATATTATTTTATAAAATATTTTATAGATGTACATTATACATGAATGTATGAGACAGAACTGGAGAGTGAGAGAATCTATAAACAGATTCCCTCATCAATTTTGTCTTGAATTTGAAAAATATGGGAGGGCAGAAGTTTGGAGAGGAGACAAACGTATGTGAGATACATTTTCACTGGTCCATGAACAAGTTAATCAAGACAACTAGATTAACTACTGAAAATGAGAATGTAGGCATATGTGCACATTTTTACAAAGGATTATTTAGTTGAATTAGATCGCAAGAGCTACTGTCCTGCCATAGACTTGTAAAACTGGACAGCTTCTGTATGCCTGCTTTAATGTGTTACTAAAAAAAAAAAACTTACCTCTTAATTCTACGTTTATTTATAAAAAAAGACTATTTTTCAATAAAGAACAATCAAGAATCTTCACTAAAAGCTAGTACAGTTTTACATTTGTAAAATATTAACTTTAAAATGTTAACAGGTTTTAGAAGGCAGAGAAGTCATCTGTATTAAAACTTAAAGGAATAATCATTTTTCTCATAGTATATACCTATTTTTCATTAAGCAGTGCATATAACTTACCTTATTTATCTACTGCAGTCAATTTGCATATCACAAAATCAGAAAAATGAATACATTGGCTAAATTGCATAATGTCTTAAAATTTTTAAAATGTTTTTAAAAACCCTACAGACTATACAATCCAAGTAACTAGAGTTCTAATGTGCACGAGTCTATGGCAAGATACAGTCTGTTTTTATAAACTTGAATCCAATTTTGAACCTATAATTGATGACATAATCCTTAACTGTTCACATTGTTGAATTGATTTCTCAGAACACTTGAAAAGGGACATGCAAAACAGCCTTCCTCTCAAAAACTATTTGAGACTTAAGTTGTGAGGAGTTCGAAGGTACACCCTCTAATAGCCTTAACTGTACCTGGACAAATTAAACAGCCTTTTATTCTTGCTATAGATGGTGTATTCCCAGAGCTCCAGGGGAATGTTTCAGAAGGCAGAATTCATAAACAAGTATTTTAAAGACATGACTCACACGTATTTTAATTTTTGCATAAGTTAAAATCTAAGATAGGGCCAAGTGTGATGGCTCATGCCTGTAATCCCAGCTCTCTGGGAGGCTACAGCAGGCAGATTGCTTGAGCCCAGGAGTTTGAGACCAGCCTGGGCAACATGGAAAAACCCTGTCTCTACAAAAAATTAAAAATTAGCCAGGTGTGGTGGTGCACATCTGTAGTCCCAGCTCCTCAGGAGGCTGAGGTGGGAGGTATCACTTGCGCCCAGGAGGTGGAGGCTGCACTGAGCCAAGATCATGACACTGCACTCCCACCTGGGCGACACAGTGAGACCCTGTCACACACACTCCCAGCCCCCCAACACACACAAAATCTAAGATACAAATAACCCATGTTTATGTTTCAAATATTTAAATGGCAAAATATACTTAAGAACAACATTGACTGGGAACGATGGCTCACACCTGTAATCCCAGCACTTTGGGAGGCTGAGGTGGACGGATCACGAGGTCAGGAGTTCAAGACCTGATTGGCCAACATGGTGAAACCCTGTCTCTACTAAAAAAATACAAAAATTAGCTGGGTATGGTGGCACGTGCCTGTAATCCCAGCTACTTGGGAGGCTGAGGTAGGAGAATTGCTTGACCTGGGACCCGGGAGGCGGAGGTTGCAGTGAGCTGAGATCATGCCACTGCACTCCAACCTGGGCTATAGAGTGAGGCTCCATCTCAAAAAAGAAACATTTAGATTTATATAGTATTTGACCCTTCTAAAGACTCAATTTTATATTCATCATAGTATGTAAGTTATAATTCAGAGAGTCAAACAAAACTAACTTACAGAAAATTAATTTACCTTTCCTGGTGTTTTTAAAATGCATTTAACTTTCTCAATTACATTTGAAACATCCCCAGAATCTTTCAACTTCTTCCTGATATCTTCTTCCAATTCTTCCCACTGAAAAGCACCTGTAAACAAATTAGTACATGCTGAATTTTTCTATTAAATCGAGAAGAAAAGTAAATCTCTTATTAAATATCAACATTCCCTTTATAGTGCTTTCTTTTAATTTTTCTTTACCATGTATATATCCTTATAATTATACTAAAACATTTAAACAGCACTCGTATTTCAAAAAAAATCAGTTTAACTTCCTCTAAATTATTTTTCAAATTCTGAAGTCTTCCTTTCTGGACTGCTGCTACCTCTCTGTAATAGGTGGCCAGCTAGTGACAACAGCAACGGTCAGAATATGAGTTACCATGACAAGTGGACCAGCACCCAAATTATTTACTTGCCCTGAGTAAGAAGGTAGGTGTGTTTTTTTCCCAAGGGTAAATGAAATCTTACTAGTCATGGACAGCAGTGACTATCATCAGGTAGAGGAACATGCAGCAGCAACAGCATGCATTCAGAAGGTCTCATGCATTGTCAGGGTCAGACTGGGATGTTTGAGAGCCAGCTCTACCAAACCAGCCTGAGGAAGGGAGCTACATCGTTTCCTGATGCGCTAAATGATCCTGTCATTGGAGCAAAATCACCCCGCCATCCCTTGCCTTTAGCCAGCCCACTTCAAAACCCTCTTCCTAGGCTCATTTAACTTCTCCCACTCTGTCAGCCCCTTTTCCTCTATGTCTTACAAAATTCTTATTCTACAGTCAGCAAAAGCTGACCTTTTCCCCAAGGACTTCTCTCACTTGGCCTACAGCAACCTCCTATCCAACCTCCCTGCTGCCTAAGGCCTTTTTCCCATCAAGTCTATCCTATTACTCTAAGCTGGTGAGTTCTGAAAAGCACGAATCTGATCATGATATTCCAAGAGATTACCCTCAACCATCCTATGATTTACAGAAGGTCCTAACTCATAAAAATATAATTCAAGAAGCCTACTTGGGCAGTACAGTTAGGAGACCTAGGATCCAGTTCTATCTCAGCTATTAACTACTAGGTGACAAGTCACTTCACTTCTCTGTTCTATCTGCTCTCAGTTTATTTCTTCCCATGTTTTCCTTCATGTATTCAGCACTCACCAGATGCCTCCGTGGATATCGGGGAATGAGGCAGGCACATAAACACTTATTAAGCCAATGAGATCAGGTGATTGCTGCCAGTCTGTATCAACTGGAACCAAATCCAATCAGAAGGGGCAGATTGCAAGTCCAGAAGCTCTCAGGCTCTTTACAGCTGAGCCCTGCACACTGAGCACTCTTGCGCACCCTTTCAATGTCTCCCTACCTGGCCTTCCTAATACTTACAGTGTGTCCTGGGAGAGGGAGTCAAATGATATGTAGCATTTGCCATTTTTGTGATGCTAACGACATGAAATCACAGAACAAGGAAATGGGGATGATAAGCACACGGCTCTCACAAGCTGGCGCCAGCTCTAGCACACCACTGCTTCTTTCTGCCTTTGCTCTTTTTATGCCCTCCCTGATTGTTGCCTTCCTCCTCAAATTCCCAAAGCTGTGTAGTCTAGAAGATCACTGTGATTTCCGTTTTTCTCTTTCTGCACAAATGCATTTTAACTTTGCGGCCACATCCTCTTTTCCCAATATGATAAATTCTTTGGATTGTATCACCAGGAAATTTCATGTGCACACACAAACATTAAAGTCAGTATAACAATGTCACACAGCATAAGAGCCCCTTAGAAGCCAGCAGATCCCAGATCAAGAAAAGTACCCTATGCCAGTGATTATCAACCATACCTGTGTATTATATATACCTGGGATCTTTTACAAAATGCCACTAGAGGAGGTCTCATCTCCAGATCAAGTAAATTAGAATTTCTGGGGCTGAAGTCTCTGGCATCAGTGTTTTAAAATCCTCCCTGATGACCCTAGTGTGCATTGTATGCTGCTGCCGGCCACTACTTTCCCTTCAGAAATTTCAGCCATTGAGTTCAAGACCAGCCTGGCCAACATGAGAAAACCCTGTGTCTAAAAAATACAAAAATTAGCTGGGCATAGTGGCATGCTCCTGTAATCCCAGCTACTTGGGAGGCTGAGGCAGGAGAATTGCTTGAACCCAGGCGGTGGAGATTTCGTGAGCCATGATCATGCCACCCCACTCCAGCCTGAGCGACAGAGTGAGAATCTGTCTCAAAAAAAAAAAGAAGGGAAAGAAACTTCAGCCATTACCCAAACACACAGTTAGTGGTATGCAGGAAACAGAAGATGTATTTTTTATTGTCTATACTCATACGGTCTAAAAAAGAACACAAGTACTGTCTCTGTGTTCTTTAACATACTTATATATGTGAAAGTTACATTAAGTTATTTAAGCAAAAGCATATTAACTAAAAACCATCCATAAAATATCTCCATTCAGAAGATTATCTATAAGCAAGCAAGCATCAAATAATCTAAATAGTTGGAATTAGTAGCAGGTAAATCCCCACAGGCCACTGAGCTGTCTGAGAACATTCACAGGAAGAACCAATCACTGAAAATGAAAGTAAGACTAATTTTCAAGAGCACACTAATGACTGGGCTGTTTTCATAATTAGAAACATTAATCAAGTCATCTTTGACTCTTTGAGGCTTTTAGGTCCTAATAAACCAATACTCCTAAGGCTGGGACTTTCCTTTTACTTTTCCTATGGTAAAAACATATAACATCAGATTTACCCTCTTAGCAAACTTTTAAGTGTATAATACAATATCATTAACAATATGCACAATGTCATACAGCAGGTGTCCAGAACTTATTCATCTTGCATAACTTTACTAATTGATTGACTGCAGACAAGGGCAGGATGACATCTTGCATTACTGACTGGGGTTTTCTTTAGTTAACTTCTTAAAGCACTGAATTCACTTAGGCTTTAGAGCTCATGGTACACTCATGTATACTAGCCTATGTTTTTATGCAATACAGAAAAGAGCATGCCATGGAAAAATTCTAAGGACTGGAGAATGCTATGCAAACTGAAGATGAAAGCTTGCTTCCACATGTTTACCTACTTGGATGGCATTTCAATAAGTGATGTGAAGCTCCAAGGGCCATCTGTGGTAGGAAGAGCTCAAAGCTAAATTCTTAAGGTTCTTATAAATACTTCACTTCCTAGCCATCTGAGATCATGTGACTCAGGAATGTGTAAGCATAAGACTGTATCAAGTATTATAAGAATGTTACGATTGTATGCCATGTAAGAATTACTCCCTGAAGACCAGGAAAGGGCTGGCCTCACTTATCACATTACACCTTGTTCCTTAGGATTAGTCATTAAGTACTCATACATTACGCAGTGTTTGTTATTATTCAATAGAAAGCTAACATATACAAAACAGACATACCTTGACTGTTGAATCAAAAATTTGAATAGGAATAGGTAGGTGTAAAATATTAACTGGACTGTTGTTAAACAGGTCCCTCCTAAATAAAGAACCAAATATTCCTGGTGACACAATACACACCAAATTTCAAATTCCTAAAGGTTAAAAAAAGCATGTTATTTAAAAAGAATAAAGATGTTCTTTGTAATATGATTATTTAAAAAAAAAATAAGGACAGGAGATAGGCCTATTGTAATTTTCTAGCCCGTGTTTGCTCAGCGCAAATATTCCTGAGCCCATGATGGAGTTCAACCTCTGCATTACCAACCCAACTGATGAGAACACAAACAAACGACTCCTGTGCTCAACGGGCCTCTAGCATAACCCGAGGGCAGACCACAGCACTTCTGTGGGAAAACCACTGCATAGCTGTGCCTTAACACGTGTTCCATTCACAGGCTTAAAAACGTTAAAAAACTACAACAAAAAACAGCTCTGGCCCCTTTATTGAAGTCTCTGAGAAAAATGTAGGTTTAAAGTTTTTGTTTGATTTGATTACAAAATATATTTTTTCAAAAAGTCACTTATTCATATACAAACAAATGACTAGAGGATAAAACAAAACAATAAATGTTTAGACGTTTTCTGTCGATAGCGGAATCTGGGTAAATTTTTTCTCTCTTAATTTTCTGCATTTTTCAAAATTGTCTTTTCTGTGCAAACACAGCGTTGACATCTTTTTAACATAATGTAAATGACACTTTTCCTTGAGCCAGAGGTTGTAATCTGTAAATAATTAAAGAATAATAAATAGGTACCTGCAGAACCAGTTATTTTCCATTTTCCTCAACCAGCATCTGGGTCTCTGCAGCCCCAGGTCAATGGCCTGTGCCCCAGCTCAGACTGGACAGCACCTCCGGCTCTGGCCGTGAAGTACAAGGAGAGATCACAGCCAAAAATAGGACGGGTCAGTGTCAGGTTAAGAAACCAGGACTCTGAACCGGCTGAAAGACCTGTAGCTCGGCAGGTTCTCCACACCATCAAGCCTGCTTGCCCTCCAATTCCTACTCCAGGCTTACTTAGTTTCCACCCAACCACTAAGCATCCACTTTTCCTTCCATCAGGCAGGGGACACAACAGGGCATGGAGAGCCCCAGTTCCGAAGAGCTCTGCATCAGTCAGCCTTGCAGCTCACTCCATTTTTACTCTGAATCTTAAGCTAATAACTTGGTAACCTTCCTAGGCCTCTGCACTGAATTCTAGGCCCGAATTTGCTGGATTTGGCTGGTTCCCAGTTCTTCCAAAAGCAGGTACTCCAGCTGCTTCTGGTAGTCCAGAGATCCAGCACCACCTGGGAGACAACTGGAAATGCAGAATTTCACGCCCCACTCCAGCAACTGAATCAGAATCTCCTCAGATGATCTGTAAACACTTTAAGGTTTGAAAACTACTGGTCTAGATGATGAAGGGCCAGTGGCAGGGCCACCCCAGTGTTTGAATGTTGGCCTTCCTAAGGCTGATCGCAGAGTAATGGGACCTCCTGACTGAATGCCTGTCTTTGCTGCACTGTTCCACTCTCCAACCACCACCAGAGATGAGCTTTCTAAAGCCCAGTCTGATCATGCTTAGAACTCTAGCACAAGTCTAAGAGCAGCAGGAACAGCTTCCACAGGCCTTGCCCACTATATCATCCACCAGCCATCACCTTCCACTCTATGCTCCTGCCATGAGAAAGCACCTGTGGTCCCTGGAAAGCAGCAGCTACCTAGGATTGCATTTTTATTAATGCAAATGTCCCCAGTAAATTAATCACTTTCACACAGTATCAGAATGAATGCATAAAAAATTTAGAACAGGTCAATGACTCTGGGGAAGAGGTCTGGAGTAAAAGGATAACCTTTTTCTTTTCTTTCCCTTTTTTCCTATCTGCCTGTATTAATTTTGCAATTAAATAAAGCACTCCCCCAGGAGAAAGCTAGGCAGGACCAGTCACTGGAGATATATCTAGCTATTTTACTGCTGCTGTATTAAAAAGTATATAAGACTTCAGAGTGCTCATGTGCCTTTGAAAGTCGTCAATAATAATTGTGGGAAATTTGGATAATTCACATAATTTCAACAGAAAAATCAGCATAAAAACTCAAACACAGGCCGGGCGCGGTGGCTCAAGCCTGTAATCCCAGCACTTTGGGAGGCCGAGGCGGGTGGATCACGAGGTCAAGAGATCGAGACCATCCTGGTCAACATGGTGAAACCCCGTCTCTACTAAAAACTACAAAAAAAAATTAGCTGGGCATGGTGGCGCGTGCCTGTAATCCCAGCTACTCAGGAGGTTGAGGCAGGAGAATTGCCTGAACCCAGGAGGAGGAGGTTGCGGTGAGCTGAGATCGCGCCATTGCACTCCAGCCTGGGTAACAAGAGTGAAACTCCATCTCAAAAAAAAAAAAAAAAAAATATCCTCAAACACATCCCTCACAGTTCCTTAAACATATTATTAAAAACATTTTTTTCTCTTAACATGTAAACATGTTAGTTTTTCAAAATTTTAAATTCTGAACTGTGATATTCTAAGTTTAAATGTTAAAATCTATAGTACTAAACAAAGTCTTCAACTAGTTTGGCTTATTCATATGACGAGCCTACTCTTTAATTCAACTAAAACTTATAGAGAACTCAGTGAAGGCAATGTGCTGAGCATGTGCCGTACTGGTGCTTAATTTATGCCGTTTCCAAGCCAATATTCACTAACCTACCACCATGTTCTACACCAATATGTATTTTTATCCACATAAATCTGTGTGCTGCAACCGTATTTTTCAAAATCATAACTTAAGTTTTAACTTATAAAATTACATGACCACAACCCACATGAAAAAGGTAATATCTTATTTTTAACATCAATTACTTAGAATAAAGGCTGCCCCCAATTTTCCTACTTGTATAAAATGATACTTGTTTTGCAAACCTTAATAAGCTTTTTATCTGTTTCCAATTAGGCTTTATTTGAAGCCTAAAAACAAATGATAAATGTTTCTCCAGACACATTGCAGAGAAGGCGCGACCTTGGCTAACAGTTCATTCGTACATGATTTTAAGTGAGTAAAGAAAATTAAAGAGAGGAGTTCTCAGAAAACTTATATTTAGATGCTTACACATTAAGATTCATTTTACATCTGTTCTTTTCTATTCTTATATGGGACACTTAGATGAAAGACCTTCAATTCATTTGCTAAAATGATTCAGATAGAACTTCCATCTTTAAAATATAGTTGCTACTGATTTTTTAAAAGGGCAAGAGGAAAAATTCTTGACAAGCTAAATCTTAAAAAGGGCACAGTTAAAAACAAAAAAGTACCGTCTGTGATAGTCATAGCCAAAGTTGATCAGACCTCAACTAACACTGGATATTGATTTCCAGTTCCTAAACTGAATGCAATTCTCTTTGACTCCCTACAAAATCTAAGAGTCAAACTGAAGAGTGAATAGCTAGGTTTTAAGGTATAGACACTTGATTTCATTTACTCTTGGAATATTTTATTTCTTTAAAACTAAATTGTATAATAAATTCTCACATCTCATATTTTGGATTTTTTTTTTAAGTAACAAAATATTTATTACTAAACATACCTGTTTGGTAGATTATTGTTTTTACAAGTAGATTTAAAACCAAGGCAAATACAAAAACATTTGAAAAGACGGTTGACATCACTACTCATTAGGGAAATGCAAATCAATACCAAAATTAGATACCACGTTATACCCATGAAGATGGCTACTATTAAAAAAAAATAAATACCAAGTGTTAGCAAGGATGTGGAGAAATTGGAACCCTTGTGCACTGTTTGCAGACATGTAAAATGGTAGAGCTACTGTGGAAAACAGTATGGCAATTCCGTAAAAAGTTAAAAATAGAATTACCATGTGATCTAGCAATTCCACTTCTGTGTATATAGGCAAAAAATTAAAAGCAGGGTCTCAAAAGAGATATGTGTACATTATTATTATTCACAACAGTGAATTCACGACATCTAAATTATTCACAACAGCTGAAACAGTGGAAGCAACCCAAGTGTCCATGGATGAATGAATGGATAAACAAAATGTGGTCTATAGTTATCATCAACCTTAAAAGGAAGAAAATCCTGATACATGCTACAACTTGGATGAACCTTTAGACACTATGCTAGGTAAAACAAGTCAGTAACAAAATGACAAATACTGTATGATGCCACTTATAGGAGGCACTTAGGAGAATTAAAATTATAGAGACAGAAAGTAGAATGGTGGCTGTCAGGGCTGGAAAGAGTTTGGAATGGTGAATCATTGTTTAATAGGTATAGAGTTTCAGTTTTATAAGATGAAAAGAATTATGAACATGGATGTGGTGATGGTTACACACTATTATGAATGTGTTTAATACCACTGAACTGTGTTCTTAAAAATGGTTCAGATAGTAAAATTTATGTTCTATGTATTTTACCACAAAACAAAATTGATAGGAAAAGAATGAGGCAGGTAAATTTGTAAGGAAAACAGAAAGCTTGGACCAATTCCTATATATAAAGCAAACAATATTTCGTGTATACTCTCATCTCAGATGGTAAGAAAAAGATCACCGTAAAACTAACCAGTACTCTTGAGCACCACAGACACATTCCATTTCTAAAGCTTATGAGATTATAAGTAACCAGAACCACTTGACAAGATACCTGAATAAATGAAGCGAAGAATGTCTGACAAACAAGAACAGAAGAGGGCGTCTTTAACAATGACTCGTAATGGTGGGTTGCCTGACGATTCCTGGCTAGCACCTGGAAATGCAGTATCTCTGTTTATAGCAAAGAGATCCTGGGTAGTTCGGATGATACCGGAATCCTGAATGTCAGTGGGACTCTTCACATTGAAAAGCAGCATGAAAACATGGCTTACAGCGCAGAGAACGATCTTGTGGGCCTCTATAACTTCTTTTAAATCGGGGTTGTAAAATACCACGTCCACACACTGGCAGCAGAACAGCAAGTTATTTAAGTCAGAGTTATAGTGTGATGCTTCAGCCTTTAAGACAGGCATTTTTTCTGTTTCAAAAAATAAAAATAATAAACTCCTTTCAGGTTTACAGATCAAATAATTTCATGTTTACTTTAAATACAATCATATAATATTTTAAAATATTATGTTAAAACAAAAGAAACATATTTAACCATTTTTCGATGCACAAAAACAGCAATTTTGTATAGCTTAACCTAATTTATAAACATACATAAACTAATTATTCAGGGACTATAGACTTTTATAACACAGACACACAAATACTATGGTTATTTACATTTTATAGAGCAAATGAAAACCTACCAATGATGTACGGAGCAATAAAATAACATTTCTCCTTATTTGTGTGTCCCAAAACAAAACAACCTGCCAAATACTCAACGTTAGTATTTTGTAGTCATCACTCTATTTCTACCTTTGATTTTAAACATTCAAAGTACTGAGTAAGTTCTGAAGAACCCAACCTCACATCTGAAGTCCTTTTCTTCCTGGGACCAGAAGTAGAGGTAGAGGGCTGAGCTGTTAAAATTCTGCAACTTCTCAAAGTCAAGGCTCAAAGTCTTGAACTCTATTGTTTGAAAACATTTTGACCACTCTCTGGATTCTAAAACTAGTATTTTTTCCTTCTAGTAAAACACTTCAGCAAAAGTGCTGACTCAGCTCCCTAATTTCTAAAAGAGGATATAACCTTCAGCTTACCAGTTTGATCACCAAGAATGAGAGATGAGCCCTCACTCAGCTCAGAATACCTGCACTCCAGGCCCTCACCACAGACCCTAACTGCAAAACAGCTGCCATCTCATTTTTATTCAAAGGGGGGCTGAGGAAAGTGATATCTGTGAAGGGTTGCTTGAAGCGTATGCAACCATCTAAATTGGTGGAATTCAAACTTCTTTAGAATTAAAAATCCTTAATTCCAAAGCAAACCCCAGCCCATAAAACAAATAACAAAGTCCTTTGGAGGCCAGGCTCTCCCTGCACTGTATCCCAGTCCACCCTCCTCCCTTCCACTGCCTGTGGCCCTGTCACAGAACCCTAAACGCCATGTGCCCCAGAGCCCAGGATCCATCCTTGGAACAAATCAGCCCCAAATATGTATCCAGACTGTATTGTCCTGAACCCCTGGGATATCTTTAGTGTTATACACACAGGTCTCTTAGCGGAACAGTACAAGAAACAGCCTTGTGAACCCGGAGGCTGCATTTGCTACAGGGCTTTTGGAAGGCCCTGGCCAGTATGTCACTTAGTACTCCCACATGAAGGCCCACACAAAAGATTTCTTTTTCTTTTCTTTCCTTTCCTGTTCTTTTTGTTTTATTTGAGACAGAGTCTCGCTGGAGTGCAGAGGTGTGATCTCGGCTCACGGCAACCTCTGCCTCCCAGGTTCATGCAATTTTCCTGCCTCAGCCTCCTGAGTAGCTGGGACTACAGAAGTCGTCATCATGCCTGGCTGATTTTTGTATTTTTAGCATAAACGGAGTTTCGCTATATTGGCCAGGCTGGTTTCAAACTCCTGACCTCAGGTGATCTGCCTGCCTTGGCCTCCCAAAAGTGCTGACGTTATAGGCATTAGCCATTGCGCCCATGCCGATGTATTTCTTTTAGGCTAAGTGACATGTAACGTTTTGCTTTCTCTGAGGATCTGGTATGTTTTGTCTTTTTGATTAATAAGAAGTAAGAACTAACTAACCATCTGTTATTTAGCTAGTCATTTCCCACTTATCTTTAATCCAGAAAGGATTTAAGGCCCAAGGGTTTGCAACCTAATAGACCATATCTCCCCTTTCACTTTGCATACAGGAAGCTTAGAGACAACTATGTATCATTCATGGTCTATAGATTTGCACTTTTTTTTTTTTAAGAGATAGGATCTCTTAACCTCCAAAGCACATTGATCCAATAAAGTGCTACTCCACTATTTCTATCAAAAATCATGCAGAAAGTTCGGATAACGGCTGACATAATTTATTTATAAGTTTATTTGTCCCAAACTTTGTATTACAAACATTTTCAAACATTCAAAAAAGTTTAAATAATGATGCAACGAACACACATATACACTTTACTTATATCGGTCACCTGAATTTTGCAATTATTGACATTCTATTTCTCCCTTATCTCTAGGGAGACAGACAGACAAGACAGACAGACAGACAGACACACACACACACACACACACACACACACACACAGAGCTGAAATATTTAGAAGTTACCATCATCACAATGCCTTGGCTCTAAAATACTTTCACCTTCATCTCCTAGGAATAAGAACATTCTCCTATTCATCATAATACCATTATGATACATAAGACAATTAACAGTAATTAAATGATATAATTTCCAGTCCATATTAAAATTTCACGCATGTCCCAAGAACATGTTTTAGATGTTTTTATTGAACGAGTAGCCAATCAAGGTTAATGCGCATTGCATTTAGTTGTCATTTAGCATCAGACTTTAATCTAGAACAGCTCCCCACCCATGACACACACTATTTTTAGAGTCCATAGGTTCAATTTTTAAAGCAGTATTTCTCAAAATGTTATTCAAATACCAATCTGCTTCTGCATCACCTGGGAAGTTGATTAAAGCAGATTCTAGGCCCTATGCCTAGGTTGACTGAATCAGAATGTCAGGGAAGCTCTGAGCATGCTCAAGTTTGAGAACAACTGCTCTCAGACCTGTGAGAAAAGATCAGGAATGAATGTCTAGACATTGGCTAATAAATGCACCTGGTTGTTCAAGTTGAGGTGGTCTAATTCCATGAAATGAGTTGCTGATTTTTCTTTTCTTCATTTTTTCACTTGTCTTCTGATTTAAGGCTTGAATCATAAAATACTCCAACTAAAACAGGAATCAAATTTTAATTGAAGAGCCAACAAAATTATATATCCAACATGAAAATTTGCATCTGAGGTCACAATCGTCAAACGTTTTAAATGTCAGTACCATTTATATGTATGCATTAGCAAACACATATAAACAATTTTTTTAGTTAAAAAAAATGAACCTAGTGAAGCAGATTGTACCTTGTCTGAACATAAGCTATCCACTCAAGAAGGAATTATTATTAATCATTCGGCCACAAAGACACATGCACTATTCACAACAGCAAATACATAGAACCAACTTAAATGTCCTTCAACATAGACTGGATAAAGAAAATGCAGCACATATACACCATGGAACACTACACAGACATAAAAAGAATGAAACGATGTCCCTTGCAGCAAAATGGATGGAGCCAGTGGCAATCATCCTAAACAAACTAACAGGAACAGGAAACCAAATACCACATGTTCTCACTTATAAGTGGGAGCTAAACATTGAGTACATATGGACGCAAAAAAGTGACCAGCAGACACCAGGGCCTACTTGAGAGGGTGGTGAGAGGGAGGAGGGTGAGGATCAGAGAACTACAAACTACCTACCATGTATGATGCTTACTGCCTGGTTGGTGAAATAATCTGAACACCAAACCCCTGTGACATGCAATTTACCTATATAACAACAAACATGTACCCCTAAACCTAAAAATATAAAAGTTTTTTTTTTAAAAAAAGAAGAAATTGTTTGTTTTCTTTTTTTTAATTTAATTTTTTTTTTAATTTTAGAAATGGAGTATCGCTATGTTGCTCAAGCTAGACTCAAACTCCTGGACTCAAGGGATTCTCCCGCCTCAGCCTCCCAAGTAACTGGGATTATAAGTGCCTGCCATCCCACCCAGCTACTTTCTTGAATACTCACGAAAGCCAAGCACTACAATTGTGTGGCTGCTAATAATTTTCTCCGTGGGCAACCACCACAGTTAATACTAGTGAAATTCAAAGCAGGAACAGATCTACCTCTACGTCTACAGCTGTTTCCATCAGCTAAGAAACTTCACTTTCTTGTCTTAAACAAATTTCTTTAAAGTCTGTCTTTTACTTTACAAATTAAAAATCTCACTCAGGTGCATTTACATAGCTTCAGGCCTCCGCCCTAGCTTGCAAGGCCTGGGGCAAAAGGGCAAATGGAGGCCCACCCGCCACAGAGCTAAATATTTAAACGCTATAAATCAAGAAAACGAACTGTTATATAAAAGATATACTATACTCCTGCTTTGACAAATACATCATCATAAAAGCCTGGCAGGCAAGATTTAGATTTAAATTCTCAGATTCTTCAGAGATTCATACAGCAAAGGGAGCACTGGTCTGTAATTCCTGAGCCCCAGGACCACCCATTCTCTTCTCACCTCCTGCTCTATCTCATGCCTTGAAGAGCTCTGTGCACACAAGTGGACTTCCAAGCTCTGTCCACTCTCCCCTCTCCCGTTCCCCATAAAGAGTCACCCTTTGGCCATGCCACAGGCCTAGGGGTGCATATACCAGCAATGTAGGCCACCATCAGGAGAACAGACCCAGCAAAATGGCCTGCACAGGCCCAGGAAACAGACTCAGGACTAATGGTGGGAGAATTCTGGGGTTCTGAGTTTGGAAGCATAGTCCAAGCACTATTCCATAGACCTTTCTGTGATGATAGAAATGTTCTGTAATATATGCATTATATAATACAGTAGCCACTGGCCACTTATAGCCATAGAGCACCTAAAATATGGTTCATATGCTTGAAGAACTGAATTTTACTTGGTTTTATTTTATCTTAATTCATTTAAATATAAATAGCCACATGTAGCTAGTGGCTGCCATACCGGACAGTGCAGGTCTAGAAAGGAATGAAGTCCACCAGTTCCAGGTGAACACAGCCCTCGGCTCCACTGACGTATGCCTTGTGGGGAGGGGTGCAACTGGAGGACGGCCAGATGAAGCTCTCTACAGCTCGAAGGCAGGCGGCCGTCTCTCTAGCCTAGCTGTGAGAGTAGTACTGCACAGCTCTTCAACCCTGACCCTTACAGGCAGGATTTTAAAGGCTTCTTTCACTCTAACTATCATCTCCATCCATATGTCTGCCAATGCCATTCTATTTTACACTCCAGAACCCAGTTGTACTTTACTAGAAAGTAAAGCATCTAAAAAGAGATCATTCTGATCTTATTTCCATATTCTCATCAGGTCTTGAGTTAAGAAAAAAAGAAACTCCCATGTCTTTCTCCAAGCCCTGGCCACATCAATCCTCATCATGCCTCTGACCCTAACTGCAACATCAGATATTAGGAAGAAAGAGAGAAAAGGAGCCAGAAGAAGAAACAGAGAGGAAGCGGGAGTGGGAAGGTGCGAAGACTGATCCTGGGAATTTCAGGTTCTGGATCCTGGAACAGGAAGCAAGGAGACCTGCAGCTCCCAAGGGAACAGCCTCCCCTCATCAAATGAAACCAAATCCTGCACAAAACCATCTGACAAATGAACCTTCACAACAAGCAAAACCAGACCATCTTTTTGTTCTCTAGCTCCTCAGGTATTTTAGGAAATGCACCATTCTTCACCAAATTAAGATTTTTTTTAAAGCTACTAGAATATTATCTGCTTGACAGGAAGATTAAATCTCTCTTATCCACCTTTCTACTCACTGCTTATCACTATAAATGAATACAGCAAAAGTTTCTCACACTCATCGATAATATCAATACTGTGAGTATAACTTCCTTAACATTGTAATATTAATGTTTCTTTATATTATTGGGTGAATAAAAGCCATTTATATTTGATGGAAATTAGCACCATTTATATTTGGTCTTTATTTTACCCATTTACACAAATGATATTTCTGTAGTCCTCTGTGGAACCTCAACATTTCAACATGAATTTACATAATGAATATTGGGGCATATTTGCAAGAGTACTTGGTGAGGAGCTAGGGAACCGATGCGGGTGGCAAAGTGCTCCTGCTTAAGGTAGCTTTTCTTTGCTTTTAACTTCTCAATGATGTATATTAGGTTTGTCTGTTGAGAGGAGTTGCTTCTAAGAGGTTTGGAAATGTAGTTTCTGTGTCAGCAAATTCTTAAATGATACAACTCCAGTATTCTCCAAGGATGTTACAGTCCTAATACTATGTGGGAGGTGCTGTGTGTTAAGATCAGCATCAAAACAACTGCAGAACCTAGTAAGCAACAGTGCAACCGAGCAAGCAAGCCTGCTCCCACATATCCAACAAGGAGCTATTTGCATAAGTAGTTCCTCTGAATCTGTTCAAGCTACAGTAAGATTAGGAGGATATAAAATTTTGCCAAAGCACACACAGAGGAAGAAAAATTATTCTTTTCAACCAGGAGATGGAAATGAAAGAGAACTTTTGGGACCTGCTGGCTCAGGCTGCCAGGCTCATTCAGCTATATAAAGATGACTATTCAAACTGGCATCACAGGTTTGGATAAGTAAACATGCTTTTGACACATACAACAAAAAGTACTAAAGTCTCACCAAATGAAAAATTCCAAAATATCATATTAGATAATAGAAAAGGTTTCATTTGGAGAGAAAAATAAAATTATAATTTTATTCTGATGAAGGCTTTGCCACTCCCTCTCACTTTATTTCTCAAGGTTAAGTAAGACTAACGATGCTTTTAAATCTGAAGTTCAACTGATGTTCTAGAAAATACCCAAAGGGCCAACTAGACACATAACTTTATACATAATGGGAATTTCCACTTACCACGCCTCCAAAATACTTTCCTATGTAGAAGTCATCAAGGCTGTGGAGTTCAAGATAGGTCGCTCCTAGTTCTTTCGCAAGCTGGATCCCTTCGGTTGTACTAACACAGCTCCCCCTGTCTGATGTACAGAGTGGGCATGTACAAGGTAATTCTTCTGAGAAAATAAATTTTAAAACAAAGAGTTTTCAAATTAAACAGAAAAAAAGGTACTCAGACAATCTGAACGTTAAACAACAAACTAAGCTCATACCAGAGCCACAGTTCAAAAGCATTCAGTATATCCAGTATCCACTAAACACTGAATAAAAAGTGTCAATGATCCTAGAAAGGTCCCTAAATAAACAAGCATTCGGTGCAAGAATAATAAATAGCATTTTATAAAACAGAAGAATTCAAAAGTAGGTGAATGGATATTACCAAACAACCAGTAATCACGGGCCTGCTTCTTTTTACACAACCTTGACATCCTGAATATCAATATTTCTAGGCCAGTAGAAAAGAAGACAAATGTAACAACTTGATTGCCATAGAGAGCATGAACAGTGGATTGGCTTTTTTAATACAATAAATTTTAAATCTATTTACAAAGTTTGAGTAAACCTTATACTTGTTTTGTAACAGAACCTTCAATTTGACCTGATTTTCAAGGCAACAAAATCGTCACTCTTTTTATAAACTTCATGTGAAGTACATTCCTATCAATTCAGACATTTCCATCATTAAACTCTAAATCATTCAACTTCAGAGAACAAGTTCTCTGAAAAGATGAAGATTCTTTATCTTTTCCTTTAAGATTA
The DNA here is from genome assembly GCF_009761245.1 of Sapajus apella. Lineage (NCBI taxonomy): Eukaryota > Metazoa > Chordata > Mammalia > Primates > Cebidae > Sapajus > Sapajus apella. The sequence goes on from NW_022436941.1 coordinate 44,532,368, forward strand.
AAAAATTAAAAAGTGAAGGAATAAAAAGTATTAACTCAAAAAGTGAAACATCCCAAGACTCATAGTTGTACCATGTGTAGATCTATGGCTAGGAAGGTAGCAGAACAATCTATCTATAAGAACATCCCTTGTAAGGCTAAAAATACAACATGTTTAACTCCACGTTTGTCAGCCAGCTCTGTTATGTATCATGTCCACAACATCAAATGTATCTCCATTCAGAAAGGCAGATAGGTCAAAAGAGGGTAAATTAATTTCTAGAAATGCATGTTGTTGTAGACTGGCTTCCCTTGGGAAGGCAGACTCTAAAATGGAGAGCGGTGTGGCAGAGGTTAGCAGGGGAGTGATCTTGGGAATAATCTTTCTCTGAGGGTAAGGGATGCAGGACTGGGTAGAGGGAATATTGGAACCGCAGTACCATTGGAACAGGGACCAAAGCTGATCCTACAGGGAGCTTTGGAGCTTAGATGGCCTTTTAGAGTTGCTCCTCATTTGGGGAAAGGAGGTAGCTGAGCCTTTGTATCCTATCCCTAAATCTACCAGTAATCAGACAAGGGCTGAGCCCCCGGAGCAGGCATAACTTGGGCAAGGTGCTCCCATCAGCACAAAGTAGTGCAGGGAAAGGGGCTCAGATGTGCACCACCAGCAGCCAACAAGCCCCAGTAACTGAGGGGGTAAGTACACTGGCCTTAAAGGGGCATTTGAGCTGCTCCTCATCGTATATGCAGCAACTTCCCTATGAATGAACTGCATAGAGATGGAGCAGATATATGTAAATATCGGGTACATGCTAAATATATTTAGTGCATGTGTATACCATGTATATAAAAACGCACATACACATACAGACACACATGGCTTAGATAATTTTAGCTTCACTGAAAGCATTTTAGAGCTCAGAGACCATATATTCATGCTCTCATTTTGCAGAGGAAGAAACTAAGACTCAGAGAGGTTATGTGACTTTTCCAAGTCTCTTTGTGGGTTAGAGATAAACAATCAAAACACTGCTACTTCCTCCACCTGATAATAAAAGTGACACCAAAAGGGAAAATAAAAATGTAGTTTGAGTAAAGAATTACTGATCCCAAAGATGCGGTGATTTAAAAATTAAGCTTGAGTTCTCTAAATTATACCATAAATTCTAATATGAGATTTTACTTTTACTTTTTCTAAGATCATTTTAAGTTTGGAGCGAATAAAGTTTTCATAGAGAACTTAGCCTATCTTGAAAAATAATGTGTTGGTATTTCACATTCTTTACAAAGCCTTTGTAAACAGTGTCTTTGATTTTCTGAAGACAGAGGCCTTCTTATATCTACAAAGCTTTCCTTATGTTGATGGAATGGAGTGGGCAGGCAGATCATCTTATTAAACTTTATTTCTGGACAGAAATCAAGCAGAAACAGGATTGTTTCAAGGGGAAAAATGAAGTGAACATAATGTAAAATAATTTTTAACATTTGATTTGAGGGAGAAAATACAACTAATTTCAGGTTATACGAGCAGGGTGGGTTTTCCACTGCACATGGTTGTAAGCATCTTACCTACACACATTCCCAGAAAGTGCCCCTGTGTCTCCTCTACGTCACTGAAGACATTTGTTTTTGTTCACTCACCAGAAAGGAAAAAAATGCCTAGTCATTCTAGTTTCACCATATTAGTCCAGTTACACCATATTATGCTGTAACTAGTTGCCACTTAGCTACCTACCCTTTATCAATCAGCTATATGACCTAAGATCCCAAGTAAAAGTCTGACTTGTATTGGTTATAGCAGAAGATTCAATTCTGAATTAAATCAGTTTCCGTGAACCATTTAATCAGGAATAAGCAGAGGACTTAAAATAATTTTAAATTGTGGTGCCGCATGGCCACGTGACTCTGAATCAGTGTACTACACTTCTAGCTAACATTTTGTCCCCTTACATGCTTAAGATGTTGTCATAAAATGCTGTCTATTATTTAAAGGCAAGCACAATGTAAATCTGACATTCAAACAAATGCCATCTCTTTGATAAGTAGTGGCTTTGGGAAACTGTAGGTTAATTCTTACAACATTGCCACTGCTTGGAAGTTTTGGAAATTCTTTTCAAAAATTCTAGCCTAGTAAAGGATCAGGCTCAATCAGAGCTTCAAAAATAACTGAAACGATACCTGTCTTTGGGAGCTTAAAGCTATGAATTCATTCTAAGCACAATCTGAAAAAAAAAATTGCTTTTCAAGATAGATTCAATATTTTGTATAAGCCGAACATTTATTCAGAGCCAAGTATGATGAAGATATCCATTCAGTCAAGGTCGTCAAAAACATGTATAACAAAGGAAAGAAATGACACTGAATTATATTTGCTGAATTCTTTTCAATTTTAAAAAGAATTTCAAGAAGCTGAGTGTGACGGCGTGTGCTTCCAGCTACTTGGGAGGCTGAGGCGGGAGGATCCTATGAGCCCAGAAGTTGAAGTCCAGCCTGGTCCACATAGCGAGATCCCATCTCCATGTTTTATTTTTCAAATTTTTATTTATTTATTTATTTATTTAGAGACAGGATCTCACTCTGTCGCCCAGGCTGGGGTGCAGTGGCATGATCTCTGCTTGCTGCAACCTCTGCCTACCCCCGGGTTCAAGCGGCCCTCCCACCTCAGCCTACCTAGTAGCTGGAACTACAGGTGTGCAACATCATGCCTGGCTAATTTTTGTATTTTTGGTAGAGATGGGGTTTCACCATGTTTCTCCAGGCTGGTCTTAAACTCCAGATCACTAGTGATCCTTCCGCCTCAGCATTCCAAAGTGCTGAAATTACAGATGTGAGTCACCGTGGCCAGCCCCGCAATCTCTATTTAAAGCAAAAAACAAACAAAAAAGGTAAAAAGAGTTCCAAGGGAATTACCAGGAGAGCACCCAGCACAGTTTCATGTATTCCAAGGGATGGAAAGGGGGAAGCCAATAAAGATCCATGAGTTGAATAGCCAGATTTAGCTAGTTCTCCTAATAGAACAGACCCAGCAGAACTTATGTGTGAGCCAGAAGAAAAGGCCCAGGAATTCTCCCATAAGGCAACACAAAGAAATAAAGCAACAAGAAATATAAAAGAAACATAAAAGAATCAGAGAAGAGATCCAAAAGTTTCAACATCAGTCTACCAAGAGTCCCAAAAGAAGAGAATAGAGAAAATGGAGGGATGGTGATATCTGAAAAAGTCACAAAGTTATCTGTGGGGGAGATAACATTAGGAGAAATACTTAATGTAGATGACAGGGCGATGGATGCAGCAAACCACCACCATGGCACGTGTATACCTATGTAACAAACCTGCATGATCTGCACATGTACCCCAGAACTTACAGTATAATAATAATAAAAAAAAACTGATTAGAGGTATCTTGAAATGACTCTCTCTAGGCAAATACGGAGCAATGTAAGCAATGGAAAGAATAATCAGAACAGATTATATAATACTGAATTTAAAATACAAATCCATTAATCATAATGATGCTAAGAGAAAAATTTGGGAGCAGAGACATAGGAAAGCTCCATTTACAGAAGCACATCAACTAATAAGAGTAGAAGGAATGATAGAAACATCACTATTTTGTACGCACATTTATCATAAATGAAGGAATTATGCAAACTAAAGGGCCTGGGTTCATTAAAAATGTTAATGTTATGAAAGACATGGAACCTCCCCCCAAAAAACCAGTGGGGGTACTGCTCCAGACTAAAAGAGAGTAGAAGGCAGATATGGTAATACATGCCTATATTCCTAGCTACTCGGAAGGCCGCGGCATGAGGATTGCTTAAGCCCAAGTTCCAGAGCAGCCAGGCAACATAGCAAGATCCTGTCTCTAAAAAAAAAAAAAGAGAGGACAAAAAAAGAACAGAGAGATAAAACAACTAAATGCAATATGTAATCTTTAATTGCATCCTGGATTGGTGAAAAAACAACAACAATAAACCCCAGCTCTAAAGCACATCATAAAGAAATAACTGGAGAAATGTGAATATGGATTATATCTTAAATAATAGTAAAAATATAATAGTATGTTAGATTTCTTGACTGACAATTATATTAGGCTTAATACGATAATGGCCTTGTTCTCAGATTATACATGCTGAAGTAATTAGGAATGAAGAAATCTCGTAATGTTTACAATTTACTCTCAAATGGTTCAGCCAAAGAGAGAGAGAGAGAGAGAGAGACAGAGAGTGTTTATAAAACCTATAAAAATCAATGTCTCATTCTTGTCAATTTTCTTAGGTTTGAAATTTTGGAAAACAAGAGAAAAAGAAGAAAGTTCCTAAAAAATTCAAAGCACTGAGTGCCATGATCTGACTTGTATTCTAAGATGACTATTCTGAAGAATTTATTTCAGAAAGAGACAAACCAGGAATAGCACACCAGAGGCCAATTTACCATGAAGCTGATGAAACTCAAGCTTTAAGGCTCTTTTCTTGTGGATCCTTTCCAAGCCCCAGGAAGAACCTGAGCAATATATCTTCACATGGCCATACTCTTTTGTAAAATTTGCAAAATAAGATATTTAGTCAAGACTAATGTCTCTTTCCACTCCAAATCACTTCATCTTGTGTCAGGCAGCTCTGGAGTAACCATGGGCATTTTGGGGAACCTGCTAAGGGGAATTTAACTTTAGGCTTAGTGAGCTACTATTTGTGGTTTATAGTCACTTCCATGTACAGTTGAGCGTTTGATAACTATCCCAACATACGTATGACTTTTAGAAATGCTTCTGTCACCCACAGTGCTCACTTACTTGGTGTTATGACAAGAACGCTGAGCTGAAATAGGAATACAACACAAACTCTGGTGCCCAGGACCAGGAAGATGTGGAAAGAGAAGAAATATGCTGAAAGAAAAACTGATTATCAGTCTCTTCTCTCTACAGAAAATACCACAAAGTGGTTGTATTCGTCCATTCTCATGCTACTAATAAAGACATACCTGAGACTGGGTAATTTATAAAGAAAAGGAGGTTTAATGGACTCAATTCCACATGGCTGGGGAGGCCTCACAATCATGGCGGAAGGTGAAGAAGGAGCAAAGTCACATCTTACACGGCAGCAGGCAAGAGAGCATGAGCAGGGGAACTGCCCTTTTATAAAACCATCACTTCTCATGAGGCTTATTCACTATCATGAGAACAGCACAGGAAAAACCCACTCCCATGATTCAATTACCTCCCACTAGGTCCCTCCCATGACACATGGGGATTATTACAATTCAAGTGAGATTTGTGTGGGGATACAGCCATAACATAGCAGTGGTTATCATATGAAGAGATGACCAAAGACTATGGTCACCCAAAAATATTAAAAAAGCTGAAAAAGTATCAGGCTGTTAAAAAGATCTGTTGCCAGATGTGGTGGCTCATGCCTGTAATCCCAGCACTTTGGGAGCCTGAGGCAGACAGATGGCTTGAGCCTAGGAGTTTGAGACCAGCCTGGGCAACATGGCGGAATCTCGTCTCTACAAAAAAATTAGCCAGGTATGGTGGCACATGCTTGTAGTCCCTGCTACTCAGGAGGGTGAGGCAGGGAGAATTGTTAGAGCCCAGGAGGTCAAGGCTGTAGTGAGCTATGATCATGTCACTGCACTCCAGCCTGGGGGACAGAGCAAGACCATATCTCAAAAATATATACATACATTTAAAAATGTTTGTATTATTTGACACCTTTTTGGTTGTGATTTGTTGTACTTTCACTTATCATTAGAAATATTTATTTTGTAAACCTATGTATCTGTTATTTTATAGGGTTTTTTTTCCTTACAAAGGACCTCCCAAATTGTATAGGTTTGAGGCCCTACAAAAGCTGAAAGCACCCTTTAGAGAGACCAAAAAGAAGGCCACCATGACAGCGAATTAAATGACTAGGATGTGAAATCCAATGGAGATGAAGAGAAAGTAATGAATTTGAGATTTATTTAAAATGTAAAAGCAAAAGGGCTTCTTAATCGACTGGATATGAGGAACTGGGGTGGGTCCAGGATGATTTTTGTTTGCGTGAATGGATAGGTTTGGCATCATTTACCAAAACGGAATTTGGCCAGGGGAAGATGGCGCCTATGGAGATATGCATCAGGAGCAAGACTAAAAACAGAGATAGACTGAACAGTCATCAGTGTGTATGTAGGAGAAGCCAGGACAACAGATTAACAAGTTAATGGTCTGGCTGAAGTGTAAGAACAGGTGAGGACAAAGGATGGAACCCTGGGAAACAATTCCATGATACGTTGGTGCTGCCATGTGTGTGGGAGGATGGAAGAAAGGTAAAGGAGACAGAGAGTTAGAAGAACAAAGAAAGAAAGAGAAGCTTTATTAAATGAAGGGAGAGGTATGTTTCAACAATTTCAATAAGTGATAACTATTATCTCTTATCTCTTCAATAAGAGATAATTGTTATTAAAGTGTATTAAACTTGGCAACAAGCATGTAAGTGGTATCTCATTCCGTTTTGTGCTGCTATGATGGAATACCAAAGACTGGTAATTTATAAAGAAAAGAAATTTATTTCTCACAGTTCTGGAGGCTGAAAAGTCCAACATCAACATGCCAGCATCTGGTGAGACTGCTGTATCTTCCCATGGTGGAAGGCAGAAGGACAAGAGAGTTCACAAGACAGAGGGCAGAAGGCGCCAAACTCATCCTTTTATCAGAAGCCCACTCCCATGACAACCAACCCACTCTAGAGATAAGTCCTCTTGCCCAAATTACCTCCTAAAGGTCTCACGGCCCAAAACTTTTGCATTGGGGATTAAGTGTCTATCACATGAACTGTGGGGAACACATTCAGACCACAGCAACTGGAGACCCTGAGTGAGAACAAACTTGGTGCAATTGCGAAAGTAAAAGTCAGATTGTAGTAGACTGAAGAATAAATAGGAAATGAACTCAGGAAGTGTGGATAACTCTTTTATGAATCATCACCAGAAATAAAAAGAAAGATGGGGAAGTAGAGGGGATGTGGGGTCATGGGTGGGTCACGTCTGTCTTATTTGTGTCTACTAATGTTAAATATATGCCTGCCCTCTGACCTAACAATCCTGCTCCTGGGCAACAACCGAAGCATCCTCAAAAGAAGAATGGGTAAGTAAATTATGGCATATTCATACAATCGCATGACATAATAAAAAGAACAAACTACAGATAAACACAACATGGACAAATCTCAAAAGTATTACATTAACTGAAATTAGCCTGACACAAGACACTACTACATACTGTATCATTTCATTTATGAAGTTCAGAAATAGGTAAAACTAATCTGTGTTGTCAGACATCAGAATAGCAGCTACCTCTGAGGAGGAGTGTTATTAACTGGGAAGAGGCATGAAGGAGCCTTCTCAAGTGCCGCAAATGTTCTGTACCTTGACCTGTGTGAGTTGTGTGTCTGGATACATAGGTAAAAATGCATTTAGCTCCACTCTGAGATGAGTAAATGTTATGTCCCTTACTTTGCAATGCCTCAACTTAAAAGTTTTTAGAATAATGAACAAAAACAAAATGTAAAAAATAGCTTTACTAAGGAAATACCACCAAGATCTATTAAACACCACCAAATCAAAGTGAATTCTGAGTTGGCCCTAAGATAGCTGACAATAATATGCACAGCAGCAATGGCTGAAGCAGCCTGAACCCAGTGAATCTATCAGCCATGGAATAAGCAATCCTTTCTCTTAGAAAGCACTGTCAGTGTTTTCAGCTCACTCAACATTATCCACCTAAAAATCCTGCTCTCAAGCCCACATCTTCATGTGAACAATCTATCCTTCCCAATTGAGTAGACTTTTAGATCATCAAAAAGAATTTGCTAGGGCTCAGCATCAGCCTAATACCTCTCATATGTCAAAATAACACAATTGCTGACTTCCATCACTACTGTAGAAGAGCCATTTAGAAGACAGAATTGCACCCACTGGAATCACAGAAGTTCATGATCCTCTCATGATCCTCTCAAACAACATGTTTGTTGTCTTTTTATCATATCAAATGATGAAGCCATAGCTGCTGGCATTGAACCAAAGTCACTTTGGTTTTCAAAAACAACCTATTATTCATTAATAAACTTAGCACTATTTAAAATATATATAATATTGGCATGCTCACTATGAAAAGGATATTAAATACTTACCATTTTGTCTGGTACCAACAGCAGCAATAATTACTGGAACTGAATTTAATGCTCTTTTTATCACTGGAATATAATTATCCTTTACTTCATGGAATGAAAACTTGTCATTAACGTTGTATTTGATCACAATGATGTCGGCACCCCCAATTAGATTTCGAGAAGTGTACCAATCACTGTCAAATATGTCCTAAACCAAAATGCAAATAGCAATCTTTAGTCTACTTATCTTCCAATCAATTCTGAAATAATCCACAACATTAATTTCTGGAATTCATTAAAAATTATTTTAAAATATGTAACTACATGAAATTGAAAGTGTTTGCAGTCTGCCAACTCTCTCTTTAAAAATGTTTACTTACTCATGTAGCTTGGACAATTATGTAATGGTTAAACACGAGAATCTGAGAATTTCTGAGAGTCAGATGAAATAAGCAACTTTCTTCCATATTTGCACTTAAAAATAAGCCCTTTGTTTTAAAATTACACTATATTTTTATCAGCTCATACTTTCAAAAGTGTAACATTATGGCATTAGATGGAAGAGCAACAGTATGAGTAGTGAAGCTTCAAAGGCTTTTTTCTGTGACCCAGTTAAGACACCGCAGGATTTTCAGTGTTTTGAATTGCAATACATTTTAAATTCAGTGCAGTTCCATATGCTTCATCCATATTTTCTTTTCTTTTCTTTTTTTTTTTTTTTTTTGAGACAGAGTCTCACTCTTCCACCAGGCTGGAGTACAGTGGCTCCACCTCAGCTCACTGCAACCTCCGCCTCCCTGGTTCCAGCAATTCTGTCTCAGCCTCACGAGTGGCTGGGACTGCAGGTGTGCACCATCACGCCCAGCTAATTGTTGTATTTTTAGTAGAGACAGGGTTTCACCATGTTGACAAGGATGATCTTGATCTTTTGACTTAGTGATCTGCTTGCCTCGGCCTCCTAAAGTGTTGGGATTACAGGCATGAGCCATCGTACCTGGCCCATATTTTCAAAATTCATACATACTTTTCAACTTTATCCATCCTTTGAACAATACTGTATATATAGAGTATGTATGTGGGGTGAGGGAGGAATTTCTTTATTAAAAAAGACACTGTGTATTACAAGGTGTTAACATGGTAAGAAATATATTTTCAATTCATGTATTTTGCTTACATCAATTAAAAATTCAGGATGAACCCTTCCAGTTCCGAAATCTTTACTTTCGTCCTACAGCTAATAACATTTATATTTATTTAGAACCAGGCCATAAGTAACTTATTAAAAACCCTTAAGTATACAGTGTTTTAATTTTTTTTTTTTTGGAGACAGGGTCTCACGCTCTGTCGCCCAGGATGGAGTCCAGTGGTGCAATCTTGGCTCACTGCAACCTCTGCCTCCCAAGTTCAGGCAATTCTTGTGCCTCAGCCTCCTGAGTAGCTGGGACTACAGGTGTGTACCTCCATTCCAGCTTTTTTTTTTTTTTGTATTTTAGCAAAGATGGAATTTCACCATGTCGCTCAGGCTGGTCTTGAACTTTTGAGCTCAGGCAATCTGCCCATTTCAGCCTCCCAAAGTGCTAGGATTACAGGCATCAGGTACCATGCCTGGCCTGGGTTGATATTTTAAATATAATTTTTCAAAGTTTTTGTATGAATAGTGATGTAAGGAAAATATTTTTAGGTATCTTAATTCCACTACGAAATATGTACAAGTAGTTTTCCTCTCACATTCTAATTAACTATTAATCATCTGTCCTTTTATGTGGACTTTGGTGCATATTTTTAGAATGTAATAAAGCTAGATTAAGGAAATAGCTAGCTGTGACGAACAGGTCCAAAAGCTGTTGAGCTATGAAAGTTCATACTTTGAAATATGAGTCTAAAAAAGGGTTAACAGTGTTTGAATCAGGCAACCAAGGTCTATGTGACAGAGCTTTTATCCTACGATGGAAAATTCTGGAGGAGTATCACAGAGCAATGCCCTTCTGCAGAGAGAGCTTCTTCTCATCAGTGCCTCCTCCAGTTCCCATACGCTCCCAGCCACCCATTTCCCACAAGTACATTCAGAGTTACACGAACTGCAGATTTTTCAGTCATAAATACCCTATCAAAACTGGGATGCACAGAGTATTTCTGAAGGGAGGTAAAAGAACAACAATAACGAAAAGGCAAAATATGGACTATAAACAACAAAGGCAAAGGCTTGAACTTGGTAGAGGGTGCAAAGGAGGAGAAGGGAAGTGGGACACAGTGCAAGAAAATGGGAAAGCTTCCCAGCAGAGCTCTCAAACTGCCAAATCCCAAACCACACAACCTATTCGGTTCCAACTGCATGTGTTACAGCATTCAAGTTCAAAGTATACAAGTATAACAGAGTGCATAAGTTTAACAAAGAAGGAAGACAAACGAGATAAAAAACTAAACAAAAATGGGGCCAATATTAAGCAGCCACTTATCTCCAAGAAAAGAAATCAAAAGTAGCTGCTTTTCAAATTCCAAATAGTTCAAATTTCCAGAGTTACTGAAGAGGTATACAGGGAAAAGGAAGACCTTTAAGGGAAAATATTGTGAAAAAATGGGTCTGGGCATTGTTACCTCTGTGTGATTGATGATGTGAAAACTATAAATACTTTTATTTGTAATCCAAATCAGAGCTTCAAACCCTGCAAAGAAAACTGTGAATCTATTATACCACTTCACTGCTTTTTGTGAAGTATTTTTAATAAACAGTAAAAGATATAGAAATTGAAATGAAATAATAATGCACAATACCAAAAATACGGATGGAAAAGAGAAAGAAAGATGCACTAAATAATGGGCTACGTTTAATGAATCTGTAGCACATTTGTTTTAAAAGTGCCAAGTATATAACGCAAGGATCCAGGGTAAGGCTAAGGATCTATAGAAGAGAACTAGGGAAGAGAAACACAGCTATCTTGTTTCAACTCCAAGGCAACAACAACACAGCTCTTCCCAAACTATATCAAAGAGAAAATACTCCAAAGAATTATGAAGGAAATCAAATTCTCCCACTCCTTGTAAATCAGTTCCAGGTTTTCCTCTAGGGGGTTATGCAACATAAGGCTTGGAGCCACATTTGGATAATTGAACTCATCTTAAAAAAAAAAAAAAAATCGGAATTCCTACAGTGAAACTATTTTATTTTGCTTGATTGTGGGGCTGCATGTATGAAGTATGACCGTCGCTGCCCCAGCATACTGGTACTGCAGTTGTACAAATCTTGAATGGCCTGTGAAAACCTTACTTTTGCTTAGTATTAATATAAGTGATACATAACCATACTAAAGTTATAACAAACACTTAATTTTTATATTAGCTACCACTTATAGGCACTTACTAAATGCCAGCCTCTATACTTAGAACTTGACATGTGCTGGTTTCTCATTCACTTCTCAGCACAGGTCCAGGAGACAGATTATTATGTAGATAGGGAAAATAAGGCTGAGAGAAGGTAAATGATTTAACAAGGACACACCGGCATGAAATGGCAATGTGAGAATCCGAAATCAGATCCTTTGATATCAAAGGCTGTGCTCTATCTGCTCTGCTATATTTAATATTCTGATTCCGTACATACTCAAATAACAGTTGATTAATGCAATCACAGTTGTAGTATCTCTGATGGGCTTTACTTACCACCAAGTGAAGAAAAGCACCTTATAAAGAGCAACCCTAGAAATGGAATCTCATGTCTGAAAACCTCTATAACCTAGAAAATTGTACTGGGTTACAAACTTGGTGCCTTAAATAGGGCCAGAGTCTAATCAAACAAAAAGTGATTTGCATAATAAACCATAACAACCAGCTTACGGCAAAAATTCCAACTACAGAGGCTTATTTTATCCATTTGGAAGATTTCATTTTACTAGACAAAGTATATGGGATCACAAGCATTGCTGTTCATGCAATTAACAATATAAACAGGAAAATGTTAACAGCTCATATTAAATACAGGGAAAGCAATCCTAACATTCTAATGTAGCTAATTTTATTTTCCCTCAATTTATTTACTCTATTCACTAAACATTTGTTCAACTGCATGTTGTACCGTTATGTTTTTAGACTGTAAGATCTTTCACGATGAAAGACCCAAAGTAAAAGAAGTGTTTCATTTGCCTGCATAGACTCTGGCCAGTAAATTCTCCATCAATACTTCTTATGAACAACGTCATCACTATTATTACTAGGAGTTTAATATAACTTGGGGTTTAATAGCATCTCTTAATTGAAAAGGCCTGTTTTGAATTTTACCAAATTAACATAACTTTCTTCTTTAACTGAAAACTTATACGAGCAAATGATCTTTTCCTTCTGTTATATGAAAATTTGCATAAGAAATTTTTCTAAGTACATTTTACACATTTTTTAGAATGATGTGATAGTTTCCTATTGCCCTGATTCAGTTTTTTAATATTGCTGTTTAAATATGAAATCTCACACAATGATAATTTGTATTTTTTCAGGCACTACACTTTCTTCTGTTATTAAATGCAACATTTAGCTGAAACATAGGTAACTCCAACATCAGAAAAGAATCAGAGATTTTCAAATAAGATTAAAAGAAAACATTCAAAACATGTTATTGTATACTGAAAATACTTACATGTGTCAGGAAGAAAATTCCCTTTTCCTTTTATCAAACACTCAAGGATCAGACTATAATTTATCCACTTCAGTACAATTTTGTTTAATTATTGCAAATTTTAATTTTTTAAAAGTTTTCCACGCAACATTAGTAATATTCTGATTTATGAATTACTAAAACAAATGGCTAATACATAAAGAGTATTTGCATTATTAAAATTAAAATTTTCAGAGCTCAATTAGTAGTGCTGTAAATCAGTCATTTAAAATTAACTCCCAGTCCCTGCCTTTTCCTCCACTTTCAGGAGGAACTATTTCTGAACTGTCCCAGTGAAAAGTATTTTTGCCTATGTTGAGCTTTGAGAGGGCTGTATTTTTAGAACACCAATATTACACTATCACCCACAGGGTAGGCATTAAAAAAAAAAAACACTGCTTTTTGCTGGTGAAACTTAGTGACCCCATCCCTCGGAGTTGGCACATTCAACTGTCAGCTGTCTACCAAGGGACAACCCACAGTCCTGAAGTGTACCAGTAAGTGCTCCACACTCCCACTGGGGCCTTTAATCTTCCCAAGAGTGTTCGCTGACGGGGCTGTCCCCTGCCCAGTGAAACAAAGGACCAAAGATTTTCTCAAAAATGTTTAAAAATTCGACCCATGTAACGCGGACACTGCACACTCACGGAAGTGAGCAGAAGGGGGAAGAGGTAAAAAAAAGGGAAAAAAGCTCCTTCAGCCCCGGCGCGGAGCAGCTGCTGTTCCTTACCCAGACGGGACAGTCGTGGACCACCAGCTTGACATTCCCAAACGCACTGGCCTGATACTCTGTGAAAACGGGACGCGCGACCGTGCTGGCCGCGTTCAGCAACAAGCTGCTCTCGTCCCCCGAGACCAGAGGGCTCCTCCCCAGGTAAGTGCGGATGAGCCCCGACGGCCGGTTGTCCTGGTGGAACGCGTCCCCCTCGTTCCCCAGCGCCACGATGTGGATGGACCTGCACGGACAGAGAGGGGGCGAGGGGAGAAGGGAAGCGCGGTCAGCGTGCGGATCCGTCCTCGGAACAGGAAGTGCAGGGGGCCGCGCGCGGCCAGGGTGGGCAGCAGCCCCTGTCCCTGGGGCGCACGGCACGCGCTGGAGACAGACAATGGCCGGACGGCGGCGCGTACGTACATGATTTCAAATCCAAGGGCAGGGCGGCGACTCGGAGAAAAGCAGCGGCTCACGGCCTCGCGTGGCCCCCGGGCGGCGAGTTCACCCGCAATCCGTTCATCCCCGGCCGCGTCCCCCTCACGCACCTCCACCGCGGCGGGGCCGACGCAGAGCGGGGCCGGGGCCGCGCTAGCCAGCGAGCAAGCCCGGGGCGTGGGGGCCGGGGCGAGCGGGCTGGGGGCGCGCTGCCGCCACTCAGGGAGCGCCCCGGAACATCGCCGGGCGTGGGGCCGCCGCGAAGCCCCGAGTGGACGCCGCTGACCGCAGTCCCCTCTCCGCCGCGCCTCCTCGGCCGGCAGCTGTCGCCTCCCGCTGCTGCTGCCGCTGCTCCTCCTCCTCCCGGCAGAGAGCGGGGGGGTGGTGGGGGGGGAGGGTCGGGGAGATCGGGGCCTCCGCCCCCTCGGCGGACCTGGCGCAGCACGTGCCGGCCCCGGGGGTCTGGCGGACGCGGGGGGATGCGCTCCTGGCCGAGGCCCCGGAGCTCCGGCGTCGGCGTCCGGACACAAAGGAGCGGCCCGCGCGGGGCGCCGCGGAATATAAATTAATAAATACAACGTCCCAGCTCGAGAGCTCCCGGCCGCCAATCCGCCTGCAGCAAGTTTGTTCAACTCGCAAGGCCGTAACCAGAGCCAGGAAAGGGGGGTGGGGCGATTTGGCCCCCGCTCACTCCGGACTGGAAAAAGAAGGTTAGGAAAGCGAGGGATTCCAGCCCGAGCGCCGCTCCAGCCACCCGAATCCTCCCGGTCTTGGCCTTGACCAAAAGTGCTTTACCGCGTCTGCCGCTTTGTCATTTGTCAACATGCGCTACAGCTGTTTTCTAAAATCACACTCATGAGAAAAAATAAAGGCAACATTCATGCTGCCACAGAAAGGGTTCTTTGTTCACACACCAATTAATTTGCTAATGTCGCCTTGGGGGGGATTATTTACTATTTCAAGCTATATTTAGCATATTTTACCGAAAACTTGAGGATTTTAAAGGCTGGGATTTTTAGTGTGATCTTTTTCAAAGGAAGTTACATATGGGGGTTTAACGTGTTGGTGAGTTAGCAGACCAACTGAAATAATGATCATGTGAATGCAAAGATACTTTAGACTCTTTCATAATAATGCACTGAAGTAAAGGTTATGAATATCTCCAACGTGCCTCAAACTACCTCAATACAAACGAACACTGGAATCCACTTACTAACACCGAAATGGGCCAGGGATTACTCTGGGGTTAGACTCCTCCATGCGGTATTAAAATTCTTACCAGTACCCTGCTCTGTGTTGAAAAGAGTTGCTTATCCTTTTTTCTATTTATTTTTCCCTTCTGTAAAATTGGACTGTTTCTTTTCTCAACTGAGCTGTTTTGAGGGTATGAAATGGGGGTTATTGAGTAGGGCAGTAAAAAGACTAGGATAACAGCTGACTTGCTCAGTTGAAAGCAGTTTAATAGTTTCTCTTGCTCAGAGAGAATATAATAAGAGACATTCTTTATGTGGTCACTGATTTTTTAAAAATCTGATTTACCTTTGCATTCTGTATGATTTCTATTTTAGTCTCTTGAACCTAAACCATCCTTTGAAATTTCAGCGTGCAAGATCACCTTTTATCTTGGGTTAATAGAAAATATGTTTTCTCATCAGTCTCTTCCAGAAACCCACAAGTGGAAAGCAAAGACACTAGAATGGATGCATGGATAAAGGAAATGTGGTATATACATGCAGTGGATGATTAGCCTTTAAAAAAGAAGAAAATTCCTTCATAAACTACAACATGGATGAACCTGGAGGACCTTGTGCTAAGTGGAATCAGCCAGTTGTAAATCACAAAAAGTGATTCCATTTATTTGAGGTATCTAAAGTAGTCAAACTCTTAGAAAGTAGAATAATTGTTATTACCAGGGGCTGAGGAGAGGAGAAAAGGGGAGTTTTTCCATAGGTGTAGAGTTTCAGGTTTGTGGGATGAAAAAGTTACAGAGATCTGTTGCACGAGGTGCGCGTATAGTTCACACTACTGAACACTAGAAAATGATTAACATGGTAAATATTGTTATATTTTATGATATAAAAAATAATACAAAAATGAAACAAAAAAGACACCAAAATTGTTGACAACTGGGAAGTATCAGGGAGAGAGAAAGTATTCATTTTTTCCTTAGTTACTCAATATGTGAGCCAAGCCTGTGCTGCGTAGGCATGAAAGATCCCAAGATACATTAAGACTGGTCCTTGACCTCAAGAAGCTAAGGCAATTTGTTACCAGGAAGGGGTTCCCAATCCAGACCCCTAGAGCACTTGGACCTTGAGCAAAGAATTCAGGGCAAGTGCATGAAGTAAATAAAGCAAGTTTATTAAGAAAACAAAGGAATGAAGGAATGGCTGCTCTGTTGGCAGAGCAGTGTCATGGGCTACTTGACTGAGTGTACTTATAATTATTTCTTGATTATATGCTAAACAAGGGGGGGTTATTCATGAGTTTTCCAGGAAAGAATGGGCAGTTCCCAGAACTGAGAGTTCCTCCCCCTTTTAGACCATATAGGGTAACTTCCTGACCTTGCCATGGCATTCGTATGTTGTCATGGTGCTGATGGAAGTGTCTTTTAACATTCTAATGTATTATAATTGGCATATAATGAGCAGTAAGGATGACCAGAGGTCACTTTCCCCACCATCTTGGTTTTGGTGGATTTTGGCTGGCTTCTTTAGTGCATCTTGTTTTATCAGCAAGGTCTTTGGACCTCTATCTTGTGCTGACTTCCTATCTTACCCTGTGGCTAAGAATGCCTAACCCCTGGATTGCAGCCCAGTAGGTTTCAGCCTTAGTGTACCCAGCCCCTACTCAAGATGGAGTTGTTCTGGTTTAAATGCCTCTGACATATTAATTAGTTTGTGAATATTAGCACACTCAATCCTTTTCAAAACATTCTAGTTCCTTAAGTGATTATGACACAGGCCTATGCAGTCAGTAAAATAGGTACAAAATAAAAGATAAAGTTCAGTGAATGTTGAGAAGAGAGCTGTACTCTCTATGTCAGATAGAAGTTCATAGAGGAAGTAAACAGTGTCTTAGGAATTAAAAGATTAAGAGTTTGTTAGATTTGGAGGAAGAAAAGGTTAGAAGGGAAGGAGTATTTGAAAGAACTGGACAGACATCACATGCAAAACTATAAAGACATGGAAGATCATAGCCTGTCCTAGGAACAGACAGAGATGAAGTTTGTGCTGGCATGAAGACTTCTATATTAAAGCAGGTAGAAAAAAGAGTGGTGGAGTCTTCCTAGGAGATTTCTGAAGTCAGACCTGGTGATACTCAAGCTGCAGATTGAGAATCTGGTACAAAGCCTGGTAACATACTCACCCAACCTGTTTTCTCTTCTAAGGTAGCTAAATGACAGTTCTCAAACTTTGTGCATATAGATAGAGCCACATGATTAGTTCTCGTCAACAGAATATGATCCCTGTTGAGCAGTAAAGAAGTGTGCCTCTCCATTCTCTTTTATCTTCCTGTCCCAACCTCATGAAGTCAGGTCAACCTTGAAGCCAGGTGTTTGAAGCTATTAGCACTGCCGTGTGGAACCAATCCTTGAATGACTAGTTAGAGCAGAGCCTCCTCACAGCATGCATTGTACTGTGATTGGAGTGAGAAATAGATCTTCAGTGAGTTGAGCCAGACATTTTGAGGTCAATTATTACAGCTGCTACTGTTATTTATCTTGGCAAAAAGAATATCACAGATGGTCCATTTCCTGATATCTTAAAGATATTTTCATAATTTTCTTATGACCTCTTTTTTATGGTCATTTCTCTTTTATTTGGTTTGTGTATTTGTAGTTTCTCTCATTAGCACATTTTAAAATTTTTATTTTACCAGTGTTAACAGAACGGATATCACATGTCCTCCAACCTCAGGGTCACTGGGGAACACACAGGAAAGGCTTCCAACCCAAGCAATATTTTTTTCCTATTTCAGTGGCTAAAATGCCACCATTTTGCCTTCACTCTATGAGATGTTCTTGTCCCTAAATAAGATGTAGCATAAGGTACAGTGAGGACATGTAAAGTAATTGGGTGGGCTATTACTAGTCCCCATTGTGAATATTCATATACCAGCTATTAAAAAATATTTTGGTTCCTCAACAGCTGGAGAGGAAGCAAGTGTTGGTGAGGGAGGCCTAGAGATATAGGCTTAACAGATGATCTTTTCCAACTATGTTTCAAGGAAAACTAGGTTTCCATAGAAGTTTAGGAGGTGGCAGAAAAAGAGTAGGCAGTGAGATCTGGACTCTGACACCGCATCTTAAAGCCAATTAGAGCAGTCTTATTGCCATCTTAAAAAAAAATTAAAGTTTCATATTCATTTTCATTAAAAAGATGGGTTTTCTCAGGTTAAAAACAAACACAAGTTTTAACACCACTTATCTAGAGCCAGAGTCTTCAAGGTGGGGTACAGAAGATGATCCCTGAAATTCCAGAACAAACTTCTAACCACAAACTTTTTTTTTATTTACCAAAAAATAAAAAATAAAAGGGAGAAACAAATTAAGCTTTACTAATAATGTCGGGATTTGTGCTGGTAGCCCAGGTTGACCAGTAAGTGAGCAGACATAAGGAGTGTTGGGGGCGTGGCAGCAGCAGGATGCACAGTGAGGGGTGGGGGGAGGGCTGCCTCCTTTGTTCACTTTCAACATATTGCCACATGTTGCAGTTTCTGTATCTAAGGGGATTTGTGAATGATATTAAGTAAACTACTGTTACAGCAGGAACCAAGGGAGACAGTGTTAAAAATGCAAGAACAAGCAAACACAACCAGCCAAGCTGACGTTTCTGACACTCCTCTGGAGCCACATTGCAAGGTAAAAAACCAATGACTCATCAGATTTGCCAAGAAGTTGACCATAATAATGGATTATAAAGAACACTTTTAAGTATGAATTTACAACCATTCTTGCTAACATTGATTTAACCCCAAGTGCATATTATAGTTGATAGACAATAATATTCTGAACCAATTGCAATTAGCTAGCAATGTAAAAGCTAAACATCAAAGTATTGAAGGCAAACTCAACAATGTTTCTAGCACGCTTAAGTAGTATACTATATACGAGTCAAAACTTTCAAGAAAAGTCACCAAGAATAAATGCTACACAGTCTCTTCAGAGCTTTCTTAAAAATCAGAGTCGAAAAGCCACACACTCTTGGGGAAATAGTTTTCTTCTTGCCAAGATAAAAATATCTGAAATAATACATAGAACACAAATGGAAAAAAAACAAACAAAACTGCATTCCTTTGTCAGCAAATACCTTGAGGATATTCATATAAAGTTTTGCTAAACATCAAGTCATAAGTATTTGAACAAGTTAAACAATGTGGGAAGTCTACTATAAGGTTAAACTGAAAGCACAGATGTTCTTAATATGTTCCACTTTATGGTATTTGAGAAATTCTGTTTCAGTGTAGTATTTATTACATTGTGTTTCAATAAATGAATTACATTTTGAAATGACTTTTTCTGTGACCCACTAAAGAAGAGCTGGAGTAGAGAAGACATTTTCTCTTCTACATCTTTTGACAATACTGTAAACAATAATTGACTGTTTAAAAATAAAAACTTTATTTTATGCAAAACTTGTTTACCTGTAACCACTGATGGAGTAGTTGTTTTGACTAAACATTTTTTTAAAAAAAGAGAAGAATTCCAAGCCAACATTACAATGAGACCAACCACATGAAGTTCATTCACAGCATATCTCATATGCAATTTATTCTAGCAAAGAAGCTGGAGCCAGAATATACAACATTGTAAAAGGTTATACAAATGGTTAATTATGTAGAAACAAGAACTTTGTAGCAGCTTGAAACAAAAGTTTTTGTTGTGCAATGTAACACACATACAGAAAAGTGCAGAAAAGCTATGCACATGATTTAATAAATGTAAAATAAACATTACGGAAGTCTCTTAGGCCAAAAATTAGAGCATTATCAGTGCTCATGCAAAGGCGTGTGCATGTGTGTGTACACACATGGCACCCCTCTTCAGCTACAGACCTCTTCTTTTCCTTAGAGGTTATAATGAGCCTGGCTTTTGTAATGCTTATTCATTTTTCATTGTACTTTTACTACCTATATGTGCATTCCTAAACAGATATATTTGCTTCTTTTTGAATTATTTCTAAGTGGGATCACACTGTATGTATTTGTGCCTTGATTCTTTTATTCATCATCATTTGTAAGACTCAGTGGTGTTGATGTAGCTGTGGTTTGTTTGTTTTTCTCCTTTTCATTGCTGAATAGCGTCCAATGAAAATACATGCCACCATTTATTTATCCATTCCATTGTAGATAGACTCATGGACTATTCCCAGTTTTTGCCTATTATAAACAAAGCTGCTAGGATCACTTTTGCTCCAAAATATAGTATATATGTGGGTGTGCTAGGTCACATGGCATGTGTATGTCCAACTTTCTACACATAATTTTTTTTTTTTAAGACATGGGGTCTCACTTTGTTGACCAGGCTAGACTCAATTGATTCTCCCACCTCAGCCTCCCAAGTAGCTGGGACTACAGGCGCATGCCACCATGCGCAGTATATAAAGTATATTTCTTTATATACTTAAGTATACTTATTATGTGCCAGGCATTACATTAAGTGCTTTGCAAATATTGACTCATTTAATTATCACAGCCACCCTCTGGAGTAGGTTGTATTACTATCCTAATTTACTGGAGAGAATATTGGGCACAAAGAGATTAAGAAACTTGCCCACCTGAAGAAAGAGGCCAGAAACTTGAGGATCAGCTGAGGTCAGGAGTTCGAAACCAGCCTGGTGAACATGGTGAAACCCCGTCTCTACTAAAAATAAAAAAATAAGCCAAGTGTGCTGGCTGGAGCCTGTAATCCCAGCTACCCAAGTGGCGAGCAGAAGAGCTGGGATTCCAATTCAGACAACTGGCCCCAGGGTCTGTACCCTTACCCACTGTTTGAAACTGTCTCCTTCATTGTGTAATGTTTGTGATTGAAAACAATGCATGTAACCTATAAAAACTCTTCTATCTTATAGAACTGACTCCTTAAACGTTTTCCAAATATAATTTCAGTCAATTTTTAAGCTATGTGTTAAACATATAAAAATGTAATACACTTCTGATTAGTTTCAGAAACAGATGAGTAACATTTTGCAAGAGGGAAATGTATTCATCAAATATCAACCAAAATCTTTGCATAATGGGACTAAAAAATGAGAATCATGAAGCAGTTCTTCCATTAAATTCCACATAACTTTTTAAGCTCTTTCAGAGAGCCTTAAAATAAACTGAACATAAAACCAGATATCTGTATTGCTGTGCTGTGAAGTATAAACCAAGATTTTAAAATGAGACATGTTCAATTATCCTTCTCTCTATAAAGCTTTATTGACAATAACTTTTGAGAGGAAAATTTCTTTGCATCACTATTAATACATTATATTATGATGCAATTTCTTTGCATCATTATTAATACATTATACTATGATTGACTTGATCTTTACTTCATCTATTAAAAATTGTCTATTTGTGTTTTGTTGTATTCGTAGTAATATATGCATGTAATTTAGAAGGCCCTTGGGAGTGTGCTCACATTGCTTTCTGATGGGGTA
This sequence comes from Sapajus apella, assembly GCF_009761245.1. Taxonomy (NCBI): domain Eukaryota; kingdom Metazoa; phylum Chordata; class Mammalia; order Primates; family Cebidae; genus Sapajus; species Sapajus apella. Next base: position 44,553,931 of record NW_022436941.1, read on the forward strand.
CTCGGTTCAGAAGCTTCAAAGACTGCCTGGCGGGGCTCCTGGCTGGTGCCTTGAGCTGTGCTCTGCAGGAGAAACGCAGAAGGACAGCACAGTGAAGCTGGGGCTGCCAGGATGCAGAACACACACTGGGCCTGGCTGCTGTGGTAAGGGAGGCTGCGAAACAGGAAGTAAAGGAGAAATAGCGAAAAGCAACACAGAGAAGCTCCAGACCCACTTACCTAGAAATCAGCTCTGTGAAAAATGTATTTGTATTGTTTTAACTAATCTAATGAGAGAGAAGGTTTGCAAATTTACCCAAAAATTATAAAATTTAAGATTAGCTTTTTTTTTAAAGAGTTTGTACGTACTTCATGAGAGTGACCTAAGCAAAGTCGTCCATCAGGGCCAATAACCTTTCAGTCAATCTTCAACAAAGTTGACTTTACTCATTTTATTCCCTGGGTGATTCTTCCCAGAGAAGAAGCCTACAGACTTCTTCTAAATTGTTGATTTATTTTAAATTGCAAGGCTGTAATCTCAATTGTGTTTGGAGAAGCTGAAGTGAGAATCTAGAACAAGCTTGTCCAACCTGCGGTCTGTGGGCCACAAGTGGCATAGGACAGCTTTGAATGTGGCCCAACACAAATTTTTTAACTTTCTTAAAACATTATGAGATTTTTCTTTTGCTGTTTTTTTTTTTTTTAAGTTAACCAGCTATCATTAGAGTTAGTGTATTTTATGTGTGGCCAAAGACAATTTTCTTCCAGTGTGGCCCAGGGAAGCCCTGATCTAGAATGTTCTGTACATGTGAAATCCAACTATCCTAAGCTCTTTCTGAAAATGTCTATGTTTGTTTCTTTGTTTGAACTTCTGTTATCCACCCACCTCTATCATTGTGCTCGGTGATGTTTTCTAAACAGCTGTTTGGTTTTGCAGTTAAAATATTACTTAAAAACACCACAACACATGTTTCTTTGCATCAGAACTGCCTGTTTCTACCAGCATTTTTCAAAGGGTTGAACTCCAGAGAAATCTGGTAATTTGGCTTCTAATATGCCTGCTCTGTTATTTAGCTCTTGAAAAGCAATCATACTCTTCTAGGCCGGGCACAGTGACTCACACCTGTAATCCTAGCACTTTGGGAAGCCAAGGGGGGAGGATCATCTGAGGTCAGGAGTTCAAGACCAGCCTGGCTAACATGGTGAAACCCAACCTCTACTAAAAATACAAAATTTAGGCAGGTGTAGTGGCTGAGAGGAGAATCGCTTGAACCTGGGAGGCAGAGGTATCAGTGAGCCAGGATAGCGCCACTGGACTGCAGCCTGAGCAACAGAGCAAGAATCCATCTCAAAAATAAATAAATAAAAATTACTTTTTAAAACTATAAAATACCAGCGGCCGACGGAGGCGCAGCCCGGGCACTGCGTCCTTGCCTGGCGGGGCTCATGCGGCTGCCCCGCGCCCGGTCGGGCTCTGATAGGGGACGCCCAGGGCCCGGCAGGCCCGGCCATGCTGCTGGAAACACAGGGCGCGCTGCACGTGGCGCTGGAGCTGGTCATCGCCACGCTATCGGTGGCGGGCAACGTGCTGGTGTGCGCCGCGGTGGGCACTGCGAGCGCGCTGCAGACGCCCACCAACTGCTTCCTGGTGTCCCTGGCTGCGGCTATGGCCCTGGGGCTCTTCGCTATCCCCTTTGCTATCACCGTCAGCCTGGGCTTCTGACTGACTCCTGCGGCTGCCTCTTCCTCGCCTGCTTCGTGCAGGCGCTCACGCAGAGCTCCATCTTCAGTCTCCTGGTCGTGGCGGTCGACAGGAACCTGACCGTTTGTGTCCCGCTCAGGTATAAAAGTTCGGTCACTGGGACCCGAGCAAGAGGGGTCATTGCTGTCCTCTGGGTCCTTGCCTTTGGCATTGGATTGACACCATTCCGGGGTGGAACAGTTAAAACAGTGCCACCAGCAACTGCCCAGAGCCCTGGGATGGAACCACGAATGAAACCTGCTGCCTTGTGAAGTGTCTCTTTGAGAATGTGGTCCCCATGAGCTACATGGTGTATTTCAATTTCTTTGGGTGTGTTCTGCCCCCTCCCCTTATAATGCTGGTGATCTACATCAAGATCTTCATGGTGGCCTGCAGGCAGCTTCAGCACACTGAGCTGATGAACCACTCGAGGACTACCCTCCACCGGGAGATCCATGCGGCCAAATCCCTAGCCATGATTGTGGGGATTTTTCCCCTGTGCTGGCTACCAGTGCATGCCGTTAACTGTGTCACTCTTTTCCAGCCAGCTCAGGATAAAAATAAGCCCAAGTCGGCAATGAATATGGCCATTCTTCTGTCACATGCCAATTCAGTTGTCAATCCTATTGTCTATGCTTACCGGAACCGAGACTTCTGCTATACTTTTCACAAGATTATCTCCACGTATCTTCTCTGCCAAATAGATGTCAAGAGTGGGAATGGTCATATGGGGGCACAGCCTGCTCTCAGTGTGGGCCTGTGATCTAGGCTCTGGCCTCTTCAAGGAGAAGATACAAATCCATAATAAACACAGGACATGGCTGGCAGAGTCTTACTGTGAAAGATAGCTACACACCTCACAAGGAAATGGACTGCCTCTCCTGAGTACTTCCCTGGAGCTACCACATGTCTAGCTAATATGTATGTGTCACTAGCAGGCTCCAAGAGTTGACAAATTTATTTATGATCTATTCAGCTGCTTTTACTGTGTGGTTGATGCTGACAGCTTGAATGGATTCTAACAGATTGTTTTGTTTTTAAAAGTCTGCCTTGTTTATGGTGGAAAATTACTGAAATTATTTTACTGTGAAACACTGTGAACTATTATAATGCAAATATTTTTTAACTTAGAAGCAATGGAAAAATAAAAGTTGGCTGTACTAAAAATGTATACTTGCTCCTAGGAAGGTGACCTCAAAAATTAAAAGTATAATTATTCGGCCACGTGTGGTTGCTCACGCCTGTAATCCCAGCATTTTGGGAGGCCAAGGTGGGTGGATTACAAGGTCACGAGTTCGACACAAGCCTGTCCAATGTGGTGAAAACACATCTCTACTAAAAAATACAAAAATCAGCTGGGCATAGTGGTGTGCACCTGTAGTCCCAGATACTCGAGAGGCTGAGGCAGGAGAATCACTTGAACCTGAGAAGCAGAGGTTGCACTGAGCCTAGATCACCCCATGTACTCCAGCAGGTGACAGAGACTCCATCTCAAAAAAAAAAAATGTATAATTATTCAATCAAGAAACTGCTATATTAATTTAAGGAAATGATAGTCTCATAAGTTAAGTCAACTTTTGATCACATAATTTTAAGCTCCGTTCTTTTCCATATACAGGAAACTACCTTAGGGAAAAAAGCTGGTGAAATGGGATCCCTCCTCTACCAAATTCTGCCTCCTAGAGCTAGATAGGGAACTTTGCTTCACTCCAAAGTTCAAGTTTGGTTAAGTTCTTAGAATCCAAAGTGCGAAAATTTTACTAAGCAAAATTATTTAACTCTGTGTGTATATGAGGTTAAATAAAAATAAAACTTAGAAAAAAATTATAAAATACCACCCCCAGGAATGTGTGTAAATAAATACAAGTGTTATTATCAAGCATCATCGATTGTGTATTATGTAGTTATGCATAATTTTTTTTGAAGTTTTCCATTTGTAGTCATACAGAAATATACCATGTTAGAGTTAAGGGGTATAACACTTTGCTGGTGTATCTTATTTTCAAGGAACTCTATTATGTTAAAACGTAGATTTTGTTCAGTATTGTCACAATCCGGGTCATGTTTTAACTGTACTAAAAGCCTTCCTCATTTCCTGCACTTCCTTCGCTTCCTGTATTGTTTACACGCATTTCTGCTGTGGCCATCTATTGGGTACTATCCCAACTGGCACATTTTACAAATATGCTTTGACTTGTTCTCCTTTTTTATTCAAAAGCTATCACAAATCACTTCCCTTGACCTCATCTGCCCTCACACAATACATTTCCTTCTTATTTTTCTCAACTTGTTTATAACTTTTCACTTCTCAGTCTATAAATCCTGTCTGCAGTTAAAAACTTGATTTTACAGTTAATAGCAATTGAAATTTTCTTAGAGATTTTTTCTTAGAGAAAAGCCCTGCTAATGCCATTATATATTAGGTTGGCAGCTTCTACCCCTCATGAATAGTCCTTTTGGCATTCTAATAGATCATGTAGCTGAAACATTTAACAATTTTTGGCTTATCTTAAGGACATTTTTTACTTTCTTTTTTCTGCTTTACATGCTCTCCTGAGATTCCCTTGTACACATTCTTACTTATTCTGATCTTCATGTTCTTCTTTTTTTTTTTTTTAATGCTCTCTCTCAGTAGAATCGGATATTCCTCTTTAGACTCTTTAAATATTTAAAATATTAAGCTAGGACTTCAGTAATATCTCTGATTGATATTCTTTCCTCTTCTATCTTCCAACTGAAATGTATGGACTCGTGTAATCGTACCATCTCTCCAGCTATACTGCTAGTTTCTTCCCTGGCTAAGATCTGTTTAGCCAGATCCAAACCCCCTTTCCAGTCAGTAACTGTCACAACTCCGACAAGGCCCATTCTGTTTCCGCTAACGAGAGAGCTTGTTCAGCGTTCATCTTCAACATGTTCTCGTATTACTAGCTACCTCCAGTTCTGGGACCTGGGTAGGACAAGGGCAATCTCCATCTACATTAGAAGACATTTAGACCTTTCTCAGTGATAAGTATGGACAGCCAAGCAAAGGTGCTTCTAGACTAATCTCAGTGGCAAGCAGAGCTTTTCAAACTTCTCCAGTAAATTAGAGATACCTGAACAAAGCCTCCAATATTCCCATCCCTAAACTCCCATTCAGGCTGCAACTTAAGTAGTGCTGTGCAAGCCCTGATTTCTTCAGAGTCTTCTTGAGGTTTTTGCCTATAAGTCATAGTGTATCCTCATTGATTTAATATAAAATTAAGGATTAATTACCACTGGGTAAAATTAAAGAATGTGCCATGTTTATATTGTGACTTTTATATAATTTGGTTTACTACTATAGAAATTGACAAATCATAAGAAGAACCTATTAAATTCTAAGGAGACAGAAAATCCTTTTCTTTAGTAAAATATGGTAACAAATGACATTGTGTTGAACAAGTTAGTTCAAAACTCTTTTTGTAGGTGCACAGAAAAAAAGAATAATCAGTCATTGTTATTAGAATGCTTGTCATATTGGCAAAACTCTGTTTTTACTGATTATTATGTCTAACTCTTCCAAATCATGGGAAAAGTTTATGAGTCTGACTATGAATTAAAAGAATGAGACACTCAGAAATGTACAGCCCTGGTGTAACATAAGAAGCAGTGAAGTATGATATAATACAAACAAAACAAAACAGACAAAAAAAGAGCAGAGTGTACTTTGCTTCGTTTTGTTTCCACACAAGCATTTTAATACTCACTAGCTGTAGTCTTGAAATGGAACAGTCTGTTACTAGGCCACTACCCACAAACAGCCACAAATTCTACACTATTAGTAACTCTCCATGCTAGACTCTAGAATTAGGAGATATTTTCAGCCGATGTATTTTATTAACTCACTATGATCTAATATAAATTCCTCATTCCTTTTGCATTAACTAAGATTACAACAATGTTTTGCTAATGATTCCCCATCATGATCTCAAAGATTTTTATTGCAGGAAGTGAAATTGATCTAAATAGAGTCGCTGTTCAAAATAATCCAGCCAGAAATGTCATGGGGAGAGGCCAGCTGGGCTGCTCAGGCTGGCCTCAGGATGACATTGCCTGTTAAGTCACATTATCCAAGGCTCATTCTTCAATTTTGCAAGCCCAGAAACTTTATTTTGTCAAGGTGCCCAAGGTTGATCACACTCAGGGGACTAGGTTTGTGTCAACCCAATGCATAAGAGGCCAGTATGTAAACGAGAATACTATTTTTCTCATTTGTAATGGGCCTCTTGACTATTAAAGGGGTAGAAACTTACGAAAGGTAGCAAACAGTCTTCCCTTATAGGAAAGTCTTCATGGGAAGTCCATTATCATCTTTTCAGTTCAATAAACATTTACTAAACACCAAGAGTACAGGTCATTTTGATCCCATGGATGTTTTGCATCTATAAACAATTTTATTAGAACTATACTGACACTGAGTTATCACAGAGAGATATCATTTCCAGAGCAAACTGCATTAAGCCAATTTACGCCTTGACCAATTTTCTAAAATTTTCTCTTCTGATTGGCAGATTCAACCATTTAGGAAAGACTGTTGATCTAGCTGCATTAACTACAAAGATCATCCAAGAACCACAGTCACAAAGCCAGTCTCTGAATATGGTTCTTCAAAGAAATCTTATAACTCTCTGAACAGGTATGGAAATAATTTCATGTAATGCACATATGCTTTTTACTATTAGATTTTCTTATCAATTAGCGATTTGAAAAGTTGAAATCTCCAGAGCTAGACCAATACTGCTCACTACCCAGTATGAGGGTATTACTAAAATGAATTCTTGAAAATTTTATAGCCAGTTTAACCTAACTTGCCCCATTCCCTGATAGCCTTATTAAGGGCCTAGCTGTACCTTATCTTGGCCATCTAGGTTTGCCCATGCTTTGCTTCCTGCCGCATCTTTCTAGTTCACTTTCTGGAATTCCATTCTGGGTGGAGAGGGAGAGCCAGATAGTTACTCTTTCATCCTCCTGAAGCACTTCCATTCTTCTGAGATTCAAGAAAGGCATTTACTACACTCCCATCTCTCTCTCTCCTGTTGCTACCAACTCCCAAACACCTAACTTAATGCTTCTCAACACACACATTGTTCATTAAAAGCCAGTATCTAGCCTCTTTCTCTCAACCCCAGATATGTCCATGGTTCTCCATGATCTCAATGTCCTCATGAACTCCTTTTCCACATCTCAGCCTCTTTTTCCACCTTCACTTCCGCTCCACTTCATGCTTCCTTACCATGGCCAGACCCTGAGTAATATTACTACCTGCAATAGCTCCACATCTAAACAATGCATTCAAATATCCAACAACCTGGACAAGCAGCCTTCTATCCTGTTTCCATCATCAGGTTGCTCCCTGCTTGTGCTCTTCTGGGACCTCCTAACTCTTGATCCTCCTGCTTTCTCCCTCTCTGCTAGCCCTCTTCTGTCTTCGTTTTCTTCACTATCCAACTGAGATTTCATGTTGCACCTCTTGTCTCTGTTCTCATAGCCCTTGTTCTATTGTTTTTCAGTCCAAAACCCCAACCCTGGAACAACCCTAGTGTGTGATTTTTCAATACCCATAACTGTGTTGTAAAATATTGCTGTAGAAAATCTCAAAATAGTGCATATTGATGGCACTGTAAATTCATGGCCTCCAACTTCAATTGGGCATTTGGTATTGCCTGGCTCTCCAGAGTGTTTCAAGCGTTCTCACTTTTCTGTCTCTAACTTTGATATCTCTTCCCTTAGTCTCATGTTTTCTGTCACAGAGAAAACAGAGGCATCACCTGGGAAACTTCCCTCAGCTTCCCACAACCAAGCTAACACATTTGCATGTAGCCACATCCGTCCTTTTCTTTTCTTCTAGTCACAATGCAATAAGAATGCTTATCTCCTTTCAGGCCAATCCCTCTGGTAGTGGTGTGTGTAGCCCTTTAACTTGGAGGGACTGCACTGCATCTATTTCCTTTTTCTTCACTCGTGTCATCAACTTTTACCTCTCTACGGCTCTTCGCTGTTAGCATTTATACACATGCAAGTCTCTGGCTATCATTCTTTCTTCCTCATATGGCTAGAAGCAACTTTTTTTTTTTTTTTTTTTTTTTTGAGACAGAGTCTTGCTCTATTGCCAGGTGCCAGGCTGGAGTGTGGTGGCTCAATCTCAGCTCACTGCAATCTCCACCTCCCAGGTTCAAGCAATTCTCCTGCCTCAGCCTCCCGAGTATCTGGGACTACAGGCACGCAGCACCACACCCAGCTAACCTTTGTATTTTTAAGTAGAGACGGGGTTTCACCATGTTGGCCAGGATGGTCTCAATCTCTTGACCTCCTGATCCACCCGCCTTGGCCTTCCAAAGTGCTGGGATTACAGGCGTGAGGCACCGCACCCGGCTGCAACTTTTTTTTAAGAAGAGAAAAAGAAGCACAGTCTCTTTTAGTTCAGGGTTATTTAACCTTTTCACTTGCTAAGAATTGTATTATGGTCTATAACATATTTTCTAGTGTTTAAAGCAAACTGCTTTTAAATGCTACAAAATTGCTTACCTGGAAAATTATTTACCACTTAGAATTCAAATATTTTACCAGTTCTTAATCGTTCAGCATTGTTTTCTTCTTTAAACTTTTAAATTACAAAATATACAAAAGGCATAAAACATAAATGTATAGTTTAATGAATAACTATAAAACTAATATCTGCTTAACTATCATTTAGGTCAAGGAAATAACCCTATCCTATATGTCCCTTCTAAATCGATCTTCTCACCCTTCTAGAGATAACCATCATCCTGAGTTTTATTATAATGATTCCTCACCTTTTCTTTATGGTGTAACTCTTTCTTTGTCCCTTCTGGCCCACCCTTCCTCTTCTCCATCCTGCTCCATCCAGTGGAAAGCTAGCTTGTATATCAATGGGTTCCTTTGGCCTCTGGCTTCCAGTTAGGTTTGGTCAATGCAGAGATCAGAAGGAGCAGAATGAGATAGGGTATTTTCTTCCCCCGGCTCCTCTCCTGCAGAAACTCCTTTGTCACCCAGTGTATTAGTTGAGTTCTCTGGAGTAATAGAACCAACATGATGTGTGTATATATATGTGTGTGTAGTGTGTGTGTATAGATATGTATGTGTATACACACACAACACACACACACACACATATATATATATAGAGAGAGAGAGAGAGAAAGAGAGAAAGAGAGAGAGAGATTTATTTTAAGAAATTGACTCATGCAATTGTGGAGACTCAAATAAATCCACAATTTGCAGGGTAGGCTGGCAGGCTGGAGACATAGGGAAAAGTTGCAATTTGAGTTCAAAGGCAGTCTGCTGGCTGAAATCCTTCTTGGTTGAGGGAGAATAATCTTTATTCTATTAAGGCCTTTGACTGATTTGATGAGTCACAACCACATTATGGAGGGTAATCTGCTTTATTCAAAGTCCACCGATTTAAATGTTAATCTCATCCAAAAAGAATACCTTCACAGAAACAACCAAATATATGGACACCATGATCCAGCCATATTAGTCTATTCTCATGCTGCTAATAAAGACATACCTGAGACTGTGTAATTTATAAAGGAAAGAGGTTTAATGGACTCACAATCACAGCAGAAGGTGATGGAGGAGCAAAGGCATGTCTTACATGGTGGCAAGCAAGAGAATGTGTGCAGGAGAGCTGCCCTTTATAAAACCATCAGATCTCATGAGACTCACTCACTATCATGAGAACAGAATGGGAAAAACTCACCTCTGTGATTCAGTTACCTCCCACTGGGTCCCTCTCATGACATGTGAAGATTATGGGAACTACAATTCAAGATGAGATTTTAGCGGGGACACAGCCAAATCATATCATTCTACCCCTGGCACCTCCCAAATCTCATGTCCTCACATTTCAGAGCCAATCATGCCTTCCCAACAGTCCCCCAAAGTCTTAACTCATTTCAGCATTAACTCAAATGCCTACCAGTCCAAAATCTCATCTGAGATAAGGCAAGTCCCTTCTGCCTATGAGCCTGTAAAGTCAAAAGCAAGTGAGTTACTTTCTAGATATAATGAGGGTACAGACATTGGGTGAACATACTGTTCCAAATGGGAGAAATTGGCCAAAATGAAGGGGCTACAGGCCCCATGCAAGTCCTAAATCCAGCTGGGCAGTCAAATCTTAAAACTCTAAAACCATCTCTTTTGACTCCATGTCTCACATGAAGGTCACACTGATACAACAGGTAGGCTCCCATGGCTTTAGGCAGCTCTGCCCCTGTGGCTTTGCAGGGTACAACCCTACTCCTGGCTGCTTTCATGGGCTGGCGTTGAGTGTCTGTGGCTTTTCCAGGTGCACTGTGCAAGCTGTTTTATGCTTTTGCTTCCTCTTGAACACTTTGCTGCTTAGACATTTCTTTTGGCAGATACTCTAAATCATCTCTTTCAAGTTTAAAGTTTCACAGATCTCTAGAGCAGGGGCAAAATGATGCCAGTCTTTTTGCATAGCAAGAGTTACCTTTACTCCAGTTCCAAAAAAGTTCCTCATCTCCATCTGAGACCTCCTCAGCATGGACTTCATTGCCAATATCACTATCAACATTTTGGTCAAAGCCATTCAGCAAGTCTTTAGGAAGTTTCAAACTTCCCTACATCTTCCTGTTGTCTTCTGAGCCCTCTAAACTGTTTCAACCTCTACCTGTTACCCAGTTCCAAAGTCGCTTCCATATTTTTGTGTATCTTTACAGCAGCACCCCACTCTACCAGTACCAATTTATTGTATTAGTCTGTTCTTAGGCTGCTGATAAAGACACACCTGAAACTGAAATTTATACAGAAAAAGAGGTTTAATGGACTCACAATTTCATCTGTCTGGGGAGGCTTCACAATCATGGCAGAAGGTGAAAGAGGAGCAAAGGCATGTCTTACATCATGGCAGGCAAGAGAATGTATGCAGGGGAATTGCCTTTTATGAACCATCAGATATGGGACTCATTTACTATCATGAGAACAACCTGGGAAAAACTTGTCCCCATGAGTCAATAACCTTCCACCAGGTCTCTCCTGTGACACATGGGAATTATGGGAGCTACAATTCAAGATGAGATTTGGGTGGAGACACAGCCAAACCATATCACCAGCCAAGGTGACACATAAAATTAACCATCACACCAACCAAAGGCCACATTTCTGTTGTTTTTTTGAGTTGGAGTATCGCTCTGTGACCCAGGTTGGAGTGCAGTGGTGTGATCGCAGCTTACTGCAGCCTCTGCCTCCCGGGTTCAACCGATTCTCCTGCCTCAGTCTCCTGAATAGCTGGGACTACTGGTGCAGACCACCATGCCCAGCTAATTTTTTGTATTTTTAGTAGAGATGGGGTTTCACCATGTTGGCCAGGCTGGTCTTGAACTCCTGGCCTCAGGTGATCCACCTGCCTCAGCCTCCCAAAGTGCTGGAATTACAGGTGTGAACCACCTCATCCAGCCCAAAAGATCTCATTTCTTATGAGACTTACCTTTCCATGCAACTCTTCAGGCCTAGGGATGGTTATGGCTCTGGGCTGTTATGAGCCTGAGGTCATGAACCATTCCTTGTAGCATTTCCTAAACTCTGCCCATGCCTTTTATTAAAGTCTTTAATTATTCAGCTTAATTATGCCAATATACTTTCCAAGCATGCAATCCTAAACAGTATAATTGCCGGCTTTTGAATTTGACATAAGTGGAGTCATAGTGTGTACTTTCCTGTATCTTGCTTCCTTTGTTCTATGTTATTTACAGAAACTTCATCCATATTGTTGTATGTAACAATTCATTCATCTTTGTTGCTGTATAGCATTCTAATACATGAATTTACTATGATTTAGTATCCATTCTAGTGTTGATGAATATATGTGTTTCCTGATTTGGGCTATCATAAACAATGCTTCTAGGAACATTTTGATATATGCATATATATACACATTTTCCTCTATGGTATATATGTAGGATAAGAATTATAACATCATAAAAAACATGTATATTTAATTTAATGAGAGACTGCCAGACAATTTTCCAAAATGGTAGCTTCAATTTACACTGCACCCATAGTACACAGCGTTTCTGTTACTCTCTATCCTCACCAGAGTAACCATCTTGTTATTTTCAAACTTTGTATTTTTGCCAGTTCTGGTGGGCAGTGAGTCATCATGATTTTAATTTTCATTTCCCTGACAACAATAAGGTTGATTTTATTAGCCATTTGGATTTCTTTCTTTATGTGGTATCTGTTGAAATCTTTTTTCTGTATTTTACAGAGTGGTTTTTTTTTGATCTGAACAAATTCGTTTTGTATTCTAGATTTTAAATCTTTGTTAGCTATATGTGTTACATACAGTTTCTCATTCTGTAGTTTATCTTTTAATTTCATTCTTTGCTGAACTGAAGTTCTTTAGTTTAATGAAATCAATTTTGTCAATATTTTCCTTTATATGTAGGACTTTTTCTGACTTGTTAAATAATTTCCTACCCTGAGATCATAACATTTTTCCTATATTATTTTCTGTAGCTTTATATTTTGCCTCTCACATGTAGTTATTTAATCTACCTGCAAATAATTTTTATACATAACACAAAATAGGAATACAATTTTCTTTTTCTCCATATGGATATTCCATTGTTTGAATTTCATTTTTTGGAAACAGCATCCTTTCCCTATTGCTCTGCAGTGCCATCTATCTCATATGTTAAGTGTCAGTACATGTATGGACCTGTGCTTTCCTATTCGTCTACTTGGTTATCCTGTCAATACTATGCTGCCTTAATTATTTCACCTTTGAAAAATGTGTTTTGTCTTGGCCCTTTGCAATCTTACATAAAGTTTATAATCAGACCATCAAGTTCCAAAAAGAAAAGAAGTTAAGATTTTAATTGTGATTGCATTTGTCTATGAATTCATATGGGATTTAGCTTTCCAAATTATAAACATAGTATATATCTCTTCACTTACGTAAGTCTTCTTTAATGTTTTTTAATAATGTTTTATTCCTACATACTGGATATTTTTAAATGTTATTATCAAGGGAATATAAAGGAAATATATAAAGGGAATATAAATAGGAAAAAAAATCTGTTTCCTATTTCATCTTCCACCTCTTTCTTATTGGCATATAAAAATACAGTTGATTTTTTTTTTTTTGAAATTGATTTGCCTTCGTAACTCTGCTAAGTCCCATTATTAATTCTAATAATTAAGACAAACTTCCTCAAAGTTTGTTAAAAATGATTCTCTTTCTTTGTTTGTTTGTTTCTTTCTTTCTTTCTTTCTTATTTATTTATTGATATGGAGTCTCACTCTGTCATTAGGCTGGAGTGCAGGGGCACAGTCTCGGTTCACTGCAACCCCCACCTCGTGGGTTCAAGCAATTCTCCTGCCTCAGCCTCCTGAGTAGCTGGGATTACAGGTGTGCACTACCACGCCCAGCTGATTTTTGTATTTTTAGTAGAGGCAGGGTTTCACCATGTTGGTCAGACTGGTCTCAAACTCCTGACCTCCTGATCCACCTGCCTCAACCTCCCAAAGTGCTGGGATTACAGGCATGAGCCACTGCGACCGGCCCCAATTCTTTCTTTCTTACATGCCATTCATTTTTCAACTCACTACAAACTAATTTTCCTCCTCCACCACTTCAGTCACACTGCTGTTTCAAGGTCACCAACAGCCCTCCAATTGCCCAATCCAAAGAACACTCCTCCGCTTTCTCAAGAGCTTACAGACCTTTCCCCCTTTTTGAAATGCCATCTTTTTTTCCTTCTATTACAAAACACGCTTGTTTTTTCAACTTCTCTGCTCCAGGATTACTTGTTCAGTCAGTCTCTTACATGTTGATTTCTAAGGATTCTGTCCTAGACTCTTTTCTCTTCTCTTGCTATGCATTGTTCCTCCTGGAGCCCTTTCATCTGTTCTCATGACTTCAGTGATTTCCCTTACATTGATGATTCTCAGATTTCAAATTCTCAGATCCCATATTACTCTCCTGAGCATCGAGCCTGTGTATCCAATTGCCTAGGCATCCCCAGCTGATCATTCCCCAGGAAGCTTAATAATAAAAATTCACTAACTTTATCTAAAAATATATATTTATGCAAACTCAGCATGTGTAGAACTTAAACTACCCAAGGCAAATATAAAAGAAAAATAAAATAGAGATACAAAAAGTTAGGGAAAAGAGATAAAATCATCATTTTCAGATGTTATGATTGATTGTATGCCTGGAAGTCCCAAGAGAATCAACAAAAAACCACTAAAACAAATTGAAAAATTAAGAAAATTGGGAACAAATGAATGAATTTATAATCTCTATGTAAACAGCACCCACTTACAAACAATAGGAGAAAATATTTCACTTACAGTCATAAAATGGATAAAATCTCTTGGAATGCAACTAACTCGAAATGCGTGAGATCTATATGAGGAAAACTTTAAACATTAATAAGAAAAGCAATAAAAAAAACTGAACATGAAAAAGGCATTCCCTGTTTGCTCTAGTTACTATTAGGATAACAAATAAAATCATCCTAAATTTAGGGGCTAAAAACAGCCATTTCATTTTGCTGACAAATTCTGTGGGTGAAAGGTTAGACGGAACCTTTCACGAGCCAATAGGAATGGCTCATCTCTGCTCCATGATGTCTGAGGCCTTAGGTGGGAAAATTCAAAAGACATGTGGTGATTCAACAACCTCAAGTGGCCGAATGACTTGAGGCTGGAATCATCTGGAGGCATCTTCACTTTCATGCCTGACAGCTGGTGCTTGCTGTTGGCTAGGATTTCAGCTGAGGCTGATACCCAGATTCCCTACACATACCCTGCCCTTGTGGCTTCCTCACAGCATAGAGGCCTCAGGGTAGTTGGACAGCTTACATGGTGGCTCGGGGGTGCAGAAGTGGGTGTCCCAGTGAACAAGGAGAAAATTACATCACTTTTTGTAACCTAGCCTTAGAATTCACAGTGTCACTTCAGCTACATTCTACTGGTTACAACTCAGAGACAAGATGGCTCAGGTTAAAGGAGCAAGGACATAGACCCCGTTTCTTGATGAGAGGAGTGTCATCTTACAGTCTCTTTTGAAAATGTAATCTGACAGACATGTTCTTGGATGAAACAGCTTGCCATCATGCGAATCTTAATTATTTATTAGTTAATATATAAATTTTCTGTGAATGTCCCCAACAACTTACATGTAATTGTTGTCTAGTACTTCAGCTTTCTTTTTTTAACCATAAAACTTAGTCATTATTCTTGTTCTGAAGGTCCATGTCTGTTTGAACTTATCCATGTGTTAATCACTCTCTTTTCTTATCATTCCTTCTCATATTCATTCTTCCTCCAAGATTTCCTTGTCCCTAAAATTCCTCCTTTAGTAGTTCTTTCACAACTAGGGCCTAATAATGGCAAATTCTTTTGATTTCTGTATGATAAACTTTTCATTTCACTTTTATTCTTGAATGATACCTTAGCTGAATATATAGTTCTAAGATTCACTAATGTTAGCTTCTGATTTACATATTTGTATTAAAAAGTGCTTTTGCACTAAAATACCCTCAGGGTCAAAAACAATAGGGTTAAAATGGCAAAAGCAAACTCTACATTGCCTTGCTATTTTACACAAGTAACTTGATAAGACTTGTTTCTGATAGCAGGGATCTTATTGTCTCTTTAACATTAAGGCAGAAATATTAAACAAATATTAATAAAGGCATACTTTGCATACAAAATTTTACATATATATGCATATGTGTATGTGTGTTTATATAAAACAAAATCAATATTGTTGAAGGTTTCGGTAATGTATTCAGAGTTTCTATTTAGATAAGTTGAGAAGGAGAGAAATTGTCCTCTTTTCTAGTTACTGAAAAACACATTAGAATTTAAGAATTTACTTAAATGATGAAAGGAATGAGAAGGGAGAAAAGCAACTTAATTTATCTGTCTTATGTAAAGGAGAGCTACCTTAGATTATCTGCTGATGTATTAGTCTGTTCTTGCAAGCAATAAAGACATACCTGAGACTGAGTAATTTACATAGAAAATAGATTTAATTGGCTCACAATTCTGCAGGCTGTACAGGATTCTGCCTCTGGGGAGACCTCAGGAAATTTCCAGTCATGGCAGAAGGTGAAGGGGAAGCAGCAGGTACGTCTCACATGGCTGGAGCAGGAGGAAGGGAGGGAAGGGAGAGGTGCTACACGCTTTTAACCAATGGAATCTCATGAGAACTCACTACCACAAGAACAGCAAGGGGGAAATCCACCCCTCATTATCCAGTCACCTCCCACTGGGTCCCTCTTCCAACACTAGAAATTACAATTTGACATCAGATTTGGTTGGGGACACAAATCCAGAACACATCAACTGAGCAGTTCTTCTAGGAAGTAAGTGAATCCTCTCCTTATTCAGGATGACTTCATAGCCTAATGGAATCAAATGGGACATTAAAGGATCTGTTACTAATCAGTCTAAAAGAAGGTCTGGGACATGGATTTTTGTTTTTACTGGGAGTGGGAGGAGGTCCATGGATATGTTTTAGGAATCGTAGAACCCCCAAACATTACAGGTAACATTTTGCCTTTCCTCCCTTTCTCCTCCCAGCATCCCTTACTTTCCTTACGGAAACAGAAAAGTAAGGAGATAGCTAAATCCTTTTGGAATATCAAAAAAGAAAATCTGGGAAGGTTTCTAAGTAATACAAACACATGGAAAAACACTAGGAATATAATTCTATTGAGATAGATTTTGACCAACGCTTTTGGTGAGATGTCAGTTATTGTGTGCTTCTTGACAGTTATTAGCGATAAAAAAACCATTGAAAATGAAAGGGCTTCTCACACTGAAGCAAAAAACTGGGTAATTATTAGATGACAGTAAAATTTAATCTAGCTTATAATCATTACAGAGTTGGGTTTAAAGCAAGCCCCCCACAGATACTCAATTCATTTTTTTTACCAAGTTATATTATAGGAATGTACTTCATACACATTATTATCAGCTGACCTTTATTGAATTTTTAAAGAAAAAGTTTAATCACTTAGCTCTGTACATAAAACTGAAAAAGTTGAAAATCAGAAAACTTTCACTGTGATTAAACCACTAATGTATTTTTAAATGGTCATTGACATGCTAGTAACATGGAATTATTGAATTTCAATACTTAATTATATATGCTATGGTTTAAATTATGGTGTCCTCTCCAAAATTCATGTTGAAACTTTATCCCCTATACAACCATATTAAGGGATGTGGCCTTTGGCAGGTGATTAAGTCATAAGTACTCCATCCTGGCTGGGCATGGTGGCTCACACCTGTATTCCCAGCACTTTATGAGGCTGAGGTGGGGGAATCCTTGAGCCCAGGAGCTTGAGACTAGCTTAGGCAACATGGCAAAATCCTATCTCTACAAGAAAACTCCACAAAAAACAAAAACCCAGGTACGGTGGTGTGCACCTGTAGTCCCACTACTCGGGAAGTGAAGGTGGGAGGATCACTTGATCCTGGGAGGTTGAGGCTGCAGCGAGCTGAGATCTTGCCATTGTACTCCAGCATGGGTGACAGAGGGAGATTCTGTCTCCAAAAAAATAAAAACAAAGCACTCTATCCTTATATATGAGATTAATACCCCTATAAAAAGGCTTAAGTTTGAAGGGTACCCTCTCTTGGCCTTCTATCTCTTCCATCATCTGAGGGCACAGCATTCTTCCCTTCCAGAGGATGTAGCAATAAAGCACCATCTTGGAAGTGGAGACTGATCCTCATCAAATGCCAGTGCCTCAATCTTGGACTTCCCAGCCTTCAAAACTGGGAGAAATAAATTTCTGCTCTTTATAAATTACTCAGTCTCAGGTACCATGTTATAGCAGCACAAATGGACTAAGGTAATATATTTATATGGAACATATTAAAGGGCTGGTTTTCTCTCTTTAATGGATACTTTATTTTATTAATCAGTTAAAGGAGACCTATATTTTATTTAAAACTATTTTTATATGGATTGACATAGAGCATTCTATACATGAGTGTAAATAAAATAATTTTAAAAGTTAAGTGGAAAAAATTACTACCTCTCATCAACTATTGCATATTAATCTGTTTTGATTCCACAGAAAGATTTGCCATCTCCTTAGACCAGCAGCTGCTACAGTCATGTGTCTGCCACATGTCCTTAGACTGTCTAATACCCAGAGCTAGTAGAATAGTTTATTTAGGCATAAAAACAAACAGAAGGGTCAGACAGAGTGCTATTTTTCCAATGGAAGAATGTATACATTTTATAATACACAAGCATGAAAAATACTGTATTCAGGGATTGAAAATGAAGGAAAAAACCTAGAGAAATGTAGAGAATAATGAAAACTGTTTCCAAGATTAAAACCATCAGATCTCTGCCAAACTGTTTTTTTCACTTACATCAATGTGAGACTCTGTATCTGTGTGTGTGTGTGTGTGTGTGTGTGTGTGTGTGTGTGCGCGTGCGCGCGCACAGTGATGGGGACAGTCTTCTGTCTGTGTATTTGTGTATCTACATACACGTTTGTCAGCATTTGTGTGTGTTGTATCTTGAGAGTAGAGTACAGGAAGTGGGGTGATAGTGGCATAAAAGGAAGGAAGAAGTCCATTTCTATTGGAGTCTATCTTCCATTGTATAAGAAAAGAGAAATACATTTTTATTACCAAAAACTCTGAACAATATGTAAAATAATTGAGTGATTAAATGTCTATAGTTTTTTAATTTTTATGGAACTATTTTATTATAAAAGAAATACATTTTTATTATTTTGTTTCAAATAAACAAATCCACCACCCACTGATAATCTCTTGATATACAGCTTTCCAGATATTTTTATGAATATATGATATATATCCTTCCAGATATTTTTATGAATATATGCATACATATTTTTGAAAAATGGAATTTTTTTAACTTTTTTTTTTTTTTTTTAGATGGGCTATCCCTCTGGTTGCCCAGGCTGGAGTACACTGGTGCAATCTTGGCCCACTGCAACCTCCACCTTCTGAGTTAAAGCAATTCTCCTGCCTCAGCCTCCCAAGTAGCTGGGACTACTGGCATGTACCTCTATGCCCAGCTAACTTCTGTATTTTTAGTGGAGACGAGGTTTCATTATGTTGGTCAGGCTGGTCTCGAACTCATGACCTCAAGTGATTCACCCACCTTGGCCTCCCAAAGTGCTGAGATTACAGGCATGAACCACCATGTCTGGCCCTAAATAACCCATTTTTTAAACAATGTAGCATGAAGTCAATAAATACTTTTTCATTGTATCCCTAATACATAGCACAGTATAGAGTACATGGTAGACATTCAGAAAATACCTGTTAAGGAAATAAATACTTTGTGATTGTCTGTAAAAGTTCTTTGCCATCTTCCCTCATTTTGCATGTTTTTGTACTTATTTATTAATTACATATTAAGTGAGGATTTTAGCCCTTTGTTAAATATGTTCCAAATACTGTTTTCCCCCTTAATATTTAAATTTTCCTTTACCAAAAGAACAGAAAATAATACTCAGACATACAGTTAGACTTAGTCAAATGAAAAAGGGTTCTGATTTAATGCAAATGGCACTTTATAGCAAATTTTAAAGAAAGAAATGAAGTAAATGCAAAATACAGGAGTGAAGTGCTGAATGTTCCTCAGTAGAGTTTTTGCTCTGTTTATGTTTTTGAAACTGTCTTGCTCTGTCACCCAGGCTGGAGTGCAGCGGTGCAATCATTGCTCACTGCAGCCTCAAACTCATGGGCACAAGCAAATCTCTTTCTTAAACGTCCAAAGTCGCTAGGACTATAGGAGTGTGCCATCATGCCCAGCTGATTTAGAAAACATTTTTTTTGTAGGGCTGGGGTCTTGCTATGTTGCCTAGGCTTGTCTGGAACTCCTGGTCTCAAGTGGTGATCCTGCCTTCACCTCCGAAAGTGCTGGGATTGCAGGTGTGAGCCACTGCACCTGGCCTCTGACTATTTAAATATACACCAATGACTCGTAGATGGTAGTGTAGAATATATCTAAGGGTAGCAAATTTTTGAGTTAGACAAACTTGGTTTTTATTTTCTTTCTGCCTCTGGGCAGCTGAGTGATAGGGGAAAGTCACTTGATGCTTCTGAGCGTCTGTAATTTAGGGACACTCAGGCCTTTCTCCCAGAGTTGTGCCTGGAACTGCTCTGCAAATGATCTCTATGTGAATTCTATCCCGTGATGGGTATTTCCAAATTGGATACGTATTTTTAAATATGAGTACAAACTACATATTTTTAAATATGAGGACAAACTACTTTTTGAGCCCCAGGATGTGCTGTGGATCTCTGCCAAAAATTTGAAGGTAGCATGAAAAATTGTGTGTGTTTGTGTATGTGTTGTGGTTTTGCCATAATTTTTTTAAACACCTGCTGTTTATGGGGTCATGTTTTACTCCTCTTAGCGAGGAGGCTTTTCTTTTTTTCTCTACTGACTCTGTTGACTGAAAGCAAGTAGTATGTGCTCTTAAGTTTCCCCTTGAGAGAATTTTGGTATCATGAAATGGAAGTATTAGTACAGTTTAAAATGGAAAAAGGTACTGAACAATCCTTTAAGGATTTAAATATACTCCATTAACTGTTGTTCAGTAGAAGTAATATCATCAAATGATTTAGTCCACTATTGTTGCTGTTTTTTTCTAGAACGTTACTGAATTAGAAATCTAGCTTTTTGATTGCTGTGTTTTGCCATCAATCTGTAAAACATATGAAGTCTTTCAGGCTTTCAAATGTAACTGTCGTACAAAGTCTACATCTCATGGCAATTTTCACAAAGCAGTGTTTTCTCAGCCTGCAAATATTTATTCTGCCATTGATCTTTAGGGATCGTCTAACATTTTGTCTAAGCACAAAAGCTTTTACTATTTTCATAAAATTAATTATAGACCTTTTAGAGGGGAATCTAGCTTATAAATGATTTTCTTGACAACTAGTTTAACACTATTTTCTTCCTAAACAGAGGATGCTTTTTCTTTGTCTTGCCAAGATAGGAATACTACAGATTTGGATTTAAGGGAGTGGGAATGAAGCTCAATACTAATACACTGTATGCTACCAGTATAGATGTTTTAGTTAAAATATTATTAAAACAATATAAAAATATTTTTATTAAAAAATAGTAGTTTTTTTGTTAGAAAAACTATTGATTAGCTTATTCTCTTGTTATCAAAGGTTTACAAAGCCCTCTTGGAGAAGCAGGTTCCTGTGGGAACCTGGTTAAATGTCCCAAGCTAGCAGAGTGTTTTTACTGCAATAAGACAGTGATTAACTGTGTCCCACTGACCACTGGCCTGATAAGGTAAGAGACTGACTCTGCCTCCAAAGAATTACTGCAGTTGCCACAATTTTCTGCTTTATATCAAGAGGTTAAGTAACCTTGGAATTAAATTCTGGAATTGCAGAATTTCAGAGTTATAAAGGACTTTAGAAATCACAACTCACGTTTTACAGATGAAGCACTATAAAATACATGTGTTACTTGTTAATTAACTGCTTTACAAATCTTTGTGGCCTTTGCTATATTGGGCTGTTTGAACATTAGGGAGTATCAGTAAACTACAAAAATTGTTTTTTCCAATTCTCATGATGTGGATTCTTCACCTCATCTAAGTAACTGAAGTGAGAAAAAGGAAAATATTTGAAGAAATAAAGATGAAAAATTATATGAATCTATATATGTGATAACATGGCTTAGAACTATACTCATACCACACACTAGTACATGTAAAACTGGTGAAATCTGAATCAAGTCAGTGGATTATATCAATGTCAAGTTCCTGGTTTTGATATTGTGTTATTGTTATATAAGAGGTAGTTATTAGGGCCAGGCATGGTGGCTCATATCTGTAATCCCAGCACTTTGGAAGGCCGAGGTGGGCAGATCACTGAGGCCAGGAGTTCGAGACCAGCCTGGCCAACATGTTAAAATCCTGTCTCTAAAAAAAATTTGTTTTTAAAAATGTAGTTATTGGGAGAAACTGCATAAAGGTTAAATGGGAACTCACTACTATTTTTGCAAATTCTTGTAATTTTATAATTATTCTACAATAAAAATTTAAAAATATGGATAGCTACTATGAAATTGTTTTGTTGATATGATTTTATATTTATAAGCTATAGGTGGTTAGAATTTAATATAAAAATAATTACAACATGAGACACTGCTTTAGCTCTCAGCCCTTTGACCATTCCTCATGACTCCCTAACTGTTCATATTTTCAGAAGTTGTTTTCTTGATGTTCTTCATAGAAAACTGATTAATATTCATGGTTTTGGAGACCAGCTCTATTGAAGGCCCCAGATATTTCTGTCTGGCTCAGATGTCCCATTCAAACTCCAACTCTTTACTAGATTGTTCCTGCTACATCCTTGCATGGTGTCTGTCACAAAGTAGGCTTTCAAGAAATATTAGATGAATGAATGAATGAATAATAAATAAATAACTTTGCAAATATGCTTAAGATATGCGTACTTGAAAGTCCCAAAATCTTATAGTAAAACAAAACCATATTTCTTCCCACTACGTTCACCCACCAAACTTGCTCACCCTGGCAATTTCTGTATTTCTCCCATTTCTACTATTTTCCAACCCAAGCAAGCTTTTAAAATGTAAGCTGCCTTGGACTCTTCCTTTACTTTCATTCACCATATATGTCTAAGCAGTTATCTCTTATGTCCATTTTCCTCTCAAATATCCTTTATATTTGTCCCTTCTATTCCATTTCTATGGCTATTGTGTTAGCATTTTGTTGTTGTTGTTGCTAAATGTTTCTCATCTTTCTTCCTCTTCTTAGCCTTGATTCATCTTCAGTCTATTTTGTACACTAATTCCTGTTCAATGTTTCCCACTGGTCAGGTTACCAGACTAAGAGCATGATCGTAATCCTTGATGCTACCTATGGAGTGCTGACTGTATACCAGGCACTGTGATACTTCCTGTACGTGTATTATCTCATTTACTCTTTATGGCAGCCCTGTGAAGTAGGCATCATTTATCCCCATTTCAAAGATGAGAACACCAAAGGTACAAGAGATTTACAATGTGTCACATTTTTTCAAGTAGCAGAGCAAGGATATGAATTCGGGTTAACCTGGTTACAATAATTGTAAAACACCGTGCTCCTAAATATAAATTCATTTTGTTCCTTCATTAAAATATACCCAGCAGAACTCAACCTGGCAAAAACAGAAGCTCAATGAATCACAGGTATTGGAAGCACTTGATTAAATGAGTTGAACTGAGCAAGGTGCATACTGAAAGCTCCCACTGACCTTCATGCATGTCCATTTGTTCCAGCTCACAGCGTCCACTCCCAGCCCTTTCAAATCTCAGAGAGATTTTATGGTTTGTTGTTGCCCTCAGGTATAAATGAATAGTCTTTTTTTTTTTTTTTTTTTTGGTAATTGAGCTCAGTGTAATAAATAAATAATAATAATTTTGTTGTTGCTTTCAGGTCATAAATAGTCTTTTTTTTTTTTTTTTTTTTAAATGGAGTCCAGTTCAATGTGATAAACCAAATGTTAATCTCATTTCATTGAAAACTTCTTCCCATTCCCAGTTGAGTTTTGCTCCAGGCTTGGAAGTCTGCAGTGGAGGAGTGAGGGAACTCAGCTGCTTTTCCTCTCCTAAGCTCCCCTTCTCCCTCATTAGTTTCTCGTTTTACTTCTTCAATGCTGCAAGAGGGAAGGAGAAAAGGTAACATGGGAAAAGCTCTTACTTAACTGCATGGTTATGACTGACATTGGTGCCCTTAGGAGTGGCAAATAACCCGAGGTAATTTGTCTCTTGGAAGCCTTCTGGGAGCCTTCTACTGCGTTTCTGGCCAGGTAACAATCTAGTCCCTGAGCTTCTAGAAGTCTGCCTGACACTGCCCCTTCAGCAGGAGTCTGCTGTGAGAATCTGACTGGCTCCCTTCACAGGTGCTTGCGTCAAGCCCACAGCTGGCTGTGAACTTAGCCTTCCCTCTCTTTACTCTTGACCATTACATGCTCATTTCATTCCAGCCCACCATTTTTGCTTATTTTCCTCTCCCACGTTTCCTACTCTGCCAATCTAAATGTAATTCCCATCTAATCTCAGGGCACAGCTTTTTCCATGAAGCATTGCCTTATTTACTCCTTCCCACAGTGATTCTCCCAAAGGAAAGTCCCAAGCACTCTAGTCTGTACCAAAAGAGAAAAGAAGAAATCAGTTTTACTTAAGAAGCTTGAGTACATATATTAAATAGTGACCCCAGGGAACACATGATTTTAACATTCCACATAATTAAATATGAAGTAGACATAGGCACTTCTGCTGCTTACTGAAACACATGATTGCCTCAAGGAAATGCACTTCTATAATTGTTTGAGCTACAAGCTCCTTTTTTTTTTTTTTTTTTTTCATGGAATGTCATTTTCACTTGAAAGAATGACTGACAAAAACACCCAACTGTGGTTATAGGAGCTGGGTATTTGGCAGATATTTTCTCAAATGTAAAAGAAGCGAGTCTGTCATTTCAAGGAAAACAACTGACAGTGTTTATTGCCAATGATAAAATGAGCTTTAAAGCGAAGATTAGAACTTGGGAAAACTTGCAACCGGCATGATGAGCTTGATAATTTATGGTGGTTTTGTAGCTATAGGTATACATTCTTTGATACAGCTCCTTTCAAGAGGCGGAGATTACTTTCCCTCCCCTTGATTGTGGAGTCAATTTTTTCTAATGACTAGAATATGGCTGAATTGATGAGCTATCGTATTGAGATTAGCTATAAAATGACTGTGGCTCCCATCTTGAGTGGACCATCTTGCTCTCTGTGTCTCTGTGTCCCCCTCTCTTTCTCTTTCCCTGCCACCCCTCTTTCTTTTGAACTGCTCACCATGGGACAATCCACCAGGTTGTAAGGTGGCCCTGAGAGAGGGAAGCCAGCTGAGGACACACTCAAGCAGCCTCTGGAGAGGCCACGTGGTAAGGAACTGAGGCTTGCCAGAAACCATGGGAGTGAACTTGGGAGTAGATCTTCTGAAGCAGCCGAAAGGCACATGAGTGAGCTTGGAATTAGACCATCTTTCAGTTGAGTCCTAATATGACCACAGTCCAGTCAACAGCTTGACTGCAACCTCTTAAATGATTTCAAGCCAGAACCATCTAGCTAAGCCACTCTTGGATTCCGTACCCAAAGAAAGTGTGAGATAATAAAAGTTTATTGTTTTAAGTTGCTGAGTTAAGGGTAATTTGCTATGCAACAAAAGATAATTAATATAACAGGTTTCTAATATTTAAAGCTTTTCTGATAAGAGCAGTGGTGATATTAGCAAAGATTGGTTTTTTGTTTTGGGGCTTTTGTGGGGGCTTATAAAACTAAACATATCAGTGAAAGATCTTGAGAGAACCGATAATCAATAAATGATGTTATAAAATTATGCATTCGTAAATGAGCCATTCAAAGTGCAAGATAGATCTATACACTTTTAACATAACAGAGCATAAAAAGTTCATTGATATGGTATCTAGGTTGCAACTAGTCTTTAAGGAACTACCATTTTGTTTTGTTTGTTTTGTTTGGAGACAGGGTCTTTGTCTGCCAGCTTCGAGTGGAGTGGTACAATTCTAGCTCTTAGTTCACTGCAACTTTGGACTCCTAGATTCAGTGCTGCTCCCATCTCAGCCACCTGCACACCAGGCTAATTTTTTAAATTTGTTGTAGAGACAGAGTCTTGCTATGTTGCTTCGGCTGGTCTTGAACTCCTGGCACCAAGCAATACGCTTGCCTTGATTTCCCAAAATGCTGGGATTACAGGCATGAAACACTGTGCTAAGGCATCATCTGTTAAGTACTGCTGTAGGATCAAAGAGCAATGCCCACTGCTATCTGGAAAAACTGTTACAACACTCTTTTCTTTTACAATTACTTATCAGTGTAAAGCATGGTTTTCTTCATGTATTTCACCCAAAACAATGTACTGCAACAGCTTAAATTCAGAAGCAGATATGAGGAACCAAATGTCTCCAATGGTACTAGACATGGAAGAGATTTGCAAAAATGAAAACAGTATCCCTCAGCTTACTACATTTTTTATTTTAGAAAATAGTTATTTTTCATAGAAAATGTTATTATTGTAAATCTGTTTTAGTTCTTTGTAAATCTGGATATCAGCCCTTTGTCAGATGGGTAACCTGCAAAAATTTTTTCCCACTCTGTTGGTTGCCGATTCACTCTAATGACTGTTTCTTTTGCTGTGCAGAAGCTGTGGAGTTTGATTAGGTCTCATTTGTCTATTTTGGCTTTTGTTGCCAATGCTTTTGGTGTTTTGGTGATGAAGTCCTTGCCTACGCCTATGTCCTGAATGGTTTTGCCTAGATTTTCTTCTAGGGTTTTTATGGTGTTAGGTCTTATGTTTAAGTCTTTAATCCATCTGGAGTTAATTTTAGTGAAAGGTGTCAGGAAGGGGTCCAGTTTCTGCTTTCTGCACATGGCTAGCCAGTTTTCCCAACAGATTTACAAGAAAAAAAACAAACAAGCTCATTCTAAAGTGGGCAAAGGAAATGAACAGATACTTTACAAAAGAAGACATACATGAAGCCAACAAACACATGAAAAAATGCTCATCATCACTGGTCATCAGAGAAATGCAAATCAAAACTGCATTGAGATACCATCTCATGCCAGTTAGAATGGCCATCATTAAAAAATCTGGAGACAACAGATGCTGGAGAGGATGTGGAGAAATAGGAACACTTTTACACTGTTGGTGGGAGTGTAAATTAGTTCAACCATTGTGGAAGACAGTGTGACGATTCCTCAAGGACCTAGAAATAGAAATTCCATTTGACCCAGCAATCCCATTACTGGGTATGTATCCAAAGGATTACAAATTGTTCTACTATAAGGACACGTGCACACGCATGTTCATTGCAGCACTGTTTACAATAGCAAAGACCTGGAACCAACCCAAATGCCCATTGATGATAGACTGGACAGGGCAAATGTGGCACATATACACCATGGAATATTATGCAGCCATCAAAAACGATGAGTTCGTGTCCTTTGTAGGGACATGGATGAACCTGGAAACCATCATTCTCAGCAAACTGACACAAGAGCAGAAAATCAAACACCGCATGTTCTCACTCATAGGTGGGTGTTGAACAATGAGAACACATGGACACAGGGAGGGGACCACTACACACTGGAGTCTGTTGGGGGGAAACAGGGGAGGGACAGTGGGGGGTGGGGAGTTGGGGAGAGACAACATGGGAAGAAATGCCAGATATAGATAATGGGGAGGAAGGCAGCAAATCACACTGCCACATGCGTACCTATGCAACAATCTTGCATGTTCTTCACATGTACCCCAAAACCTAAAATGCAATAAAAAATAAATAAATATAAAAAATGAAAAAAAGGAAAATGTTATTATTGTTCATTTTAAATGAATTGTATTAGTTATATTTTACTATGTAAAAATTACCCAAACATTTAGCAGCTTAAAACAGTTGATATTCATTATCTCAATGTTACTGTGGGTCAGATGTCCAAGTGCAGCTTAGTTGGATATCTCTGACTCAGGGTCTCTCACAAAGCTATAACTGTCAGTGGGGCGATAGTCATCTTAAGGCTTCACTGGGCGAGGATCTGTTTTTAAACTCACTATATGACTAGTAACAGGTCTCAGGTCCTCACTGCTATTTGGCCAGAGACATTGGTTCCTTACCACATGGATCTTTCCATAGGACAACTCTCAACATGGTAGCTGGTTTTCCTCAGAGAGAGAAACGGTGATTCAGAGAGAGAAAGAGCAAGACAGAAGCCACAGCCTTTTTGTAACCTACTATCTGAAGTAACATTCCATCATTTCTGCTGTAGTCAAGGGAATGAATAAGTCCAGTCCACACTCAAGTGAAGTGGATTACACCAGGGCATGAAGACTAGGAGGCAGGGATCACTGGGCCACCAAGAAGCTGCATATCATATGAATTAACAAATATTGCATATATTTCTCAGTGTTTGTTTCTAATAAGATAATTGTAAATAGATATAACTCACATAAACAGAAGCTATTAGGGGGTTCTCAACAATGTATAAGAGTGTAAACGTGTTTATTTGTTTTTGAGACAGGGTCTCACTCTATCTCGCACACTGGAGTGCAGTGACATGATCTCAGCTCACTGCAACCTCTACCTCCCGGGTTCAAGCGACTCTCCTGTCTCAGCCTCCCAAGTAGCTGGGAGTACAGGTGCACACCACCACACCCAGCTAATCTTTGTATTTGTAGTAGAGATAGGATTTTACCATGTTGGCCAGGCCGGTCTCAAATTCCTGCCCTCCCTGGTAGAAAGGGGAGGGCAGAGAGCTGTTCTTGTGTCTGTTTCTTTTTAATTGACTTCAGTTCAAAATAATTCTTATGTCGAAGAGGCACATTCTTCAATCCTTCACAGGTAAGAATTATTTTTGTACAAAGTAATTTAGAAATCTCTAAGATAGTTGGTATTGGTTAAAAATAAATTTAGTTTCATGGAAATTTTAGATAAATTCACAGAGTGAATTATGTCATGTCCGGGCTCCCTCCTAAAGAAGGTATCATCAACAACTCACTGGCAGTGTTGGGTTAAAAGAAAGGGTGGGATGTATCCTTTAGCATTTTTATTTTTAGCACTGTTGAATGAGCATAACACTTTTTTATAATTACGTAGAGTTACATAAAATGACCAGTTTTCTTTTTCATTACGTTTGAACATTGTTGGTTTGACTAAGGAGATTTGCTTAATAGCTAGGTAATTAAGTAATACACTCTAAGACCATGGCTGAAGAGATTAAAATACAAAATCTATACTTTTAGTCATGCTCTGCAGAGGTTACAGTCTAAGTAGATAAATTTAAGACTTCTAACTAAAGATCATAACAATATTTGGAACTTACATATACATATATACATACCATATATATGGACTGTATATATACTTAAAATGTATTTAATATTTATTTATTTGCCTTTTTTTGAGACAAGTTCTTTCTCTCTTTCCCAGGCTGGGGTGTAGTGGTGCCAGCGTGGGTCACTGCAGCCACAACTTCCTGGGCTCAAGCGTTCCTCCCACCTCAGCCTCCAGAGTAGCTGGGACTACAAGTGCATGACACCACACCAGGCTAATGTTTCCCATTGCAAAGCTCATATCATCACAACTAAGACCAGTAGGAACCATTTCAAGCTGGCCTGAATTTCCCTTTAAAAGGACCCCATCAATCTTCAAAATGATCCTAACTTTCTAGCATAAGATTTCCCTGGCTCACTTTGTGCTTCTCCTGCCCCAGACTTGGTATCACATATTTCTTTAAGGAGTCCTGCTTCATTGTACTGAGAAATGGTATTAAAGCCCAGAATTTAGACACTAGGGTGCTCTTTTCTACTGGGTTGGCCATGATTCTAGCCATTTCTGCCTGTACATCTAGAAAAAAATATAATCTTAAAAATCATGAGTTCACGATATTTCCAATTCTGTTTAACATTAGAGTGTTTTACATTGTTCTTTTGTTTTCTTTTTAAAAAAACTTTTATTTTAGTGGTTCATATGTAGGTTTGTTATCTAGGTAAACCCATGTCACGGGAGTTTGGTGTACAGATTATTTCATTACCCAGGTATTAAGCATAGTACCCAATATTTTTTCTCATCCTCTTTCTCCTTCCAACCTTCACTCTCAAGAAAGCCCCAGTCTCTGCTGTTCCCTGTGTTGTTTGTTTGTGTCTATGTATTCTTGTTGTTTAGCACTCATTTATAAATAAGTGAAAACATGGAGTATTTGGTTTTCTGTTCCTGAATTATTTTGCTTATGATAATGGCCTTCAGCTCCATCCATGCTGCTGCAAAAAACATGATCTTATTCTTTTTTATGGCTGCATAGTATTCCATGGTGTGTATATACCACATTTTCTTTATCTGGTATCTCATTGTGGTTTTGATTTGCATTTCTCTAATTATTAGTGATGTTGAACATTTTTTATATGCTTTGTGGCTGCAAGCATGTCTTCTAACTGGGTCTTTTCTTCCCTTACAATGAAATTTTTGATTGCCAGAGATCTTTGGCAAAGTCTTAGAGAATGCCTCTTTTCCCTTTTTTGTTTTGCTTTCTGTGGAAGGAATATCTAGTTGTATAGCTAATTTGTGCTCGCTGCCTTAGAAAGTTTAGGAAGAGGCCGGGCGCGGTGGCTCAAGCCTGTAATCCCAGCACTGTGGGAGGCCGAGGCGGGTGGATCACAAGGTCAAGAGATCGAGACCATCCTGGTCAACATGGTGAAACCCCGTCTCTACTAAAAATACAAAAAATTAGCTGGGCATGGTGGCGCGTGCCTGTAATCCCAGCGACTCAGGAGGCTGAGGCAGGAGAAGTGCCTGAACCCAGGAGGCAGAGGTTGCGGTGAGCCGAGATCGCGCCATTGCACTCCAGCCTGGGTAACAAGAGCGAAACTCCGTCTCAAAAAAAAAAAAAAAAAAAAAAGAAAGTTTAGGAAGACTACTTAAGGCTTATCTTTTCATCCCTGTGGAATGTGGGCTCAAGGATATTGCTGAGGGACATACACCAGGCTGTGCTCAGAGTCACGCCTCTCCCCTGATTATTAAGGCCTTACTACCAGATTGGATTTGTCAGAGTGGGATGCCTTACTGAATCTGAGTTACCCACCCTCCTCAGGAGGGTCCTGCAGTCTCATTCACATAAAATTTCATTAGGTTTTTCTTTCAGTTCTCCAACATCGGGACCCAAATCTTTAATAGTAGGTGTTGTGACTTCTTCTGCACACTCAATTGATTTATATAAAACTTTTCACTAGTCTCAAAGCAAAGTGGTACACAATCATACTTTCAATTCATGACATAAACCTGGTATTTAATTAATTAGACATAAGTGAACAATCTTATGGAAATAATATTTCCTAGGTTTTTTTTTACTTGGAGCTTTTTGGTTTTTTTTTTGTTTTGTTTTGTTTTGTTTTTTGTTTTTTGTTTTTTTTTTTTTACTGCTAGATTACTCTCTAAGTCTCATTTGTACACATATAACCTTGGATGCTTATAAACTATATTGTTTTACATAATTTTACATTTTACAAATGTAATGAACAGAAACTTTTCCATAATCTTGAGGTAACAATCATTTGATGAATGTTGGGTATTTGAATTATTTTCATTCTATACTATTCAAAATAGCCCTGCTTTAACGATCATTATAAAAACTATTATTGGCCAGGCATGGTGGCTCAGGCCTGTAATCCCAGCACTTTGGGAGGCTGAGGCAGGTGGATCACCTGAGGTCAGGAGTTCAAGACCAGCCTGGCCAACATGGTGAAACCCCACATTTACTAAAAATACAAGAATTAGCTGGGCATGGTAGCTGGCGCCTGTAATCCCAGCTACTTGGGAGGCTGAGACAGGAGAATCACTTGAACCTGGGAGACAGAGGTTGCAGTGAGCCAAGATCACGCCACTGTACTCCAGCCTGGGTGATAGAGTGAGACTCTGTCTCAAAACAAATAAACAAACAAAAAACCTATTACTGAGGACTGACGTTTGATATTGATAATACAAATGTATTCATACTGATACTTTTAGAGTGCTTTCAAAACATTCCTACGTCAGAGTTGTTAAGGGAATTAAAAAAGATAAATGATGTTAACTTAGTCCGTAGCACAGATACTAGTACTTAGACTTTAATCTATATTAGTTCTCATCCTCCAGATAATGAGTTTGATCTACTGATCCTCATTAGTGAAGCAAAAATAATCTGTTCAGAAGTCTTTCTGAATTCACTGCTGGTGTTTCTTTTCTATTTGGCATCACATATGAAGCATTTCTTTTAAAGCACATGCCAATTTTTTTCAAAGGGATCTTTGTTCTCAGGTGATCCATTATTTGTGGTATCACTGCAGAATTTGGGACAAATTTCAACTTATATCATAGAACTCCTCAGTGTCTTTATTATTCAATCCCCTCACTCCTTCCCTTATGACTCCAAGCACATTCTTCCTCCTCTCACTGCCAGAGTGGTTTCAGAATATTCTGTAGTAAGTTCTCAGAAGCCTATTGTGCAGTAACAAAGAATTCCAGCAGTGAGCTGTGAGTTCCGTCTTTGCTGGCTTTCCCAAGTGGAAGGCTACACTCATCCTTCACTAATGGCAGACTAGGACAAGCATTGCCCAGGCCTGCAAGCTTGTTAAGCAGTAGGAACCCAAGCAAGAACTCATCATGCTAATCAAACCTGTTGGGTGGATATGTGGGCAGGTGTTGAAGAACTTTTCTGGAAGAAGTACACACAATCTTGTCGTAAAGGGGGTATGGGTGTGGGAACAACTGGGAATGAGATCCCCTAGAGCTCCTTTCCTTTCCCAGTCATCTAGGAATTTGATTCAGTGTTTCATGTTCTTTTGAATCTTTCAGGGGATGTTTACAAAGGTTTTTTGTTTTGTTTTGTTTTTCCGTAACCTTTTTTTGTTTTAGTCGAGGGGATCCAGAAAGTAATCATGGACCTTGTAGATGAGTTTAAAGATGAATTTCCCACCATCCTAGGATTATCACAGTCTAATCAGGTAAGGTGATTTTATAACCTTCAAAAAGAATACAAAAATTATTTTCTATTTTTAGTATTGTAACAATCATTTAATACTTGATTTTGAGAACAGTGCTCAAACTTAAGAAAATACTAATTTTGCCTCAGAAAAACAAATTTCAAATATTCTCATTAAGAGAGGTCTATGGGAAGCAGAGAGATTGTGGACCAAGAAGTGAGGTAAATCAAAAATTAAGTTTAAAGACAATCACTATGTCATTAGGTTAAAAACCTGGCAATCTCTCATAGCTACAATTGCAATGTAAAATCAGAAAAATACCTAAGATATTCTTCAGCAAAAATCTATGTCAATTAAATCAGTGCAAAAACTTGAGATAAATTGTAACAATGGAAAGATAAATACAACATGGATGTGTGTTTTAATACTGAAAGAAAACAGTAGCATCAGTCTAAACAAAGTATACATGTATATTTTGTAAACTTCTGTTCCAAAAAGGATTTGAAACAGATAAAATAATGGGAGTGAAGCAGGAGTGAGGTATATATTTTGAAGAGACATAAAGTCAGGAAAAAGTAACATCTGTTTAGGGAACACATATAACCTAATTTACTCAAAGGTTCACAGCCCTTAATGGAAAAATGTGGTTCAGTTATTTTAATCACAGTTGGAATAGAATATGCTATGAGGGTACATGGTACAGTAACAATCCTCTTATCCAGAAGTCAGACTCTTGGCAATGTCAAACATGAAGTACATAGACAAAACCTGGAAGTTAACAAAAAGCACTCTGAGTAAAACAGTAATCACAAAGTATACACATTTCATTCCAAAGGAGAAGTGATAGAGCTACCTTTAACCATACATGCAGACAACCCGCCATTAGACATTTACTAGACACCTCGCTATTGCTTGGGACTGGAGAGAAGAAATACAGAGATAAATAAGACATGATCCTTTCTGCCAATGAGCTTAATCAAATGGAGATAGAGTTGTAAACAAGTAATTGCATTAGAATAAGGTAACTGTTATACCTCTATATCTAATTTTGAGGAGTCAGCAACTCTACTAAGCAATGTCAGAGAAGGCTTCATGGAGGAAGGATGCTTTTAAGTTGGGTTCCAAAGGATAAATAGTAGTTCTCAAGGTAAAGAAAAGGGTGGGAATAGTGGGTAGGGGCCGGAAGCATATTCCATTGGCAGTGTGGTTTAACATAGTATGTTTCCAAAATGTCAAATAAATGTAAATTAAAGGCATGTAGGATAGAGGGGTTGAGGCAGGAAATAGTAGAAAACAGGAAATGTAACCAGGAGTTATGATGTGGAGGTCTTTGTATGCCATGTGAAAAAGACTGGACTTTCCTGTATATGTAACACAGATATCAGTCACAGAAAGGTTTTGGTCTTGGAAATGACATTCAGTTTGCACATTGAAAATACTTCTTTAGTGGTAATGAAGTCTGAATGGAGGCAGAGCTTCTAGGAATATTTTGTTGCAAATGACAGCTAAGAACAAGGACATTAACACTGGGAATAGAAAGAATGAGTTGAACACAAGAGATACTAAGCGTATTTTGAAACTGACAGTGTGGGATGAGAGAGAATATGTAGAGGTTGAGGAAGATTCTGGATTTCATGGGTGGCTAGAAGAATGGTGATCCTATTAACTAGGATCCAAGACAAGATGAGGAAGAGCAGCTTTGGAGATAATGAGTTTGATTGGATAGCAGTTTAAGAGGTCATGCTACATCCTGTCCAAGCCTTGGAGTTGAGTTATAAATTGCATATGTAGGTTGGAAGTGCAAGGGAAGCCCAGGCTGAGGATGTATATTTGGGAATCATCAGTGTATAGTATGTTGTTATAGTGTAGAGTTAAACCATGTGTTTAACTAACTGTAGTGCACATTTAAACCTAAATTACAATCATCACTGCTCAAGAAGATTGTGTAGTAGCATGAGGGCATAGGATAGAGCCCCCAACAATGCCATTGTTTAAAGGGGTTAGCGGGGAATCAGGAAAGAGTAGAATGAAGAGAATGAAATTCTGTGAAGCCACAGAAGTGGAGAGAAAAAGGAGAGAGAGATTAGCAGCAGTCAGAATCCTCAAAGATGTCAGATATAAGGTACATTTTTGAAAGTTACTTTTCATGTCAGTAAAAATTTAGCCAACACTAAGGGTAAAATTTTAGTTACCCAGAAAATTTACTTATGTGGAACCCCCCATTCACCAATAATGCTTGCTGTGTACTTAAACTCTTGTTTAGCAAAAATAATTTTCTGTTCTTTGATCTGAATAGGAGGTAATTGTTATACACACAGATGATTCAAATCACTGAGCCCATACATTTCTAAAAATAAATTAACTGATAGGTATTCTTGTTTACCATTGAATCGGTTGAGTTTTAACTGTCAGGACCTGCTGAACTCCCTTAGCGATAGTAGAGTTCTGGGACTTGTAGAATGGACTCCAGATGGTACAATAGAAGACAATACTGATTTAGCCTGTAAGACAATAGCCCTGGGGGAGGTGGACATTGCCAGTGTCAGTCATCACAGGAAGAGGTGGGCATGTTAGATATATGACACCAGAATGCAGAAGGTTGGCCTTTGGCTGTCAGGGGAAGCAACTTTGCTTTCTGCCTTTGGCTGGTCCTCTCTTGGGCCTAGTGTTTGAGGAGGGGTGACACTGAAGTGTAGGAGTCTGCAGGCACAGTGGTAAGATGGCATGCAGATGCTGGTCAGATCAGCTAAGCAGGAGAGATAAGTCTTAAGAGTTTCTGAGGGCAAACTGCGTTTTCTAATACTGTGTCTTAGACTTGGCATCCGGTTGCTCCCCCTCTTTGCATTCCCCTAGCCTTGGTATAAAGTCTTTTGAAACATTGGAGGCAATTTTTGGCTATGCTCTGGAGTAGGAAGGAAAGAGATGTACATATCTGGTCAAGGTCAAATAGCTCAGGCCATCACAGTAGAAATTATTGAGAAAACCTCAGGGTGAATCCTAGGAAGCCGGAGACAGCTGTGGAAAATCTCATTATCTTTTTCAAGTTTTGATTCTCCCACCACTGCTGAAATCAGAGAAACTGGGGTTTGAATTAATCAAATAAATGGCGACTTCATTCATTCATTTTTATTTTCTGAATAGCTTCATTATCACTAGAACCATAAGCAGGGTTTATGATGACATCAATTGATATTGTGATCCCAAAAGATAAAGCTCTGAATTCCTATTTCCAACTAATTGAAGTCATTTACTTATAGAACTTTGCCCAACTCAGAGAGAAACATAAAGTTAATTAGTTACTTTATTTCTCATTTTCAAAACACTTGACATTGCTCTTTTCCCACCATTTCCTTCAAAGAATGTGTTGCTGAGATTGGCAAGAAACTTGAGTAGTTAGGGGATATTTTCTTGTATTTGAAGTTATTTGCTCTTCAAATATAAATTATGTGGAAAACATTACTAATACTCAGTTGTTAGCCAGATTATTTTTAAAAGGTTAGATTATAAGTGCTGCAAATTTTTTAATTTCCAGGATGATCCATACTTCCCAAAAACACAGTGGAAGGAATGGTTTTAAAAATATTTAGAGGGCTTTATTATTTGGGTTGTATCTTAAATTTCTAAATTTTGTGATTAGTATTTAAATCTTCTCCTCCCCAGGCATGTATTTATTTAGGAAAAGGCCATTTTGCTGGCCTAGAACAAAAAAAGATTTGATGGGAGTGATGATGAAATTTTTGTAGAGGAATATACGTAGAATACAATCAGAATAATGCTTACTAAATTGTTCTTACTGGATAAAAATTTTGAAGGAACTTTTCTTTTTAAGGCTGGAAAAGTTAATTTAATTTAATTTAATTAATTAATGTATTTTGAGACAGAGTCTCGCTCTGTCACAGAGGCTGAAGTGCAATGGCACAATCTCTGCTCACTGCAACCTCTGCCTCCTGGATTCATATATATATGTAAAGATTTAAGGGCTGGGCCTGGTGGCTCACACCTGTAATCCCAGCATTTTGGGAGGTCGAGGTCAGGAGTTTGAGATCAGCCTGGTCAGCATGGTGAAACCCCATCTCTACTAAAAATATAAAAATTAGCCAGGCGTGGTGGTGCTCGCTTGTAATCCCAGTTACTCGGGAGGCTGAGGCAGAAGAATTGCTTGAACCTGGAAGGCAGAGGTTGCAGTGAGCTGAGATTGTGCCATTACACTCCAACTTGGACCACAAGAATGAAACTCCATTACCAAAAAAAAAAAAAAGATTTAAGTACATGACAGGGAATTCAAGGGGTTTCGTGGAGGGATAGAATTATTGGACATTGAATAAACACAGGATACTATGCACAATGTAGTTATGCAGTAGTCAGTCTCTGTCAGAAGTAGTTTTAATAATGCATTGGAGAATTACAACAGTTACTTTTCAAAGGCCTATTTTTCAGAAAAGAGAACCTGCACAGAAAACATCCAAAATCAGGATGGCTATTGCTTTAGCCAAGATTAATCGAGAAACATTAATTCAAGGATTAAACAGCATATCCAGATCCTCCAAATCAGTGGCCAAACTTCTGCATCCTCAGCTTGCATGCAGACTTTTAGAGCTAAGGCACATATCTGCTCGTCTGCTGAGGGAAGTTAACGTGCCAAGGCAACCCCTGTATAACATGCAGGTAAGGGAATACTGCATATGCACAAGGACCCCTTTTAAAGAAACTGTTTTGAATTTGCAAAATTTGAAAAGTAAAATGTAGTGAACCTGATTTTCTATGTGTAAAACAAAAATACTTGGATAAGAGAAATGAATGGTTGGGACTTTTTAAAATACAGTGTAATCTTTGGTTTAAATAACTTTGAAAGGAAAAGCAATGTGGATTTTCTTCTACCTTACTGTTTAATTGAACTGTATGAAACTGTCCATTTCAAATGGTGCAACTTAAATACATGCATGCAAATTACCATTTATGTTAAATCTAACAGAAATCCTACAACTAGCCTTAAAAATTGTATTTTATTTTTTTCCTCATAACTTTGTTATGTTTCCAAGATAACTTTTGCTTGCCATAATATATTGAGTATATTTACCTGTAAATTCAAATTATATTTTCTACATTGTCTTACTGAGGATCTGTTATATTTTGTTGAGGATAACAACTCTTAAAAAGCTTTTTTGGAACCAATTTTTTGTTTTCTAAACTTTGAGTTTTTCAATGTGGGCATTATACAAAGCATCCTAAATTTCACCACAAAAGATTCAGAATTTTGCAAGTCTGGCACGTAAACTCCAGGATGAATTAATTTGAACTCTTTGTTGAAGGAGAAGAAAATGAGGCTCAAATTGAATTAAACCAAAAAAGAAGATGAATTAGCTCCCGTAAACAATCCAGAGCTGTTAAGATTCCCGACATAGCTGGATGCTGGTATTCAAACGAGACCTTCCGGATCCTTTCTCGCTTTTGCTCCTGTTCTTGGTTCTGCTTTCTCTCTTGATGCCATTATTAGGCTGGCTTTCCCCTCGAAGTTGCAAGATAATTTGCAGCTGTTCCATGGCTGTATTCTTCCAGGTTGAATTCCAGCAGAAAAAAAGAGAGAGAAAACCTCTGACTCCTCATCCCTGGCAAAGTCTCCAGGTTCACTCCAAGAGCACAGCTTATGTGGTCAGTGCTTACCTCTAAACCAAGGACACGAGACGCACTGATTGGCCTGGAATTTGATTGCTTACCTATCCCTAGAGCTGGGGTTGCAGCCCTGTCCAGATCCACATGAATTGAGAGTGGTGTGGAATGGGGGAATACGCAAGCAAAAATCTGGGTTGCTTTAAGATGGTAAGAAAATGGATGCTGGTTGGCTAAAATCAACAAGTACCCTTCATGTAGGAGTCTCTCTTTAATCAAAGATTTTGGTATTTCTAGAAAGCATCATATATTTCAGCTACAAATTGCCTGAAAGCAGCATTTATAAAAGACTCTTTTATAATTTCTGATGTCCAAGAAAGTAAAAAATGGTGTGTATTTGCTAACCACTGGTTTCTTTATGAACTGCAAGCCTTATTCCTGTATCTTTAGATCATTAAAAAGAAACACAGCTGTGGCTCATGTCTGTAATTCCAGCTCTTTGGGAGGCCGAGGTGGGTGGATCATTTGAAGTCAGGAGTTTGAGACTAGCCCAGCCAGCATGGTGAAACCCTGTCTCTACTAAAAATACAAAATTAATCAGCATGGCGATGCACCTGTAGTCTCAGCTACAGGAGAGGCAGGAGAATCACTTGAACCTAGGAGGCAGAGGTTGCAGTGAGTCAAGATTGCACCACTGCACTCTAGTTTGGGCAACAGAGCAAGACACTATTTCAAAAAAGAAAAGAAAAGAAAAGAAAAAAAATGATGAACTATATTATCTTAAATCCCCACTGAAATATCTTTCTAAACCTAATATTTTGATGTTTCTTTCCTTGCATTGTCAAACCTATAGTTTTTATGAGGGTTGGAGAAGAAATGTCTTTTGAAGAATATTTCTGTATTTAATACGAAATCATGTTTAAAAACACTGGTCATTATTCTATTTATGGTCTTCCTTTTTGCTTCTCTGCTAAATCAGAACTGTAAAGGATCTGAGACCTTACACTACCTGCAAGCTAACAAATTAGCCTGCCACAGTTGTACACACACATATGCGTATGTACACACACACACACACACACACACACACACACACACACACACTCGAGCCTTGGGTCACAAACACATGGTTTGTTATTCACAGCAAAAGCATCAGCCAGAGCAGTATCTTGTGTTGGTTCCCTATGCTTACATTCCTTAGCGCAGTGTGATGCGGGCCAAATGTTACCTGTGCACACAGTACGTTGCATCACAGGAGAGAGGAACCTTGAAATCAGGGGACTCAGCTCTTTATAGGGACACTGGCACATCTCCCTACCCTCCTCTCCAAAAACTTACACAGATAGAGAGACAGAGAGTGAGAGAATGAGATTGAGATTAATTATTCATTACCCTGGAATATAAGTACATGTTTCAGGGAAAAAGGAGAGGGCTTTATCTTTAGTGCCCTGTGACACGTTCGGGGAGGTAATTCTCTAGATGTCTCTAGAGGGATATACTTTTTCTACTTTGCAAGGCTGTTTGCTCTTCAAACATGTCCTTTGCTCAGAAGGGCCAATCTGCACAGAATAAGAGAAATCCACGTAGGCATATCTCCCAACACTCATGAAAATTCAGTGGCAAGAAAAAAACTCTATCTTTCCAGCTGAGTTTGTGTGTTTTTATCCAGTAATGAGATCTAAAAGACACAATATGTTTGCCTTTTTACTTTGTCTGATAATGAGTTTCTGAGGTAAATTTAGAGATCAAATGTGATAACTTATTCCAGGAACCTAAGATAAACAGGCTTAGGAACGAAGTGACGTGAGCAAGGTCCATGTGTTAACTGTGACTCTCTTTTCTGAAATTATTTAAAATCCACGACTATGAAATCTCTTCTTCTTTTCCCTTATTCTAATTGTCTTATGTTCTAGCTTTAATTTTACAAATTCTTATCAAAGAAATATTCAAAATGTATAGAAGTTAATTGATTAGAAGTCTCACTTGAATTTAAACTAGTAGTAATATTTTGCTATATTGCCTTCAGATCTCTCCTTTATAAAACAAAACATAATGAACCATGCCCCAATTCCTTATCCTTTCTTCTCTACCAGAGGTAATCATTTTTTTGAAGTTGATGTGAACATTTACATGCATACTTTTATATTTTCTCAACATTTGTATGCATATAGTAATGTTTTTTTCCCCAAATATCTTGCTTTCTTTAATTATTTTAAACATATGTATGTATGGTCTTTTTAATGATTGTCCTTGACTTATTTGGAGGTGCTAATTTTTCTGACTATTGTGATCTATATTGCTTCTCACTTATAGATAATTTTCTTATAATTTTAACTGAAACTTGAAAAGAGAAAAAGAAAACTTCAGAGTTTTTTGTTTTTGTTTTTGTTTTAATCCCTTTTGGCCTTGGTGGTGAAACTGTCCTTCTAGAGAAATTGTACTTGTTGCTCCAGGAGTGTGAGCAACCTGAGACCAATCTTTATGTTGTTTTCAGTTTAGGATTCCCTGCATCAGGCTGATAAGATAAATTCAGGTCCCTTATAAGGGACAAGCTTGGAATTTTAATCTCTCATGGGAGCCCCACATAGAGACCAGCTTCCTTACTTTCTTCCTGTACTGGTGGATGCAATTATTTGAGTCCCAATTTCACTGAAATTGCAGCTCTGAAAAGGCTTGATCCCTACCTCACATCTTTCCAAGTCTCATATCCAGTCTCTGTTTTAATACTCAAGCACCCAACCATTATTTTAGGGTCTAGCACCATCTCCAGAGTTCCTGGACTATAAGCTCACACACTTGCTGCTCTGGCTTTTAGTTCCCTCTTTGTTCCTGGCACTGGGGGTGGGAGGAAAGGTCCCTTTCTTTTTTGTAAACTCGGTCTTGTATTCTATCTGTTGAGTTTCATTTTTATAGCATTTCTAGGTGTTTTTGTGTGAGATGCTCCATATTAGCTCAGTCTGCCATGTTTGTGGAACCAGATGTCCTTCAGCTTTATTTCTTAATATCTTCTTTTACAAGTTTTAAGATGATTAAATTTGTTGGAAGTGTAGTTCTACTTTTTTATTTATTCAACAAATAGTGGCCAAGAGCAGTGGCTCACACCTATAATCCCAACACTTTGGGAGGTTGAGGCAGTGGATCACCTGAGGTCAGGAGTTCGAGACCAGCCTGGCCAATATGGTGAAACCCAATCTCTACTAAAAATACAAACATTAGTTGGGCATGGTGGCAGGTGCCTGTAATCGCAGCTACTCAGGAGCTGAGGCAGGAGAATCGCTTGAACATAGGAGGCGGATGTTGCAGTGAGCCAAGATCATACCACTGCACTCCAGCCTGAGCAACGAGAGCAAAACTCCATCTCCAAAAAAAAAAAAAAAATTATTGAAAACCCGATATGCAAAATCACTCGTTTAGGTACCAGGGACTCAGAGATGTCTCACTCTTGCCCTGTGGTCTGTGGGGCTCACAGATAAATAAGCAAACATTGTCAGTAGGATGTAGCAAGTGCATGATCAAAGTATGCAAAGTGCACTATGGAAGCCTCAAGAAGGGGCCTATCATTCCAAAGAGTGGTCCATGTGGACATTCTAGAGATAGGATACTGTATCTGAGTCTTGAAGGAGTAAGAATTAGCCAGATGAGAAGTAGGAGAATCATTCCAAGAAAAGAACAGTATATATGAAGATACTGAGGTGAGAGAGAACATGACTTATTTGGAGAACATAAGTAGTTCCATATGGCTGGAGTGAGACAAGTGAGAACAGTCCCAGGTCAGAGGTTCCAGGGTCCTTGAGGGTTGTGGGTTGGGAAGAAGCTTTATATGGGTAATATACAGTAGCTAGGGTTGAGAATCAGAATTGCCTGTGAGGGA
The DNA here is from genome assembly GCF_009761245.1 of Sapajus apella. Classification (NCBI taxonomy): domain Eukaryota; kingdom Metazoa; phylum Chordata; class Mammalia; order Primates; family Cebidae; genus Sapajus; species Sapajus apella. The sequence goes on from NW_022436941.1 coordinate 44,595,705, forward strand.
AAACTAAGTTGTAGTAAACAATGTGTCTCAAATCTCCAAGACTCTGTGAAGACAGAAATAGAACTGACTATGAGGACAATGGCCTGGAGAGTCAAAGGTACAACAGGAATGTATGAGATGTGGCAGAGGTCAATGGATTGGTCCGTAAATGGAGGGTATCCATGGAACCAGAGTGTGCTGAGAGGAAAGTTCCATAGTATGGAGAAGCCACATCAGACAGAGTTCAGCTTACCCAGAGTGGATTCCAGCATGAATTCCTTTCAGAATTGTCAAACTGCCTGTCTCAGGTGGAGCTTTGTGTGGGGAAGTAAAAGGGGTGAAAGCTGGAAGGACTATGCAGGGGGATATGCTTTGTGAATGCATGAAAGGTATCACTTTAAGAAAACTTAGCTGTAAGAATGTAAGCAGCCTGGTTAATTTATCTGAAGGTATGTTTCAAAGATCTGGATGTGCTCTGTCTGGTCACTGATTTGTGGATGACAAATGATGAAAAAATGCATTTGCAGCTGGAGTAAGTAGCTCTACCAAATCTCTCTATTATATGGCTAGGAATACCAGTGAGGCAGGTGACTTCCTTTGGAAACACAGAAATAGAGGAACATTTTCATTAGGACACGAACAGTAACTAGAAGAGTGTTTTAGCCCTTTGACGTGGGGAGTTCTGAGATGCAGCATACAGTAATGGTTTCCTCAGGGTAATCAGAGAATGGACACTGGCTCAGGAACTCCCTCTACCATCACCAGGGCCTTTCTGATTGGATGTTCAGCTCTCTAGAGCATGCTTAATATGTCACAGCATACTGAAATGTTGTGCCAAATAGAAGCCTCCCAAAAATCTAACCAACAAGAGTGGCCTAAAGCGATTCTAATGGCCTGTGAGGGCACAGACAGTTGGGGTCAAGCCTTTCCAGCTAGCCACTTTGTTAGAAAAGGCTTCCTTTGTACCTGGCTCTATGGATGCTGAGTAAAATTAGTCCTCAAACCCCTCCAGGTTCTGCAAGACTGAGACTGCAGTGATAGAACTGTGGCTAGTTCTATAAAAAGCCTTGGGAGTGGAAAACTCTTAGAGACTTTCCTGGTAGGTTTCACCATCTCCAGTGCCAGTACTTACAGAATGGTGCATCTGCTTAGCCTTGTGAGCTGCCTGCTTGAGTGGAGCCCACAGCTGCTCTAGGCTGCAGTGACCTAGATAATCGCCTTGAATGCTGACTTCAGCCAAGCCACGTCAGCTCCCAGACATCGTTGTTGATTCTGGCAGGCCAATGCAGGGCCACAGGTCAAAGAGCTCTTCCTGTGATAGACTCATCCCTATAATGGCATTAGAGTTGACTGTTTCTACTTTGTATAAGCACTGTCACATGGTATAGGATAAGATAGGGACAAAAGTGAAGAAAATCCTCAGCCTCTACAATGCCTGGGCTGTGGGTGGATCCCAGTGAACTTGTGTTCTTTTCAGGATAAGGATCAGAAGCTTACCTACTTAAAGTCTCTTCCTCACCCCACCCTCTAAGTTAGACTCCAAGTTGGGGTTTAAACTATGACCTCAGAAATACCAGGAAGTTCTGTAGTTCCCACATGGGCCTGCCATGAGACTAACTTGGCTGGTATAATCTAGACCTGGGGAAAGAGGATATTTTCTAGATAGTAGAACTCCTGGGCTCTTAAAGACTCCTCCAGGTTGGCAAAGGGATTAGGACATTTGAGCCTTTACAGGACCACTGGATTAAAAGCTTGTTTAACAACAATGTTCTACGGAATGTGAACACTGGTGTTAATAAAGTCCAGGTAGCTCTCTCTAAAGTCAGGAGTCTTTCCTGTATTCAAGGGTGTTGTGAGTTGCTAAGCAAAAACACAGTCGTGTAGCTTTTCCAAACTTACATTTTTTTTTTTTTATATAGAGATGTCCAGGAAATATTTTTTTTTTCCTGGACATCTCTACAAGTAAGTCACTGTTTCCTGCAACATTTGTCTGAGAGTTAGAATTTCCCCTATGACACCCTTTGTAACTCTCATCAGGGTGGTTTTGGACAATGTAAGCTACGTGGGGCCTGGTAATTCTCTAACCTTCAGATCATGTATAAGTGAATTTTTATTTTCTAAACTGCTTACTGTTGGCTTTTTTGTGTGATTTATCTTAATAGTAAAAATAAGATGAACATACATACTTCTTTTATGAGATAAGGCAGTCAAAATTATGTGGAAAAAGTTGAGTTAAATGTTCCAAATGTTTTTACTGCTCAAATCTCCATATATTTTACATATTTTCCGTGACCAAAGTTACAAAGAAATATATGAACATAACATTGATACCAAGATATTTTTAACTCAAATATGCAAATAAAGTAAAATTAATATAATGAGGTTGAGATAAAAATTTTGAAATAGGCCAAGATCATCGAAAGATTGCCCCTTACCAAATTTCTCCAGCTTTTTATCTTAGCTTTTACCATACACTATTCCTGCTCAAAGCAAGACAAAAATGAAACAGCATGGTTTATAATATGAAAAACATGTTTTATAAGTGAGTCATAAAGTTGAAAAATGGCTACTTGCCAGTAGCCACATATATTTTGGAGGAAATATATTTTCTGTAGGGATTACTTGTTACAGGAATAAAAAGTATTTGTTCAAAGCATTAAAATAATAAAAATGACCCTTAAACAATATAAAGATTATTCAGAAGCGTAACACATATTGAATACATAATTTATTTTGAAACTAATCAGCTTTAATTACTTTTAGGTGAAGGACAAAACCCGAGAGAGAAAGATGTAATAAAACGAAAAGAGTAATTTCTCATGTAGACGCCTGTATCAGTCCATTCTTGCACTTCTATAAAGAAATGCCTGAGTCTGGGTAATTTGTAAAGAAAAGAGGTTTAACTGGCTCATGGTTCTGCAGGCTGTACGGGGAGCACAGCAGCATCAATTTCTGGGGAGGCCTCAGGGAACTTACAATCATGGCAGAAGGCAAAGGGGAAACCAGCACTTCACATGGCTGGAACAGGAGGAAGAGAGGTGGGAGAAGCCACACACTTTTATACAACCAGATCTCAGAAGAACTCACTATCACGACGATAACTCCAAGGGGTCATGGTGTTAAACCATGAGAAGTCACCCCCATGATCCAGTCACCTCCCACCAGGCCCCACTGCCAGTACTTGGTGTTACATTTCAACATGAGATTTGGTAGGGACACAGATCCGACTCATACAACACCACTTTTATTTTTATTGTATATGGCCTACCAATTATTGAACGTGGACCTCCCACTATGAATTCATATATTCACAAACTCAAGAATCTTTTCAGTCTGCTAGGAGGTAGATCTGCCTTTCTTCCTCCTAGAGAGCCTGCTCTCTACTTGTATGTTTGTCTCCATGTAGCCTAAAAGTGGGATTCAAAGGCATGCTATCAATTTGATTCTTCTAGCAAGAGAGAAAAAGTAGCAGCTGCTTCATTTCCTGGAAACTCTTTCTTGAAGCCAGGAACTCTGGGAAATGCTGCAGGTGACCTGTGTAGGGAGTGGGGAGAAACTTTCCCTACCTATCTGTACATCTAGGAGTTAGTATGGCCCAAACAGAAAGGGGGAAGAAAGAAAACAGGCTTTCCCCAACCCCCAGCACTCCCATCCCCCACTCTTAGCTACTAAGCTAGATCCGATTCTTGGTTTCCTTGTTCTGTAAATCACTTAAGAGGGAAGAAGGAAATTGCAGTGGGCAATTTTGTTCTGCATTCAGCAGTGGCAGCACTAAGCAAACACTGAGCATACTAGAACAGGATGCACACGTATTTTAATAATTTCATTTACAAAAATACCATATGTGCTTTCAACTTACCATGGAAAATACAGAAAACAAGAAAGAATTGAATCTCTCTGAACCTGTGTTCCTATTTCACATGCTTTTTAGAGGATAAAATGAGACAATGCAAGGAAAGCCATTAGAATAGAACCTAACATGTAATGATTGTTCTACAAATGTTAACTATACAAAGCCACATTACTAAATCATAACAGCAATTAAAATTTGGGTGAATTTCTGTCCAAACTTTTTCTAGGCAATGTTAATTGTGTTACTTTTAATCATAAAAACATTGGACATAGAATTTTTAAACTTTTCAATTGAAGTAGATAGAAGAGTGTAGCTCCATGAATTTTCATAAATTGAACATATCTTGGTAAGCAGCACTCAAGAAATCTTCTCATGCTGCCTTACAGTCACTAATTCCCCCCCTTGCTAGGATAATTGTTTCCTTTCCTTCCAGCAGCATTGTTTTTGTATGCTATCTACATGGAATCAATCATACTTGTTATGCTTACTATTTTGAACCTTGATCTTTCTCAAGTATCATGAGGTACTATTAATGTCCCCTAATGCTACCCATGCACAGACATTCTGCTAAAAACTTTACGAGCATTTTCTTATTTACCTTCACAGCAAATCTATGAGATAAACATTAGCTATTATTCTCAATTTGGAGATTAGGGAACCAAAGCTTAGAGGGAAGAATTAATTTGTCAAAGATTTTATTACTCAAGAACTCTGGGGCCAGAGATGAACTACATCTGTTTACTCCAGAGTCCATCCCTGTACTGCATTCCTTTACCATTCTTCATAAGCAGTGTGTCCTAAGGCAGCGTAATTTAATGATTAGGGTAACAGCTTGTGCCCTGTAGTATGATTCCCAGTTTAAATCTTATTTTGCTACTTACCAACTATATTACCATAGGCAAGTTTCAACTTTTCTTTTTTCTGTTTTCCAGTTGTGGAATGAGGATAATAATAACATAAACTTCATAAGATTGTTTAAGAATTAAATATGAATTTTTTTTTTTTTTTGAGACGGAGTTTCATTCATGTTACCCAGGCTGGAGAGCAATGGCGTAATCTCGGCTCACCGCAACCTCCGCCTCCTGGGTTCAGGCAATTCTCCTGCCTCAGCCTCCTGAGTAGCTGGGATTACAGGCACGCACCACCATGCCCAGCTAATTTTTTGTATTCTTAGTAGAGACGGGGTTTCATCATGTTGACCAGGATGGTCTAGATCTCTTGACCTCGTGATCCACCCGCCTCGGCCTCCCAAAGTGCTGGGATTACATGAACATTTATAAAGTACATTGAACAGGACCTGGTAGGCAGTGCCATGTAAGTGTTTGTTCAACAAAAGGTTATCACATGTTCTTCAGAAGTACCTTTTTTATATTTATTTTGAGATGTTGTTTCGCTCTTGTTGCCCAGGCCGGAGTGCAATGGCATGATTTCAGTTCAGTGCAACTGAGGAAGGAGACCCAGGCATCTAGGATCACCTCCCCCTTGACCTCCACAATGCATTTCAATAGAAGAAAAGGCTGGTGTCGCCTCTTGAATCACCTTCCTATAAAATAGCAGGCATGGTATGGGGGAATCTCTCCGGAAGACATTGCTTTTACTTAAACAAGATCACACCCCCACCCCACTCCTCCATCCGGAGACCAGAACCCTTTCATAGGTGATTTCTAAAGCTGTAAACCCAAGACCCTTTCACATGTAATTCCTAAAACTGTAAACTCAAGACCCTTTCGTATATGATTCCTAAAGCTGTAAACCCAAGACCCTTTCATATGTGATTTCTAAAGCTGTAGACCCAAAACCCTTTTCACTTGTAATTTCTACGGCTGTAAACCTAAGATCCTGTCCCGTGTAATATCTAGAGTGTAAGCCTATATAAAGGCAGAGCTTCTCTTTGTTAGGGGAGCTTGGCCATTTGGACAAAACATAAAGCCTTGTTCCCGGGCCGTAATAATAAAACCCCTTCCTTTCTAGTTTGGTGTCCGAGAGGTCTGTTTCTCGCAGCTGCGCCTGCTTCACAACCTCTACCTCCCAAGTTCAAGCGATTCTCCTGCCTCAGCCTCCCAAGTAGCTGGGATTATAGGCATGTACTACCATGCCTGGCTAATTTTTGTATTTTTAGTAGAGACGGGGTTTCATCATGTTGGTCAGGCTGGTCTCAAACTCCTGACTTCAGGCCACCCACCTTGGCCTCCCAAAGGGCTGGGATTATAGGTGTCAGCCACTGCGCCTGGCCCAGAAGTACCTTTTAAAAGGCTGCATATTACTGACAATACCCAAGATATAGAATCAACCTACATGTCCAACCACAGGTGAATGGATAAGGAAAATGTGATTTATATACAAAATTGAATACTATTCAACCATAAAAAAGAATATTCTGTCATTTGTGATGGCAAGGATGAATCATCTGGAGATCATGTTAAATGAAATAAGCCAGACACAGAAAGACAAATGACACATGATCTCACCAACACATGAAATCTCAACAACAACAATAACAAAAAAAGTTGTTATCATAGAAGCAGAGAGGAGAACAGTGGTTACCAGAGACTGGTTAGGGAAAGAAGAAAAGGGAAGGATAGTGAAAGGTTGTTAAATGGGTACAAAATTACAATTATATAGGAAGGAAGGAGAAATTCTGGTGTTCTACTGCACAGTAGGGTGACTATGGTTAACCATAAAATACTGTCTTACAAAATAGCTAGAAGAGAGGATTTTTGAATGTTCTCGCCACAAAGAAATGATAAATGCACAAGGTGATACAGATGCTAACTACCCTGATTGGATCATTATATAACATAGATTTGTATGGAAACATCAAATAGTACTCCTTAAATATGTACCATTACAATGTGTCAATTAAAAATACAGAAATTAAATGTTTTAAAAAATAAAAGGTTGCAAAATGTACCATTGAGTGAATACAACAGAATTTTCATAACTATTCTGGAATCATTGTTTTAGTTTTTTTCAATGTTATAACTTTTTAATGAACATTGTCTAATGAACATTATGTGCATGTTTTTACCAAGCATTTATATGATTTTCTTAGCTACAGCCTGTGCCTTTTGGAAGTTCATTGAATCCATTGAGTTGCTTGGCTCTTACTTCAGAGGAGCCTGGCTAACTGCCACTTCACTGCTGAATGGAAAGAGAATGTTTTTCCTAACGTCCTCATTTCATATCCTGCTCAAGGCAACAGAGGTGGCCCATAAGACAGTATAAACTGAATATGTTAGTCTGATCTGTTTGAGGCCAGTACACCTACTGCCAGAAACTGGAAACACAGGAGAGCAACTTCATTATTGGTGTAAACTGCTCTGTGTTTCATGAGAGCCGGTTGGATATGCGCAGAGAACATTTCCGAAGCTTAATGATCATCTAAGGTTAATGCTGGCCTTCAGCAGTCTCATGATTAACATTTCCAAGCAGGTCATTAATCTCTAGGAAAAGCTTATTATTTTGATTGCTGTTTACTTAATTGAGGTTGTGAATAATTAGTAAAGAATGGTTACATGAATTTGAACAAAGGAAAGACTGTTTTTCTAATATGCAGAGCAGCACCTCCTAGTGTGCACAGTTGGTAATTGTGAAAAGTTAAAGTCATTTAGATCGCAGAAATGCAAGGTTTTTATAGATTTGTGGCAGGTTTTGATTAGCACAAGAAAGTGTCTTCTTGTTAAAAAAGGAAAAGTAAACAATTTTCACAACGTGAAAAGCGCAGGTAGCTCTAAAGTAGATGACTTTCTTTAGAAAAAAATAAATTATCATTTTACAGTAACATTGTACAATATGACATTGAAACATTGAAAACTTTTAATAGAAAATCTTTTCTGTTTTTGCAGATCAGAAAGGGCTCTTTGTTTGAAATCATCTCCTTTCCAGCAAAGACGGCTTTAACTAGCATAATATATGCTTCATATGCAGCACTAATTTATTTGGTGAGAAAATTATTAGAATCTAGAAATAAATCTACTTATTTTATGTAATGTTAATGATAATACTATGCAGTAGTAAACTGTACAATATTTACTGTTACCATTCACAAACTATAACATTCTTGTTACACAAAACAATTTTATATTAAAAATTTCCTTTTCTGATGAGCCAGGTCAATTCACCAAAAACCAGTTTGCTTAAATAGCTAAACTTATTTTATTTTTATTAAGTTTATTACCACTTGAATATTTTTGATCAAGAAATTTTAGTTTTACTTTTATTTAGCTACAGCTGTTTTGGTTCACCATTGTGCCATGGTTGGCTAAAGTTCAGTATTCTATCATTTGGGGTCTCTCACTCTGGGGAACACAGGTATTAGTGTATTTTGGATTACAAGTGCTGTGCATGACAAAAATATCAAGGATTTCTTAAACTGTAAAGGTTTTATTTTCTATTAGTAGCCACTTAACTTAAAAAAAAACTATAACATACAAAATGAAAGTGCACAACTTATTGAATTATCACAAAATCTGTTAATCCTTATACCACCCAGGTCCAGAAGAAAAAAAAATTGCCATTATTCGAGAAACCTCTTTCTTGCCCCTCACAATCACTACCCTTTCTTATACAGGATATCACTATTTTGACTTGTAATACTACTGATAATTTGACTGCTTGAATTGCATATAAATGAAATCAGATAGTATGTATTCTTTTGTGTTTGTCTTTGCCCGACACTGTTGTGAGATTATTCATTGCCTGTCGCAGTAGTTTGTTCATTATCATTGCTGTGTAGTATCCAACTGATTGACTGTATCAACATTTATTTATGCATTCTACTGCTGATGGACATTTGGATTACTTCGTTTTGGCTGCTATGAATAAGGTTGCTATAAATATTCCTGTACATGTTTTTTGATGAAACTGCTAGACCGTAAGTTATACATGTGCTGATACCCAGTAGACATCGCCAAAGAGTTTTCTAAAATGATTTAACAATTAACACAAATCTCAGTAGATTTTATAAAAGTTCCAGTTGCTCTACATCATTACTGACACTTAGTATTGTCAATCTTTTTCATTTTAGCCATTTTCGTGGGTATGTAGTATTATCACAGTGTGGTTTTACTTTACATCTCCCTTATTATTAATGAGATTATCTTTGTATACATTAATTGGACATTTGGATATTCTGTTTGTGAATTTCTGTTAAAATCTATTCTTGTTTTTCTATTTAGAGATGTCTTTTTAAAAAAGATTTTTTTACTTTAAAAACCATAATTCTAGGAGCCTGTCCTTTTAAAATTATATATGGACAAATTTCTTCTCATATCCTGTGTCTTGCCTTTTCATTCTTTTGGCAATGTCTTTTAAAGCAAAAATTCTTAGCCAGGCATGCTGGTATGTGCCTATAATCCCTGATACTCAGGAGATTCATGGGGGAGGCTGAAGCAGGAGGATCCCTTGAGCCCAGGAATGAGACCAGCCTGGGCATAATAGTGATATCCAGTCTTAAAATAAATAGAAGCTTATCATAATTTTAATGTAATCCAATTTATTAATCTTTTCCTTTATGTTAAGTGATTTTTGTTTCAAAAAGAATCTTGACTTACACCTAAGGTCATGAAAAGATTCTCCGTTACATTCTAGAAGCTTTATTATTTTACCTTTCACCTTTAGATTTGTAATCCATCTTGAACTAATGTGAGGTAAGAGTCAAATTTTTCCCCATGAGTATCTAATTAATTCAATCCAATTTATTTTTTCTTTAAAAAAGCCTTTTTCCTATTGTCCTAGAATACTATTTTTGTCATAAATCAAGTATACCTTATATGTAGGTCTGTTTATGGATTCTCTGTTCTATTCAGTTGGTCTATTTGTCTATTCTTGTACCAATTCAGCAGTGTATTAATTACAGGAGCTTTATAATATATCTTAATAACTGGGAGAATAAGTACTCTTTCCATAATATATCCTTCTGTTTATTTTGGTCTTCTTTAATTTCTTTTAATTATTTTTATGGGTTTTTTTGTTAGCATTCTTACACATTTTTGTTAATATTTTCATATCATATCAAAACATATAAGAAGTCTCAATTAAGAGCCAAGCAGGGGTGTGTGTGTGTGTGTGTGTGTGTGTGTGTGTTAGGTTGACTAGATAGTTCTAAAATGTATAAGGGAGTGTACAGGGTCAAGAATAACCAAATACCCTTGTAAAAAGGTAGAACTTACTTTTAAGTGTATTATTTCAGTTTTTAAAAAATTAATATTTTCAAATATTTTGCCACTGTTTTAAATTTTCAAGAAGTGCTCAATATCTTAAATGTGAATCTCATATAAAATTGGCATTCAACTAAGCTAAGATGCAAATACATTGCAAAAAATGAACAGGATGACATGTCTATGTAGAAATAAAAACTAGACTAAAACAAAAAGAATGTTCATCATCACTGGTCATCAGAGAAATGCAAATCAAAACTACATTGAGATACCATCTCACGCCAGTTAGAATGGTGATCATTAAAAAATCTGGAGACAACAGATGCTGGAGAGGATGTGGAGAAATAGGAACACTTTTACACTGTTGGTGGGAGTGTAAATTAGTTCAACCATTGTGGAAGACAGTGTGGCGATTCCTCAAGGACCTAGAAATAGAAATTCCATTTGACCCAGCAATCCCATTACTGGGTATATATCCAAAGGATTACAAATCATTCTACTATAAGGACACGTGCACACGAATGTTCATTGCAGCACTGTTTACAATAGCAAAGACCTGGAACCAACCCAAATGCCCATCGACGATAGACTGGATAGGGAAAATGTGGCACATATACACCATGGAATACTATGCAGCCATCAAAAACGATGAGTTTGGGTCCTTTGTAGGGACATGGATGAACCTGGAAACCATCATTCTCAGCAAACTGACAGAAGAGCAGAAGATCAAACACCGCATGTTCTCACTCATAGGCGGGTGTTGAACAATGAGAACACATGGACACAGGGAGGGGAGCACTACACACTGGGGTCAGTTGGGGGGAAATAGGGGAGGGATGGTGGGGGGTGGGAAGCTGGGGAGAGATAGCAAGGGGAGAAATGCCAGATGTAGGTGATGGGGAGGAAGGCAGCAAATCACACTGCTACGTGTGTTCCTATGCAACAATTTTGCATGTTCTTCACATGTACCCCAAAACCTAAAATGCAATAAAATAAATGGGAAAAAAAATTAAACTTCAATTTCTCAAACGTTGTTGAAATCATCTCACACAATTTCTCATGCGATGAACTTTAAAAGTAGGTAACAGAAACAAACTTTTGGTGATCTGATAATTGGTCATATAGGCATCTAAGGCCTGGGAGAGGTGGGAGCTAAAATTTTGGTTTTGAAAACAATATATATGTTAGACGTTAATGTCCTATGAGTGGAACCATGTCAAGAGAAAAGAGTAGTACGTCAACAGAAATATGAAGAAGAGCAACATTTAGGTGAGCTGAAAAAGAATCCATTTGGGAGACAAGAAAACAATCAGAAAGGCAGAAAAAAAAATCAGGAGAAATAGTGCCAAGGAAACAGAGACTTAGGATGTTGTGAGTAGTTAAGTGTCAAATACAAGCAGAAGTCAAGTGAAATGATGATTTGAGGTGTCCATGAGATACAGTAGTAAAGATGTTGAAGTTAACCATCTCAAAAAAGATTTCAGTGGCATAACTGGATAAGGAAGACAGAAATAGCAGGTTTCAGAGTGAACAGAAGGTAATAGCATGGAAACAGACTCTGGTTTGACTAAGAACACAGTGTGTGTAGCAGTTAATGAGCATGTTACAGTTTGCAGGGGAAGAGCCAGTCAAGAGTAAAGAGGTGGAAGAGACAAGGAATAACTGATAGAGAAAATGGTAGGGTGTAGGTTGAAAACAAAGATAGAAGAATATTGACCTTAATCAAGACCATTCATTTTCTGAGACTGGAAAAATGTGGTTAGAATGTACACAGATATAATTTTGTTGGTGAGGGACGAGATAACGTTTCAGGTAGGATAGAACTTTCCAGCCTTTCTCACAACATGGCATTCATAGACAATGATCATATTTGGGATAAATGGATGAGGCTATTTACAGGTAAAGGTCATGACTTTACAGGTTTTTAGTGCTGGGTTTGGATACATAAAAGTGCAAGTCACAAAAGATATCTGAATGACAGTGCCTTAATCAATAAAGACATTTAAATATCTTAATTAGAAATTGGGAGTTAGGCAATTCCCAGGTTTGTACATTTAGGTCCAAAATGTTATCAAAACCCAGGTTTGAATGTCTGTACTTCCCCCGAATTCTTATTTTAAAATCTAACCCCAAGGTGGTGGTATCAGCAGGTGGGACCTTTGGGAGGTGATTAGATAATGAGAGCAGAGTCCTCATGAATGGGATTAGTGCCCTTAGAAATGAGGCCTGATATGAGGGCATAGCTAGAAGGTACCGTCTATGAAACAGAAAACCAGCCCTCACCAGTCACTGAATCTGCCAGTGCCTTGATCTTGGATTTCCCACTCTCCATAACCGTGAGAAATAAATTTCGACTGTTTATAAGCTACTCAGTTCAAGCTGTTTTGTTATAGCAGCCCTAAAAGCCTAAGACAACAGGGTCTTTCTCTTTTTTTTTTTTCTAAAAACTTGTTTTTAGAAGTCCCTTCTATGATTTAAGCACTGTATTTGAAGACTCATAATTCATGAATTTTCTGTTCTCATTGCTTGCCTTAAATACCATCATCATCTTTATCACTAGTAAATTTACAGAGTAAGTTTAATGAATGCAGTCCTTAGCTGTTCTGAATTTTTGAAGTTATTTTTCTTTGTTTTATTTTGACACTCTTCTCCTTAAAGTACTGAGTAGCATTTTTGGAGGGGACAGTGGATCACATATTTGCTGGGAAACCACTGATAGCAGCTTACTAAATTCTTACTGATATGTTGATGTCCTTCCATTCTGCATGTAAGTATAACCAAAGTCTAGGGGGAAGAAAATTAAAACAAAAATCCTACTTTGAGAAAAACATGTTTGAGGACAAATCCTATCTCTCAGAAAATGTTTCATTTAATTACATCAAGAGAAGATGTAAAACATCTGATGAATTGGGGGGAAAAGATGTAAAACATATATTTATTAAAGTATACTAGGTTTAAAATTGCTCTCTAGATTGTAGTGTAATATTTAGAACCATCTCCCATTGCTTATTATATTGTGTGCTGGGAGGTCTTGAAAAGAGGTGTTTTTTATTAGATTATGTAGATTAATGACTTTATGTTAAACACTATATTGTATTTATCTGTGGTTAGTAGCTTAAAAAGAAATTTTACTTTTCAACTCTTTTTATTATATAGGCAGTCTGTGTTAATGCTGTGCTGGAGAAGGTAAAGAATATCTTCCAAGAAGAAGAATCCATAAGGCAAAGCAGAGAAGAGAGTGAAAATTGTAGAAAAGCCTTTTCTGAGCCTGTGCTTTCGGAGCCTATGTTTCCTGAAGGTGAAATCAAAGCAAAACCTTATAGGTCATTGCCGGAGAGGCCAGACATTTCATGTTACCCCAAGCTTCCTGCTAATAAGCAGAGTAACAAGATCCAAGTTTTACATTCTGTGTTTGACCAATCAGCTGAAATGGATGAGCAAATCTGAATGCAGATATCACTGAACAGAACTTAAAAGTTACCTATTTTAATGGCACATTTCATCTGACAAAACTCAGAGACTAGTTTAAATATTCTGAATTGCTCTGCTTTCTTTTAAAAAAGAGAAGGGGACTACAATTAAAATGTCATTTTCTAGTATTTACATGATAGAGTAAATAAAATGAATATTGATGTGGAATATATGTACTGACTACTTTCAATGAACAAGAAAATCCACCCTTTGGTGGGTTACACTTTACACTGTGGTTTATAATATGAACATATATATATAAAATACATTAATGTTTTTAGTAAAGACGAGTGTCTAATTCTTTACTTGGGAGAAAAAAAGCACTATCAAAATAAAAGAATATTATTTTTTATATACAGCCTGCAGAGTTTGAGTCTGCCTATTATTTTATAAATCATGGAAGGATTTGCAATTCATAGATGCCATAAATTTATAAAACAAAGTATTATTTACAAATGTGATGAGAAGATTTCTGTATATGAAGACAGGACATGATATGATTTTTTTTATTTCTAGATTTAGAGATACAAATTTAGAATGAAAATTCAAGTGCACATTACTCACTATTGCCAGTGGCTTTTGTGAGAAGATATTTCTGTAATTATTCCTGCAAACCAGGGCTACAGTTTTTGGCTGCAGAAAGTACTTTGATTTCTTCTATACACTTTCCATTCTGGACACGTGTTAAGACCTGAGTGAGCATTGAAGGATTATCACATGATCGAATCCTTCTGGGATGAAGGATTAGAAACCTTCCTGAGAGATAGGACATTTTCTGTACTTAGTGAGTAGCTGCTACCATAAACAGTATCTATACAAAGCCCAAGTCTGGCTCATTGGTTGTCTGAGAAATGAGGACCAAGTGCTACTTATGCTACCCATACTCCAACAGAAAAGGAAGTGTGATAATATGTAGCAAAGGTCCCTGTAAGCAGAGTCTTTACCATACAGACCTTATTCATTTACTACTTTTATAATAACCAAGGGAAAGAGTCCAGGTGGGCTCCTTAGAATGTTAAGTATTACGTTTAGATTCTTATTTTAATTCCATTCCACTAAAAATATTACTGTTCTTTGAGACTAGGTTCCAATCTTGACAAACAGTTCTTTTCACTCTGAATTCATCGTCTACTCATTTTAGCTATTTCTTGTCCCAAATAATGGTGATTTTTGCATGAACACCGACCATGCAAAAATTACCACTATGTGCTGCTGATTTTTATGGTGGATGCTCGGGGCATTATTTTAAATACATAACAACCAGTATAATAGCACCAGGCAACAGAACAGTACTTACCACAGATAACTGACATGAGAAAACCAGGGTGAACCAACTGAACATCAGCCTTGCCTGGGAACTCCAAGGAATAGAACCCTAGATTTCCTCTCTAAAACATTTATAGGAAACACTTAGTTGTGCATATATTCACAAAGTTCTAAAAAAAAATTGAAAACCTTTATTTGAAAATTTCATATAGGCATTCAAAGTACACTGGCTCATTGAATAGGAGACTTTACATTTCCAATGGCTCAGCAGCAGCTGTGTGTGGCTTCCTTATTTCAAGATCTGCCTTGATCATAGAGAAACTAACCCAAGGTTTATTTGGTTTTAATGTCTAGCACAGTGGTTAAGTTTCTTATTTTCAAGTTTGGCAGGTAAACTTAGCTCATTTGTGGAGGCATTTTTTAAGTATAAAGAGTCTGCTATATTATTTGGGAGAATTGTACAGTCCAGATTTGAACATTTCAATGTATTTAAAATTTACCCAAAAATATAAAAATAACAATCAAATAGGAGAGGTAGGGAATCCACAGAGGTATAAATAAAAAAAGAATAGAAGAATGCTAATAACTGTTAGAGCTGAGTGATGGAAGTTCATTATATATTCTGTTTACTTTGTATATATTAAAACTTTTCCAGAAGAAAGTCTACTATGTCAAACAGGGATTTTTTCCTATTTTAAAAATTAAATTTTTTAAATTAAAAATTTTTTTCTGACTAAACATTAATTTTTACATATTATTTATTTTGTTTACTACAAATTTATTTTCATCCTTCTTAAACAGAACATCCCAAACCTATAACCTTCAGCTTCTAATTAATCCAGAGGATTAGACAAAATGTATTCTATTGATCCTGATGATAATCCTTACATCATACTAAGTATGTATGCTCTTTAACCTCTCAAATTTACATAATTTTTAAATTGTTCTGCCTACAGTGAAAAATATCATCACCTTTAAAACTAAAGCAGAGTTATTCTAAAAATGTTTTTAAGCATACACAATATTTTTCATTGCTACATATTTTTTGTTCAGGAAGAACTCTTAATTACTTTGAAGTCTCCAGTGGCATAAAAATCAGAGTCACACTTAAAAGGTTCATTAGAAAGAGTCACATAAATATTCCCATTGTCTACTGTCACTGTATGAATCCTTTGCTTTATTCCTTTGGAGCACCACTTGGGTTTTGCTGATGGATCTTTAGGGTTTATAGACTGGTACAGACTTTCTCCTGTTGCCAAAGTAATTTTGTATTTATGCCAGGGGCAAACTATACATGGTCGTCCATCAAAATCCTGGGGAAGAAAATAACTCATTAAAATTCTGACATGTCAAACATTCTTGATACACCATAGACTCTGAACAGAATCTGCTGCAAAAGAACCAGGTTAAAAAACAGGTTAGCTTCTCTTTCTTCCTCCTATTTACAAATTATTCAGCATAAAGCAGACCCTAATCTGAGAAGAGTCATCAAGCTCTTTTACAGTTGATTAGAAAGGCAGTTAGAGCTCTATCAGAAGACTGACATGCTCAGGCAACTATACCATGTGACTGCAGCTGTGCTGTTATCTATTAGGTGTTTATGTGCCTCCTTGACAGAAATGGGGCAAGGACGTCAAGTGCTTCTATAGGAATTTTCATTAGCTGCTAGAAGAATTGTAAGGTCTAGATATAAATTCTAAAGGAGTTACTAAAGGCATGAGTGCATATGATAATAGAAGAGCAATTTGTGATCCAAGGTAGTTAACTCCCAACTTTTTAACTGTCTTGGTGAAGTGCTTCTTAAACTTTAAAAAACATGGGAATCACCTGGATCTTGTTTAAATGCATGCCTCTCTGTTTAAATGCAGTAGCTCTAAGGGGTTGGGGTGACAAGATTCTGAATGTCCAAGAAGCTTCCATGTGACACCAAAGTTGCTGGTCTATGGACAACACTCTGGACTGAAACTGGGAAAAATTCTATGAAACTATTATCAGCTTACAAACATAAGTGGGTGCTTTCATTTTCCCCTCTACCACCAAAAGTGCAGGAATACTGATTTGTACTTTCATAAAACTGTCAGCATTCACATTTTCATAATTTAAACACACATATGTGGCCTTGGACAATGGGAAAAATAGAAAAAATAAACACACATATGTTCTTTAACATGAGGACAGGTATGTACACTCATCAAGTGTAGAGAGTGTGGAATGCTAAGTTCAAGCTTGTACTTTGCATCAGTTAGAGAGAGACCAATTTCATAAAGTAAGAAACAAGAAATTAGATGACTAGTTTTGGAATCCAAGGAAGCAAAGAAAATTTCCCCTATTCCTCCTCAGGTAAGACTTCAAAGTGTGGTTTACTTCTTTAAAAATATATTTATACTGCATATTTTTGTTATATTATAAAAGTAATATATACTCATTGTAAAAGATTCAAATTATGCAGAATGTATAAAGTAAAAGGTGAATATTCTTTTTGATTAAAAAATGGGATCTCATAAGAACTATTCTTATGACTTGCTTTTTTCAGCCATAAATACATATATTCACATCTCTCCATACTCATACAGACCTTCCTCATTAATTTAATGATTGCATGACACAGTTATTCCATAGCATGGCTGTATCATAATTTAGTTAACCAATTTTCTATTGTTAAAACATTTAGGTTGCCTTCAATTATTCATTATAATAAATAATGCTACAATGAATCATTCCTATAAAAATACTTGAACATCTGTACAATTATGGCCATAGAATATAGAGTATAATTGCTAGGTCAAAGGATATGCATATTTTTCATATTTATCTTATGAATTCCCAGAATACTTGAAATTATATTGAAAGCAGTAAAATGTAGCTCAAACCAATTTTAAGTTATTTCTGAATAAAGAATGAGATAAGAATATAAATAGGAAACATCTGAATTTGCTGAAAATAATTTTACATACCTCTATATCTCCCAAATGTAAAGGTCCTCCTGAGTCTGAAAAGGAATTGAATATTACATGTAGTCACTAAAAAAATGAAATTTTTATACTTTTATGGTTTAAAATTTTACAAATGAAAAATAAAATCTTACGGTAACAGCGAATATCCATGGCATGATATTCTCCCCTGTGGTAGAAAATGACCACTTCTCTATCATGGACAACAGCTGTCATTCTTTCAGATTTTTTAATGTCATCTTCTCTGCCAACACAGACAGAAGAACCTTCCCTCTCTTCAGGATCTTGTGCAGAGCCATCAAGATTCATGCTAGTTGAACATAAAGAAGGAAAGTTGCAAGAAGTATTCACTAATTTGGTTCCAACTTAATAAAGATAATCTTAAGAGTGAATAGTTTGAACTTTTCAAGATTAATGCAGGCACTTTCTGTAGCTATATAAAACATTTATAAATACTGGGTTATTATTATTTTGAAACAGAGTCTCACTCTGACATCCAGGCTGGGGTGCAGTGGCATGATCTTGGCCCACTGCAACGTCCGCACCCGGGTTCAAGGGATTCTCCTGCCTCAGCCTCCCAAGTAGCTAGGATTACAGGGGCCCACCACCATACCTGGCTAATTTTTATATTTTTAGTAAAGACAGGGTTTTGTTGTATTGGCTAGACTAGTCTCAATCTCCTGACCCCAAGTGATCTGCCCACCTCAGCCTCCCAGTACTGGGATTACAGATGTGAGCCACCACGCCTGGTCATGAATACAGGATTATATTAAACAGGTAGTCATTACTTTGGGTTAGAGACTCTTAAAGACTGCCAAAATTAGGAAGGATTCCTCACTCTGAGGACAGAGTTTTGTTAGATTCATTTCAAGGTCAAGAAGAAAATTTCAGAACTTGTAAAACACAGAGATTTAGATTCCTCTATGCCTTTATTTCCTATCAAATTCAACACTAAACAACATTCAGTTATTATCTGCATTGTTTTCAGCCTTCTGCTGATGGCAGGATTCTCTGTCTGAGCAGTCTTCAGCCCCCTGGCTAAGGTGGTCCACTTGGTTTTGCCTAGAGTACACAGCTGGCTCTTACAGGCACAACCAGCTAGCTATTACAGCAAGAAAGGATGGGTATGAATGAAAACCTTTTGTTTTCTTACCTCAGATAAAAACTGGTCACTGAGATGACAGTTGAGCTGAAATGCCAAAAATGCAAATGAACTAGGCTTGACATCAGCTGGGGGAAGAGAATTTCATACTGAAGGAATAGCAAATACAAAAGCCTGAAGGAAGGAAAAGCCCTCGTTAAAGTGTTCCAGATTGGAACACAATGAGCAAGACTGGTAAACAGGCAGGAGCCAGGTTGTGCAATGTTGTGTATGGATTTTACTCTAAGAGCAGAGGGAAGCCACTAAAGAGTGTAAAGCAGGAAAGTGTGACTTGATTTCTTTTTGGAAGAATGCCCCAGCTCTGTGGACAATGCATTGTAGTAGAACAACAATGGATGCACAAAAATCAGAAAGCTACTGCAGTGGTCCATGAGAAAGATGGTGGCTTGCCACAGGGTGTTGATTCCACAGGGGAGAAAAAGTAATAGTAACAGTAGCAGTAGTAGCTACAATTATATTGTGTTAACTACGTGCCAGGTATTTAATCCCCCATGTTACCAAAAAGGTATTATTATTTTAATTTTACAGTACAGAGAAGGTGGGTTGATGAACTAGAATGAAGATGCTACAGAAAAATAAATAAAGATGACTCCCAGGTTTTAGGTTTGTGCAGCTAGGTGAACTGTAGTGCCAAAGACTGGGAGTATAAAGGCCAAGAAATGACTGGTATTTTTACAGGATGAAAAATCAAGAGCTATATACATTTTGCACATATTGAGTTTAAGGTATCTCAGAGACATCCAAGTAGAGATATCAAGTCAGCAACCAGATATAAGAGACTAGAGTCAAGAATTTCTAGAGAGAAAAGTTTGGGAGTTTTCATGTTATAGAATTCTATGTACTCACTTGGAGAGGAATTGTAGATAAGGAAGAAGGTCTAAGACAATTCCTGAAGCACTTCAACATTTAGAGGTCATATGGAAGAGAGGTTGTAGAGAGGCAAGACCATTAGAGTGTCCAATCTATTCCAAATCAAATGAAATTCATTCACTACTTTCTTCTCTATCCTGTATTCTCCTTGAATTGCAAATAGGTAGTAACCTAGAAAAAAAATGCAGGCAATAAGGTCAGATAAATTCCAATGCTGGTCACCTCTGTGTACTAAACAATAAATAATACATGAAGAAAACTCGAGGTTCCTAGGAAACTGTCCTGAAACTTTGATTGTTCTATAAAGAGCTGGGCCTACCCTATACCCTTTTCTTTGTAAATTCACTTACTCCCTATATATTCACCCTCCTAGAAATCAAATACTGATGAGTATCCAAGTAACAGTTTATATTCAGAATATAACAATTACTACTCTCTTTTCCCTGTATTTCTAAAGTTTGTCTCCTATTCTACTCTTTAATATCCTTTTGGCTAAATACAGAAATTAAAAAGTGGGAAAAAATCAAGGCTAAGATATATCTCAGTATTATTTTTAGGAACAGGCTTAAGGGCTATAGGTTTAATCCTGTCTTTGAATCAAAATAATGACTCAGGCCAGTGGCTCACACCTGAAATCCCAGCACTTTGGGAGGCCAGGGTGGGAAGATCACTTGCCAGGGATTCAAGACCAGCCTAGGCAACATACTGAGACCCAGCTCTACAAAAAAATGTTTTTAATAAATTAGCCAGGCGGAGTGGTAGTTGCCTGTAGTGTTGGCTACTTGGGAGGCTAAGGCAGGAGGATCACTTGAGCCCAGGAGTTTGAGGCTTCAGTGCGCTATGATCACACCACTACACTCCGGCCTGGACAACAGAGTGAGACCCTGTCTCTAAAAATATTATTTTTAAAAAGAAGTTTGCTATGGAAGGCTCAAGATATTAAACGCACACTTGTCCACAAATATTTAACAAAATTACAAATCAGATGTCAACTCCAAATAAATATTCTAACTGTAGGAAGATACTTCATTGTCCATACCCTCTTCAAATATAGTAATATTGTAGTATTTCACAGGAAGTTAAAGAGGATGATAATGTACCTTTCCTTGATCAATAGGAATCTGCATTTTAATTCCACTCAATTTTAGGTTACCATCTTACATAGAAACACATATGTCCAACTTCTTTAAAGAAGGCATTTGGAAGATGGCCGAATGGGAACAGCTCTGGAGGGCAGTTCCCAGCGACAACACCACAGAGGGTGAGTGAACACCACATTTCCAAATGAGTTATTACTGCCCACAGACCAGGAGACTACTAGGCTGAAAAGCGCCATGAGTTTCCAGCATGGCTGTTTCAGCTGGCGCAGGGGGTCTCCACACAAAAACTCACACAAATCTGGGCAGCTGTTTCAACTGGCACCTAGAATGCCTAAGAGACAGAGTCGCCCATTCAACTGTAAAAAAGGGGGCTGAAACAGGGAGCCAGGTGATCTGGCTCGGTGGGTCCCACCCCCACAAAGACCAGCAATCTGAAATGCTCTGGATTAAGAGTTTTGCAGCAAGCACAGCTGGACCCAGGACGGTCTAGCTTTGTTGGGAGAAGGGCATCCGCCACTACCAAGGCAGTCCACCATTACCATGGCAGTCCACCATTACAGAGGCAGTCTGCCATTACTGAAGCAGACTGCTGTTACTGAGGCAGTTCTAACTATACCTCTATAAACAAAATCACAAGAAGTTCACACAGCAGCTGGGCAGAGCCCACGGCAGCTCAGCAATGCCTCTACTGGCAGACTGTGAC
This sequence comes from Sapajus apella, assembly GCF_009761245.1. Classification (NCBI taxonomy): domain Eukaryota; kingdom Metazoa; phylum Chordata; class Mammalia; order Primates; family Cebidae; genus Sapajus; species Sapajus apella. Next base: position 44,617,218 of record NW_022436941.1, read on the forward strand.
TAGGCTACCTACTTGCTGGGCAGGGCAGCTCTGAAAAACGGTAGCAGCACATCAGGAAATTATAAATAAAGGTCCACCTTTCCAGGACAGAGCACCTGGGAGAAAAGGCAGTTATGAATTTGCTGCAGCAGACTTAAATGTACCTGCCCAGTAGCACTGAAGAGAACAACAGAACTCCCAGCTCAGCACTTGAGCTCCTATAAGGGACAGACTGTCTCCTCAAGTAGCTCCCTGACCCCCGTATAGCCAGAGTTACCTCATAAAGGAGAGCTCAGGCTGAATCTGGTGGGTATCCTTCTGGGACAACGATAACAGAAGAAGAAACTGGCAGAAACCCTTACTGTTCTGCAGCTGCCCCAGGTGATCCCCAGGCAAGCAGGGTCTGGAGTGGACCTCTAACAGTCCTACAGCAGAGGGGCCTGTTAGGAGGAAAACTAAAAAAACAGAAATAAATAACTTCAACAAAAAGGACATCCACTCAGAGACCTCATCTGAAAGTCACCAACTACAAAGACCACAGGTAGATAAATCTACAGAGATGGGAAGAAACCAGCACAAAAAGGCTGAAAATACCCAAAACCAGAATGCCTCTCCTCCTCTAAGGGATCACAACTCCTCACCAGCAAGGGAACAAAGCTGGATCAGAATGAGTCTAATGAATTGACAGAAACAGGATTCAGAAAGTGGGTAATAACAAACTTCTCTGAGCTAAAAGAACATGTTCTAACCCAATGCAAAGAAACTAAGAAACTTGAAAATACGTTTGACGAAATGCTAACGAGAATAAACAGATTAGAGAAGAAAAAAATGACTTAACGGAGCTGAAAAATACAACACGAGAGCTTCGTGCAGCATACACAAGGTTCAACAGCTAAAGAAGAAAGGATAGCAGAGATTGAAGATCAACTCAAAGAAATAAAATGAGAAGGCAAGATTAGAGAAAAAAGAGTGAAAAGAAATGAAAAAATCCTCCAAGAAATATGGGACTATGCGAAAAGACCTAATCTTCGTTTGATAGGTGTACCTGAATGTGACCGAGAAAGTGAATCCAAGCTGGAAAACACTCTTCAGGATATTATCCAGGAGAACTTCCCCAACATAGCAAGGCATGCCAATTTTGAAGTCTATGAAATACAAAGAACACCATAAAGATATTCTTCAAGAAGAACAACCCCAAGGCACATAATTGTGAGATTCACTAGGGTTGAAATGAAGGAAAAAATGCTAAGGGCAGCCAGAGAGAAAGGTCGGGTTACCCACAAAGGGAAGCCCATCAGAATCACAGCAGAAACCCTACAAGCCAGAAGAGAGTGGGGGCCAATATTCAACATCCTTAAAGAAAACAACTTTCAACCTAGAATTTCACATTCAGCCAAACTAAGCTTCATAAGGGAAGGAGAAATAAAATCCTTTATGAACAAGCAATTGCTGAGAGATTTTGTCATCACCAGGCCTGCCTTACAACAGCTCCTGAAAGAAACACTAACAAAGAAAGTAACAACCAGTACCAGCCACTCCAAAAACATGCCAAATGGTAAAAAGCATCAACACAATGAAGAAACTGTGTCAACTAATGGGCAAAACAACCAGCTAGCATCAAAATGGCAGGATCAAATTCGCACATAACAATATTAACCTTAAATGTAAATGGGCTAAATGCCCCAATCAAAAGACACAGACTGGCAAATTGGATAAAAAGTCAAAAACCGACCGTGTGCTGTATCCAGGAAACCTATCTCATATGCAAGGACACACAAAGGCTCAAAATAAAGGGATGGAGGAAGATTTACCAAACAAATGGAAAGCAAAAAAAAAAAAGCAGGAGTTGCAATCCTAATCTCTGATAAAATAGACTTTAAACCAACAAAGAGACAAAGAAGGGCATTACATAATGGTAAAAGGATCAATGCAACAAGAAGAGCTAATGATCCTCAATATATACACACCCAATACAGGAGCACCCAGATACAGAAAACAAGTTCTTAATGACCTACAAAGAGACTTAGACTCCCACATAATAATATGGGGAATAGTGGGAGACTTTAACACTCCACTGTTAATAGCAGATCAATGAGACAGAAAATTAACAAGAAAAGCCAGGACTTGAACTCAGGTATGGACCAAGCAAACCTAATAGACATATACAGAGCTCTCCACCTCAAATCCACAGAATTTGCATTCTTCTCAGCACCACATCACACCTACTCTAAAATTGATCACATAATTGGAAGTAAATCACTCCTCAACAAATGCAAAAGAATGGAATTCATAACTAACAGTCTCTCAGACCACAGGGCAATCAAATTAGAACTCAGGATTAAGAAACTAACTCAGAACTGCACAACTTCATGGAAACTGAACAACTGGCTATTGAATGTTGACTGGATAAACAATAAAATGAAAGCAGAAATAAAGATGTTCTTTGAAACCAAAGAGAAGGAAGACACAACATACCAGAATCTCTGGGACACATTTAAAGCTGTGTCTAGAGGGAAATATATAGCAATAAATGGCCACATGAGAAGCAAGGAAAGATCTAAAATTGACACTCTATCATCAAAATTGAAAGAGCTAGAGGAGCAAGATAAAAAAAAAAACCTCAAAAGCTAGCAGAAGACAAGAAATAACTAAGATCAGAGCAGAACTGAAGGAGATACAGACAGAAAAAAAACCTTCAAAAAATTAATAAATCCAGGAGCTGGTTTTTTAAAAATATCAACAAAATAGACTGCTAGCCAGATTAATAAAAAAAAAAAAAAAAAAGAGAGAGAAGAAACAAATAGATGCAATAAAAAACAATAAAGGGGATATCACCACTGATTACACAGAAATACAAACTACCATCAGAGATTACTATCAATAGCTCTATGCACACAAACAAGTGAACCTGGAAGAAACAGATAAATTCCTGGACACTTGCACCCTCCCAAGCCTAAACTAGGAAGAAGTCGAAACCCTGAATAGACCAATAACAAGGGCTGAAGTTGAGGCAGCGATTAATAGCCTATCAACCAAAAAAAGCCCAGGTCCAGATGGATTCACAGTCGAATTCTACCAGACATACAAACAGGAGTTGGTACCACTCCTTCTGAAACTATTCTAAACAATCCAAAAAGAGGGAATCCTTCCCAAATCATTTTATGAGACCAACATCATCCTGACACCAAAACTAGGCAGAGACTCAAGAAAAGAAAACTTCAGGCCACTACCCATGGTGAACATAGATACAAAAAATCTTCAATAAAATACTGGCAAACCAATTGCAGCAGCGCATCAAAAAGCTTATCCATCATGATCAAGTAGGCTTCATCCCGGGGATGCAAGGCTGATTCAACATACGCAAGTCTATAAACATAATCCACCACATAAACAGAACCAAACACAAAAACCACATGATTATCGAAATAGATGCAGAGAAGGCCTTCCACAAAATTCAACAGCCCTTTATGCTAAAAGCTCTCAATAAACCAGGTATCGATGGAATGTATCTCAAAATAATAAAAGCTATTTATGACAAACCCACAGCCAATATCATACTGAATGGGCAAAAACTGGAAGAATTCTCTTCGAAATCTGGCACTAGGCAAGGATGTCCTCTCTCACCACTCTTATTCAATATAGTATTGGAAGTTCTAGCCAGAGCTATCAGGCAAGAAAAAGAAATAAAGGGTATTCAATTAGGAAAGGAGGAAGTCAAATTGTCTCTATTTGCAGATGACATGACTGTATATTTAGAAGACCCCATTGTCTCAGCCAAAAATCTCCTGAAACTGATAAGCAACTTCAGGAAAGTCTCAGGATACAAAATCAATGTGCAGAAATCACAAGCATTCCTGTATACCAATAACAGACTTAAAGAGAGCCAAATCAAGAACAAACTGCCATTCACAATTGCTGCAAAGAGAATGAAATACCTAGGAATACAACTGGCAAGGAATGTAAAGGACCTCTTCAAGGTGAACTACAAACCACTGCTCAAGGAAATAAAAGAGGACACAAACAGATGGAAAAACATTCCATGCCCATGGTTAGGAAGAATCAATATCGTGAAAATGGCCATACTGCCCAAAGTAATTTATAGATTCAATGCTATCCCCATCAAGCTACCTATGACCCTCTTCGCAGAACTGAAAAAAAAACATCTTAAACTTCATATGGAACCAAAAGAGAGCCCACACAGCCAAGTCAATTCTAAGCAAAAAGAACAAAGTTGGAAGCATCATGCTACCTGACTTCAAACTATACTACAAGACTACAGTAATCAAAACAGCATGGTACTGGTACCAAAACAGAGATATAGACCAATGGAACAGAACAGAGGCCTCAGAAGGAATGCCACACATCTACAACCATCTGATCTTTGACAAACCTGACAAAAACAAGAAATGGTGAAAGGATTCCCTGTTTAATAAATGGTGTTGGGAAAACTGGCTAGCCATGTGCAGAAAGCAGAAACTGGACCCCTTTCTGACACCTTACACTAAAATTAACTCTAGATGGATTAAAGACTTAAACATAAGGCCTAACACCATAAAAACCCAAGAAGAAAACCTAGGCAATACCATTCAGAACATAGGCATAGGCAAGGATTTCATGACTAAAACACCAAAAGCATTGGCAACAAAAGCCAAAATAGACAAATGGGATATAATTAAACTCCAGAGCTTCTGTATAGCAAAAGAAACAATCATTAGAGTGAACTGGCAACCAACAGAATAGGAAAAAATTTTTGCAATCTAGCCATCTCACACAGGGTTAATATCTAGAATCTACAAGGAACTAAAACAGATTTATAAGAAATAAACAAACTCATTCAAAAGTGGGCAAACGACATGAACAGACACTTTTCAAAAGAAGACATTTATGAGGTCAACAAACATATGAAAAAATGCTCATCATCAATGGTCATTAGAGAAATAAAAATCAAAATCACATTGAGATACCATCTCACGCCAGTTAGAAGGTGATCATTAAAAAATCAGGAGACAACAGATGCTAGAGAGGATGTGGAGAAATAGAAACACTTGTACACTGTTGGTGGTAGTGTAAATTAGTTCAACCATTGTGGAAGACAGTGTGGTGATTCCTCAAGGACCTAGAAATAGAAATACCATTTGACCCAGCAATCCCATTACTGGGTATATAGCCAAAGGATTATAAATCATTCTATTGTAAAGACACACGCACACGTATGTTCATTATGGCACTGTTTACAATAGCAAAGACTTAGAACCAACCCAAATGCCCATCGATGATAGACTGCACAAGGAAAATGTGGCACATAAACACCAAGGAATACTATGCAGACACAAAAAATGATGAGTTCATGTCCTTTGTAGGGACATGGATGAATCTTGAAACCATCATTCTCAGCAAACTGACACAAGAACAGAAAAAAAAACACCACATGTTCTCACTCATAAGTGGGTGTTGAACAACGAGAACACATGGACACAGGGAGGGGAGCATCACACACTGGGGTCTGTTGTAGGGGAACAGGGGAGGGACAGCTGGGGTAGGGAGGTCGGGGAGGGATAACAGGGGGAAAAATACCAGATATAGGTGACGGGGGATGGAGGCAGCAAACCACATTGCCATGTATGTACCTATGCAACAATCCTGCATGTTTTGCACATGTACCCCAGAACCTAAAGTGTAATAATATATATATATATATAAATAATAAAATAAAATTAAAAAAGAAGTCATTTGTACCTCGTGTACCTAGCTTAGAATGGTTACACACTATGGGCCAATCCCTTCCCAAAAAATGGGAAAATGTTTTCATGGAAGTACCAACTGACTTCAGACCTTCTACGGAGAATAAATATTGCTCTAAATATTTATTTAATTCTGTATAACTGATTGGAAGTTTTAAAATGTTAACAGATAAAGAACATGGTTCATTTAAAAAGTAAGTTTATAAAACAAGAATTATTAAGAGTAAAATCTCTGTGTTAGTGTTAGGAGTGAACTTTAGAAAAATAGAATTTATAGGTCACTGTTTTGAGAAAAATAGTTCTGAGCCATGTGAAAGACAGATATCAGATATCATCATAAATCTGGGGTACAAAATTGAAGTGTAGGTAGAGAGGCATATGTTTGCATGTTTGTGCATGTGTGCGTGTGTGTTGGTGGGGAGAGACAGGAGCTTTGAATTCAATGTATAAACGAAGGCATTATATACATCAAGCTTGGAAAATTACAGGGATGTCAAATTTTGTACTCTGAAGTTTGTATTTTTAATTCTTGCTTTAACAATTTCTTTTAAAAAGGGGAGAAGGTAGAAAAGCAATACACATGCTATTTTTAAAAATTATCTCACAATAAAAAGCCAAAGTTTATTATTTTAAAGCAAAGGCAAAGAGGACCATGGCCACAACTTTCTGGATTAGCTCTGGCTGATAGGAAGCTGGAATACTATCTCTGAATTGTCATCTGGTTTTATTTGATTTCGGCAGGTACTCAAAGAACACAAATTGCTCAGGTGGTAGTATTTACCTTCAGAGTTGGGCATGCAGCCTTCATCACATTTTGTGACAGAACAGAGGAGTAATTATAAGAAAAATGGGAACAGACAAGGGAATGAACTGAAAGAAGGGGAAAGAAGCTAAATAAAATGAAACAAAAGCAATGTGAAATCTGCAACACATATAACTGACAAAGGCTTGAGAATCAACTCCTATAGGCCAGTAAAAAAAGTAACAAATAATCATAGAAAAATGAGCAAAAGACATGAACAAACATTTCACAAATAAAGAAATCTGAATGGCCAGCAATCACATATAAAGACACTCAACCTCATTAATAGGAAAACACAACGGAAATGCAAAGCAAAGCCATTAATGTGATACTTCAGACTTTTCTATCTGCCAGGCTGACAAAAAATTATACCAAGTTTTGGTGAAAATATGGAACTACTAGTGATAACACAAATTATTGCTACCACAGTTTGGCATTAACTAGTAAAGTTAAACACAATAATAATCTCCCACTTTGAGTATATGCCAGAGAAATGTGCACAGGTACACCAGGGAACATACACAAGAACGGTTACAACAGCAAAAAACAAGAACAACACAAAACCCTTCAACAGTGGAACAGATCGTGTACGTTCACTCAATGGAACACTGTACAGCAGTGAAAAATGTATCTCTACATCAAGTTGGATTAATTTCAAAAAACGCAACAGCAAGAGAAAAATTTGAAAAGGAATTCAGAGTATGTTTCCATTTTTATCACAAAAGTGGCAAAACCAGTGTATTATTCATGGATATACATACTATAGGGTAAATATATAAAGAAAAGCAAAGGGATAAGAAACATAAAATATCTTAAATGTCTAAAAATATTTACTTATTTCTTACATTTAAAATTATTCTGTTTTCAAGATTTAAGTTGTATCCTAGTTTATATTTATGTAGCAAACGACCCCAAGCCCAAGAAAAATGGAATAAAATTGTCCTTTCTAGCCTCAGAGAATATGACTGTGCATAGGTCATAAATGAACTATTTGAGAATTTTGTACAGCTAATTTCAAAATTTGGCATCAAAGGAGGTAATAAATAGTTCTTTTTTTTTCCCTCCAGGCAAAAAACAGAAAAGTACTACTATCAAAAAGTAACAGAATACAAGAGATGAAGTATAACAACAAAAGTGAACTACATTTTCCCAACTCCCAAATAAATGAGAACCAAATGCAGGCCTTTCTCAAATGTGAGTCTCTTCAAACTCCTAGTCTTTGCAGGGTTTTGCCTTCAACCCGAAAAGCTGTGGTGAACTTTGAAGGGGCTGATAAAGGAGCAGAGAAGACTGGGGCTAAGTGATAAAGGTTTCAGAGAACTATGATTATGGCCTTGCTTTTTACTTAGAAAAGTACTATTTTATATGTCAAATAATAGTTTCCTCTACCATAAATGACACTATTTATAATATCGGATGACTTTTTACATTTAACACCCATATTATTAATACTGTGAATATCATGATCCATTGAGACAACAGTAAAAGTCCATGTGTTCACCTTAATTATTATTTTGATGAACTATTCATAAACTCCCAATATATTTCTTCTATTTTAAGTGTACTTTAAGTTAGTAGAATCTTAAGTGAATGAAACAGAAAATCAAAGGACTCATCCACTTTGGGGGCTACAGGAAAACTTCCCTTTGAAAAATTGAGTTGTTTTCCATGTTCTCTTTGAGAAAAATTTTTCGCTTGTCCCTAAAATTGGTTTCTAAAGGTGCTAACTCCATATAAAATTACAAATTAACTAAATGCATACTCGGTCACTATTAGATCCCTTTCCAACATGGGGAATAAATATAAGTTGAATTTTTAAAAATATTTAGTGTAACTCAAATTTCCATAAGACATTGGAGATAAAAGCGACATGAAGTGAAAAGCACTTACTTGTCAGTGCTCTCAAGCCATGACTAAGGTGCTTTTACTAAGTCTGGGTATTTTGCCTACACATTATCAGAATGTTTATCTCAAGTATGACACCCTTGCTTTTAGGTTCAGGGGAGAGATATGCCTTAGTTTTGGTATCTCTCTGAATGGCAGAATAAAAATAGATAAAACTAGCTGTCCTTCAGTAAGTGCCCACTGCTTGGACGTTTTGAATATAATTTCATTAATTTTCACAAAACCGGTAAGGAGCAGGCATTAGTTTTATTCAGGCAGCACCCACAGATTTGTAAAAACATGTAACTTGCAAGTAAACTATCCTGAAGACACAAAAACCTTTTAGCAAAGCACAGCAAAGATGTATATTGGTGATATATATAGTATTGATATTTATATGTCACCAAAGAAGATGGTACCAAATTAAAAAAAAAAAATTAGGAATGCTAATGTGCAACAGCTATGTTCACGAATGTTTACAACTGAACGCTTGCCCAATAATTTTATATTAAGTCATGTAGCTGCTCTGGAAATCAGCACCATTGTCTGATGTTGAACTGTGATCACGAGTGAGCTACACCTGCGTTTGCATCCCAGTTCTGTGTGACTTGGGGCAAGTTGCTTTACTTCACTGTGCTGCAGTTTCCTTTACTGTGACAAGGGCCCGCCACATAGGGGTGTGGGTAAAGCACATAAATGCTTTAACACACGTCAAATGTTTAGCGCAGGCCTAACCGCAGGAAATACAGCGCGTTCGCTGGCCCCTCTAAGGTCCTTCCAGCTCTGGCAGTTATCCTGTGTAACCCCAAGCTGTGTTTAACATTTTGGTGAAGACGGCCCGCAGTTCTGAGGCTGCACGTGGCTGTCCAGGTGCAGGAAATTCTCGACTACAGACTCCAGGAGACAGTACCTAGGACGGCCGGGGGGCAGCTTCTATAGAGCGCACAAATGCCAACAAAGCTTGTTAGAAACGACCCGCCTGCACCCCTGAGGTGGCGGGCCTCAGATGTGGCCAAACTTTCAAGGTGAACAAGCCCAGTGGATCTCCTGTGCCTGGGCGGAAGCCTTCCTTGGAGGGTTAACCATTAACTAAGGCTGAACCGAAGCCCAGGAGGGCCACAGGCCTCGCAGTTTCCAGGAGCAAACGCCGCGAGATTGCTGCCCGGACACCGCCGGAACGCAGAGTGCAAGCCCCCGGCCCGGACGGAAGCAGCTGGACCCGCGAGCCCCGAGCCCCGCCCCCGCGCGGCGAGAACAGAACTTACTGTTCCCGAGTCCTCGCTCCGCCTCCGCGTGACGCGACTATACCAGCCGGAGCTCCAGCCACGCGCGGCGACTCGACGGGGTGGGGCGAGGCCGTCCACGTGACCTGAGAAGGCCCGCCCCCGGGACCACCTCTATGGCATTGCTGGCGGACCCCTGGCTGATAGAGATCGCTGGCCAACAACGCCCTTCCAGCACCTTCAAACTGGCAGGCCTACTCGTGTGCTTGACAAATGTGGATAGCATCAAGTTTACTTTTTAGGTGTTTGTTCATCTCATTACATTTATTCAAATTTTAGATAGGACCAGCGATTTCACTCAGGAATTTATCCTATAAAAATACTCGCAGAAGGTCGTTGCGAAGCTTGTAATCCATGTTTAAGGATGTTTATTGCAATGAAATAATGAGAATAGCTAAAGTGATAACACGGGGGAATGGTTCAATAAAACACCGTACAGACGTGAATTACTTCCTACCTGTGTACTGTATACTCAAAGGACAGATCCATGATGTAATGAATATTAAAGGCAAAGCATATGTGGTGTGCTCTCTTTAATGTAAACAAAAATTATGTCTTGAAATACAAACATGCAGATATGTACATAAACTTTTTCTCAAAAAATCAAAAGAAACAATAGTGGTTGCTTTGGGAGGAAATGGAGGGTTTTTATTTTCATATTTTGAACTTTGCAATTTTACTTTTTTCTTTTTGTACCTCCCTGAATTGACAACAGCAACAATAAAAAACCCTCATATTTGTGTTCCGAGCTGGGAAACTAGATGAGCCTGATAAGTTTTTAAAAGTTTCCTTAACTACATTCCAATGCGGTGATTCTTAACCCTGGCTATGCCTTAGGGTCGCTTGGGAGTTTTGAAAGGGTCGTAATGCCCAGTCTGCATGCCAGACCAACAAAATAAAATGCATATTTATCTGGGAGGTGGGGAGAGCAGATTCAATATATGTTTTTAACTTCCTGAGTGATTCCAATGTGAACCCAAGGTTGAAGACTGCAACCTGTATATAGGTGACATAGTGATCTCAGGCTCTAGGGTGGCCCAATGAACCTGGGGCAGCTGAAACCCAGGAACTTTGTCCATTTACCTCAGTGTGCTATACAAATACCATTTTTAAAATGAGCCTCAACATGTAAGAAGTTGAACAGCTCAGAATAATTTGCCTCCAGTGCTAGTTTCTGATTCTATTCTCTTCAGTATAGTTTTAGAGTGATCAATAATATTTTATGGGATCATTTCGCTTTTGGCCATTTGTTTCACTGACTCAAACACAAATTATCTAGTTTTGATGTATCACTTATCAAAGAGATAAAATATATTTTGATTTATCATAATTTCCATTTTCTGTTAGTCATCCCAAATGATTTTATTGGCACATGGAAGGTGTTAGCAGTCTCCAACTTGTCATCAAAGGACTAAATAAGGTTTTCCATTTTAGAATTCCTTTTCTGCTTTGGCATATTCCAGACATTAAAAAAGGACACATCTTAGATCCATCCACCTTAAGTTTGATTTTGAATAAACTGAAGACCTCAGTAGTTATGCACATGCACACAAGAAAGATGAAAGAAGAGAAACTTTCTTTTATCTCTACCAAAAGTATTCATATGGTTAGTAATATGAGGTTTGGAAAGCTATAACAGAGGTCAGAATAAATTACCCTTCTCCACTTCCCAAGTGCACACATACACAAAGGCACAAAACCATTCACACACAGGCAGGCACATTAGGTAACAGCAAGAACCCATCCAGTCTATTTGGAAGTCATTATTGTTCAGAGTTAAGTTCATGATTTCTACTGTTATTTTGCCTTTTTTTTTTTCAATAGAACAATGTGAGCAACACTACCACTAAGTTCCACCTGTGGACATCTTGGGGCATGTTCTACCTTTTCCCTTCCTTCATTTGTTTTAGCCTTTCCTTTTCTGTGCTTCTCACTTTGGCCTATTAGTGACACCTAGTGGTACCTGTGGCCAGCTTTTCCCCTGATTTTGGCTCTCAGTATCTTCATGTATGATTTCAAGTGTTCCTTCCACCTTTGTGAGCCTAGTCCCTCTACTGTAAGCATCAGACTGTTTCTAGACATACATTTCAGGCACCAAGACTCTCCTCTTAGAGAGTTAAAAATTTGCCTTCAATCCTAAGCCAAAATCCTAAGCTAGTGAAGACACCTGTGTGCTGCTAGTTTCACTACAGGGAGATTTGAAGGGTATCCACCAATCTGGGTTTCCCTCTCCTTCACACCAGAAAAGGATAATAATACTGCCCTTATGAGGCTCTGGAATTCAGATTACGAGACAGTGAGGGTGGCTCTAAATACCACCTATGTGCTTTTGACTCCTAAATGAATGTCTCGAGACAGAAACGTTTGTTGGGGATACCTACTTGACATTTCCATCGGGCTATTGTGGCCGAAACTGTGGTGTTCACCAAACATCCCATCGACCACCCACATTTTCCAGCTCCACTTACGGTTTGTTGCCGCCACGTGGCCAGTTTTGAACAATGGGCTGTAGACTGAAGCATAGAAAAGCTGAGATGAGCTTTCTCTAGTTGCATCTCTTTATGTCATAAGAATTAACAATATTCTGGATGCTGGAGCCTCCACCAGCCTGGGTCCCTGAGTGACCATGCAAACAGAGAACACATCCCCCCACCAATTCCCTAACTTCCACCAAGCCGTGAAATTCACATTACTTAAGTGAGAAATAAATTTTTATTATGCTAAGTTCCCTGAAATTTTAAGACTTTATTATTATATGATAGTTTAACCTGATAATTCATAGCTATCTCTAATTTCATTATGTTCAAAATTGAAATATTAATTTTCTCCCATAAATCTGCATTTCTTTGTCCTCTCCATCTCTATTAGTGACAACACTGTCCATCTTCAGGCTTAAGGGAGAAATCTGGATGTCTTCCTTGCCTTCTTCCTTTTCCTTACCGCACCCCTTCCTGCCCACCTGCCGCCACCCCATACAGAAGGGAGTTTGCATCACTGACCTGAGACTGCTATCCTTAAAAAGGTCTGCTTGCAAGGTTGGCCTTTGGCTGACATGTGAGAACTTGGCTGGTAAGTAGTCTCCTACTGTTGTACCAAAGCCCTATTAACCTCAGTAGGAAAGGAACCAGGCTCAAGAGACTGAAGAAGAGACCTAGAACCAGCAAACAAAACACAATGTTTTATTAGGTGCTTAGAGAGTCCAGTGGTGGTGGGCTGGGCAGGAAAACTGCAACCGCCTGGAATCGTCATGCAGTTTATATAGTATTTTCATCTAATACCCTCCCCATAACAACATCCGCCCAGCAACCTTCATGTACCCCGAAACTCAGGACCTGAATCCCCTGTATGGCCTATGTTCCACTGGACAGGCCAAGGGCTTAGATGTTTATTACAAAGAATGAATCTCCAGGTTGGCGACCCCCAGATTCCCTAACTCACAACATACACTCAGATGCATCTACCATACAGGGTCATTCTAAGGGTATGCACAAATTATTACCAACAGGTGAGTTTACCTGACACCTACACCTAAACATATGAAGAGTTTTCCCTAAATAATAAAAGTGACTCACTGAGCCTAAACTGTTTGTACAATGTGATATATGCTGATAACTTGCTTTCCTTCCGAGATTCTAGAACTTGGTACCTGCTAGGCAGAGGTGCTTGTGACCAGAACCTAATAAAAACTCTGGCTGCTGAGTCTTGGCCTTTCCTGAGGAAAAACATTGAAAGCATGTTTCTGCATTTCATTTTTGGAAAAAGAATGCAGTCTGTGTGACCCCCTCATAAGAGGGAGAATGCATAGGAATCCTGCACACAAAATCTTCCACGCTCTGCCTGAGTCTTTTTCTTTACAATCCAGCTGTGTATCCTTACTATGTTTCTGTAATAATCTTAGCAACACTGTAATAAGTCCCAGAATCTAGTGAATCTCCAAATGTGAAGGGGTCTTAGGGACCCCTTGATATCCACCCATATCTAATCTAGCACTGAGTCCTGCCAATTCTTCCTAAAATGTATCTGAAATTACACTGCTCCTTACCTTATCTGCTATCACCACCCTGAAGGTGCCATCATCTTTTATTCGTGTTGGACTTCGTGAGGGCTCAATAACACCCTTCTTTTCTGCCTGAGTTTGGAACAAATGGAGAGACACAGAAAAAAGAGATCAAGGTGTAAGCTTTATTTAATTATAAACATCTCAATTGGGATGGCTTAAACATGCAGCCAAAGGGACTAACAGTCTCCTGAATTAAACGTATGTACCAAAACTGTCTTAAAACTGTCCTCTCTAGAGAACCAATTAGATTTGTACCCTCTCTACAGGTACACAAATCTGTAGAAAGAAGAAAGGAGCTAAGCTGAGCATACCAGGAGAAGTGAGAGAAGGCTGGAGATTTGAATAGCTGAAACACTTCTTGTTTCCCCCTGATTTTTATCTTCCTGGTGGAACTCCAAGTCCTGGGTATTAGGCAAATGATACACAGCTGGCCATAAGTGGAGGCGTGGAGAGGAGACTGTGATCAATCAGCAAACGCTGAGTCTGCATTGAGCCTAAGCAAAACACTGGCCATTTGTACCAAGCCAGGCTTAGCAAATCCACACAGAGCTACGTGGGCCCAGCAAAGGCAAACCCCAGAGGGCTGTAGGTGATGGGGCCTCGGGTGCAAGCTGCTGCTCCTTGACCTTGGACAACATTCAGAACATACTCATTTTGCTACGCTGAGTGTAAGCAGAGACAGGGAGGCCACAAAGACCTAGGAAAGCAGGTATAACTAAAGACTAAATTCTATCTTTCAGTACTTTGGCCTTTCAGACCATAGTGGGTAGAGTCAGGTTTGCTGCAGTTAGAGGCAGTGATATTAATGAAACTGAAGCTTCAGATTCCCACACATGCATGGGCCTTTTCCAAGATCCTGAGGTCCCGAGGGACACTAGTAATGTGTTCGCATGGTCATATGCTCTCCCTCTCTCTCTTATCCCTACCCTTCATATATATAATTATATTTAATTTGGTAACAAACACAAAAATACAGAAAAGTGCAGGGAAACTCTATTCCCAAACACCCAGTTGAGAGTATAGTGCCAATCTGATACCCCATCAGTCCCTAATACTTTAGTATGTATTTCCTGCAAATCTGGACATTCTTGTGCATAACCACAATACAACTATAAAAGTCAGGAAGTTAGCACTGACACACTTACTACCATCTAATCCTCAAATTCAGTTCAGAAGCAAGGTTGTGTGTTGAGCTGTCAAGTCTCTAGCCTTTTTCAGTCTGAGACATTTCCTTAGTCTTTCCTTAACACTTGTGATATTGGCATTTTTGAAGATTACAGGCCATTCCTTCTGTAGAATGTCCCTCAATCTGAGTTCGTGTGATGTCTCCTCCTGATGAGATTCAGGTAATGAAAGCACATCACAGAGATTGGACTTTGTGCCTCTGTAGGCTCCCCCTTGATTCCCTTTCCACTGGGCTTGAGCTGGCTTCACTACGTCACCAGACCATGTTGCCATGTATCCCACTAGGGCTCTGACACTCTTCTGTGAGCCACTGTGGTGGCCCCTCCTTCCCATTCCCCTACCCAGCATGTGTGTCTACCCCACTCTGTCCCACCTACTGGCTTTGGGACTGAGTTGTTTAGAGAGGAGAAAGAAGAGTAGGAGGAATAATGATAATAGTGTTTTTGTAAAATGTGTAAAAGCAAGGTGATTTAACTTCTGTGGATCAAGGCCATTGTCTGTTTTCCTTCTGTCACTCAGGCATTTTGGGGACCTGGCTAAGGGACATCTGAGCTGGAAATACATTTAGTTTGGGTTTAGTGGGATATAGTTGTATGATTTATAGCTTCCAAGAATTTTTTAACTGCCCACTGTGGTGACTCTTCCTTTATGCCCAAACAAGGGTGAGGGGCAGAGTCCTCTCAAAATGTGAAGGTGGGATAGTCCCCAACATTGGAAGTACCTGAGTCCTGGAGGGGAAGCCAGGTTTGAAATGGACGGAACCAGGAATTAGGCTGTGGGAAATTCTATGATCAGATGTTTGGTAATGCTGTAAGTATGGGATTCTGTTCTCATTGACAGTACACATGAAATGTGCTTAGTAATAACATCATGTAAGCTATAAACCCACCATGTCTTTTTTGACAAGAATCACATGAAATAGAATTTATCAGAATTACTATATCTGAAGTACACAAACTTGTACTGCGTCTACAAACTAAGCTTGTTTTATGCTTCCTGTCAATTAAAAAAAAAGATTAATACTGTAGGAAAGATTGAATTATCTGTTCCATTAATATAAAATATTATCATAAAATTATTGTGTGAAGGGATGACTAAAGAGAAAGTAGATAAAATTGCATTCAAAAAGTATTATAGGCCGGATGCGGTGGCTCACGCCTGTAATCCCAGCACTTTGGGAGACTGAGGCAGGCGGATCACAAGGTCAAGAGATCAAGACCATCCTGGCAAACATGGTGAAACCCCATCTCTACTAAAAATGCAAAAAAATTAGCTGGGTGTGGTGGCGTGTGCATGTAATCCCAGCTACTTGGGAGGCTGCGGCAGGAGAGTCGCTTGAACCCAGGAGGTGGAGGTTTCAGTGAGCTAAGATCATGCCACTGCACTCCAGCCTGACAACAGAGCAAGGCTTTGTCTCAAAAAAAAAAAAAAAAAAAAATGTATTACAGAGGGATGTCTAGCAATTACTGTTTGCTATTATGGCTGTTTTAAAATATTTGTATTTTTTGTGATTATTTGTTCTTTCTAATTAAATATTCACTTTTATATGTATTTTTAAATTTATTGTTTTCTATCTTTTTCTTAAAGAGAACCTTTCCCCACATTGTCACCTAAGTCTATACCCAGCTACATTTAAACTGCAAAGCAGCTGAGCTCCGCGTGTGCCTAACTGGAAATTGTCCATCACCGGGATGGGCATGCAGCACTGCTTCACATTTCATTCTGCATTCTGGGCCAGAGAGGGAACTGTGGAGGGACAAACCTTGGATTCATGTAGTACGTCTACATGCTCAAAGTCACTCCACATCATCCATGGAAACACAAGAGCTCTGGAGAAAGTGTAGCTCAAGACAGATTGTTTAGCCTCCACTGAAAACAGCCATCGAGGCACAGGATTGAAAAAACACTCCCAAGACAGCTCCATGTCACTAGATAGAGATCTTGCTCAATTAAGTATAAGGGTTCAGAATGGAAATGGTGATGAAGAGATTTTTAATTGATAAGAAGAGAAAGACACTTGGAGACTGTGGCCTCCACCTTTATAAATTTCTAAACTTGTTGGAAGGCAGAATGCCTCTGTTGCCTCTGTCTTAGATACATCTATGAATGTCTCTCCCTCTGCCCACTTCATCCCCCAGATTTGTTCGCATGTACCCAAATTAACCTCTTTTTTCGTATACATATATATATTCATATATATATATATACACACATATACTTTATTACACTTTAAGTTCTGGGGTACATGTGCAGAACATGCTGGTTTGTTACATAGGTATACACGTGCCATACACATGGTTCGCTGCATCTATCACCCTATCATCTACATTAGGTAGTTCTCCTAATGCTATCCCTCCTCTATCCCCCCAGCCCCTGCTATCCCTCCCTTAGGCTCCCTCTGCCTGACAGGCCCCAGTGTGTGATGCTCCCCTCCCTGTGTCCATGTGTTCTTATTGTTCAACACCTACTGATGAGTGAGAACATTTGGTATTTGGTTTTCTGTTCTTGCATCAGTTTGCTGAGAATGATGGTTTCCAGCTTTATTCACGTCTCTGCAAAGGATATGAACTCATCATTTTTTATGGCTGCATAGTATTCCTTGGTGTATATGTGCCATATTTTCTTTGTCTAGTCTATCACTGATGGGCATTTGGGTTGGTTCCAAGTCTTTGCTATTGTGAACTGTGCTGCAGTAAACATCGGTATGCATGTGTCTTTATGATAGAATGATTTATAATCCTTTGGGTATATACCCAGTAATGGAATTGCTAAGTCACATGGTATTTTGAGTTCCAGATCCTTGAGGAATTGCCACACTGTCTTCCACAATGGTTGAACTAATTTACACTTCCACCAACAGTGTAAAAGCATTCCTATTTCTTCGCACCTTCTCCAGCATCTGTTGTTTCCAGATTTTTTAATGATTGCCATTCTAACTGGTATGAGATGCTATCTCAGTGTGGTTTTGATTTGCATTTCTCTAATGGCCAGTTTTTAATATCAGCTTTTTTTCATATGTTTATTGGCTGCAGAAATGTCTTCTTTTGAGAAGTATCTGTTCATACCCTTCACCTACTTTTTGATGGAGTTGTTTGTTTTTTTCTTGTAAATCTGTTTTAGTTCTTTGTAGATTCTGGATATTAGCCCTTTGTCAGATGGGTAGATTGCAAAATTTTTTTCCCATTCTGTTGGTTGCCAGTTCACTCTAATAACAGTTTCTTTTGCTGTGCAGAAGCTGGGGAGTTTGATTAGGCCCCATTTGTCTATTTTGGCTTTTGTTGCCAATGCTTTTGGTGTTTTAATCATGAAGTCCTGCCTGTGCCTATGTCCTGAAAGGTATTGCTTAGGTTTTCTTCTAGGGTTTTTATGGTGTTAGGTCTTATGTTTAAATCTTTAATCCATCTGGAGCAAGTTAACCTCTTATGAAAAGGTTTCTCCCAAATGAGTTTACCTGCACAGGATATAGATTTGAATTGTCTGCACTGACTGACTGACAGCCACCCTGAGAAAGTTGAGACATAGATTCTCTTCTCTCAGGTCCTAAGCTTATGCTAGAGTTTTTGGGTTCTAGAAGCATGTCTTTGTTTGGCAATTGCTCCAGGAACAGGAAACGGTTTGCTTCCTAACTTTGGTAGGTAGGTAAGAGGCTAGTGCTGCAATAACGTTCTGGTTTCTGCTAACACTTTTAACTCTTTAAAAAGAGTGAGGCTTATCAGAAAATGTGGAATGACCAAGTACAACTTCAGAGATAGACTGTAGCTGCGGCTGCTGAAGGCTGCAGGAACCCCTCAGCTGAGGCTGTGCAGAATCAGAAATAGGAAGAGCTTTGATTTTTTTTTTTTGTACAAGTACAGACAATTTTGATTTTCAAACTTCGACCCTTCGGATTTTGGTATCTTTGGGCTTTACCTTGCAAGAGGATTTAATCTCTGAACCTCAATTTCCCCCTAGACATTAGTTTAGAGCCAAGATACGATGTTTTTGTTTTTTGTCTTTTAATCGTTGTTGTTTCATTTTTAACTGGGCCCCTCTAGCCTCAACAGAGGAGAGAGTCCAGGAGTGGGAGTCAAATTGAAGTCGCTTCACTTGAAACTCAAGGGATAAGGCATGTGTGTTTCCATCTAACACTCTGCTAAGGCTGGTGTTTCTGGCATGTGTGTGCTTCATTGAGCCTGGGCTCTATTATTTAGTGTCAATGTCTCCACATCACTTGTGGGCAGCATTTTAAGTCCTGAACACAGTGGCTGACTTCACATCCCCTTGTTATGGAATTGCTTAGGTTCATTGCAGTCTGCTACTTGAGGATGATTACTCAGTATCTTTCACACTTACTCCACTTGTGGTATCTCTTGCAGCACATTTCTGACTGCCGTTGACACCTCTGAATCTGGTTCCTCAAGTCTGAGGGAGCAACAGTACCTCTGCCACATGCTCTTTAAGACACTACTTTTCTGCAGGTCTTAAATATCCTAAGATTTGCATGGTGGCATGTGTCTTCAGTGCTTTAGTTTGCTCTGCTGTGCCCCTATTCATTTTGGGAAGGCTCAGCTATGTTTCTAACAGTGTAACTTGCTCCTTAAACCGATCTCTTTCTTTCTCTGCTACATGCATCGTTTGCCAAAACTGAGTGCCTGCCTGCCTGCCTCCCTCCCTCCCTCCTTTCCTCCCTCCCTCCCTCCATCCCTTTCTTCCTCCCTCCCTCCTTTCCTCCCTTCTTCCCTCCCTCCCTCCCTCCCTCCCTCCCTCCCTCCCTTCCTTCCTTCCTTCCTTCCTTCCTTCCTTCCTTCCCTCCTTCCTTCCTTCCCTCGTTTTACTTTCTCTTTGCTTTCTAGCCTTGGCTTTGTTCCTCCTTGGGCTTCCTAAAACATATCCTGTGCAAACAAAATTTTGTTTAGTTGGATGACCCTAATGGGAGATAACTTTCTGTTAGACCAACGTCTAAGCCAGACCTGTATTTCCTCTTATTGTGCAGCCTGGCTCTACCTTAATATATGTCATCTTGGCTGCGCCTTTTCTAGAGCCCATCTCAACACATTTCTTTTGCCTGTTTCCTCAAGGTGCAGGCATCTCCAATATCTGCAATTACAACAACTGTATCACTTTTGAACTCATCTAAAACTCTTAGTATCTTACCCAGATTTTTCTAGTCTTCTCCTCCCTTAAATCTGTCCAAATTTCTATAACCATTGGTTATATTTGCCCTAGTCTTTAAGAGGGTGGCTCTAATGAACTAGCCAGGAAGATGGGGTTACAAAGTCTATGTGTGACTGCTGGGGGCTCTGTGTGTGTTTGTGTCTGTTTAAGGTATGAACAATTCCCAAAGGAAGATTATTGTGAAGATGGCAGAGGCTGCTAGAAGGTGTCCATTTGGAGAGTAATTTTGCCCATTGACCTATTAAAGGTTCTGAGAGGTACTGCTGTAAAGAAACCTGGTTGAGAAGGGAAGAATAAATGAGAAGATGTCATGTGAAAATATTCAGAAAAATCCAGAATGTGGGACAACTGGCTTGGTCTCATTAAAAACACAATCTCTTTTTCAAAAGGTCAGGAAGACTGTTATAAAATAAAAGGGTCTAAACAGGCACAACCATCAAATGCAGTGTGTGAACTCTAATGAGATTTTGGTTCAAAAGAAAAAAATCTATACAAGTTATATTGAAAATAAAAGAGAAAATTTGAACATGGAATGGGTATTAGAT
The DNA here is from genome assembly GCF_009761245.1 of Sapajus apella. Lineage (NCBI taxonomy): Eukaryota > Metazoa > Chordata > Mammalia > Primates > Cebidae > Sapajus > Sapajus apella. The sequence continues at coordinate 44,637,851 of NW_022436941.1, forward strand.
GGTATTAGAGAAAATTATTGTTAATTTTCTTAAGTGTTACGCTTCTGTGGTTATGTAAGAATGTCTTAGGAGATGCATGCAAAAGTATTTGGAGGCAAAGTGCAATGCTATCATGAGTCTGCAACTGATTTTCAAGTCATTTACCACCACCAGCAACTACATATATATATATAAGACGGCAAAATGTTAACAACTGCCAAATTTTAGTGGTTAATATGTGGGTGTTCTTTTGTGTTACTTTAGCTTTTCTGTAACATTATAATAAGAAGTTGAAGAAAAAGAAGCCTATTTAACCTAGTGTTCCAAACATTTGACTATGAACCTCATTTTCTCCCTTGTAATAACATCAATACTGAAGCATCTTCTGCTTCTTAGACTACACTCTGGGACTAGGGCGAGCTCTTAGTAGCTACATTTAAAAATATGCAATAATGATAAATGCTAAGTGAAAAATAAAAATCTTCTTGAAAATTCGAAATGTACTTTAAAAACGTATCTCAATAACTCAGAAAGAACGGGTCTAATGCTGTTAACATAGTAGTGTGACTTCATTGACCAGAGAGATGAAGGTCAGAACTTGCACAATGATTCCTGAATGTCTAGTACGCATTTCCCAAAACGTTTCTCTTAGTATAACCTCAAGGATGATGATCCAGGTTAATGATTTAATCATCTGTATACTTCTGTGCTTAAAGAACTACATGAAATAATAATCACTTAGAGCACATTCAGGAAGAGGTGTGAAGAAAAATTTGCAGGCATAATTGATGCAAAGTATGCAGAATAAGATAAATAAAATTATTATCATCTTAATCTGAATCCATAGTACTTATAAATGTGTACCATTTTATTTCCTTCAGTGGAGATTTGGGGATGTATAGTTGACTTTAATGTAATTTACTTTCTCTTTTTTCTGGTAAAGTTTTTTTAGGGAATTCCTCTTGGGCAACACTTCTTCCACGTGGTCCAAGTGAACCACATATACATTGTTACCCCCACTCTTTTATATAAAAAGAGTGCGCACATAACCCACATCTGACCATGCACCCAATTCAATGCAGTCGATTCTAGACTTTTGGCTGAAATTATGTGAAACAAGGCACTCCCTTTCTATTGGCTTCATGAACCTGGTCATATGTGCTGTTGGAAGCCCCTTTGTCACTAGGGAGGTAGCCTGTCTAAGAGTGAAGCCAAGCCAGAGCAAAGGAGACCTGAGAGATAGGGAGCAATGGATTCCTGGTGACATATTTTCTGCAACTGGATCCAGCTTTGCCTGAAGCTATTTTATGTTCTTGGACCCTTTGACTCCAAGAACCTATAAATCTCCTTTTGGTTGAAGTCAGGTTGACTGAACTTTTGTTCATGACAACTAAGCAAGTCCTGAATTATATTAGGAAGAGATAGAAAACTCTTTTATTTTCCCCTTTGAGAGTCACAAAACTTGGGCCAAGTGTGGTGGCTCATGCCTGTAATCCCAGAACTTTGGGAGGCTGAGGTGGTAGGATCATTTGAACCCAGTAGTTCAAGACCAGCTTGTACAACACAGTGAGACTCTGTCTCTATAAAAATTGGAAAATTAACCAGACATGATGGTGCATGTGTGGGTGACAGGCTAGGTGCGGTGGCTCATGCCTGTACTCCCAGCACTTTTGGAAGCTGAGGCAGGCGGATCCTTAGACTAGCCTGGGCAACATGCAAAACTCCATCTCTATTTCTTGATTTTTAAAAAAGTCACTGAATTTGAAATTTCCAATTTCAAAATAAAATTTGAATGTATCAATATCAGTATTTTTTGTGACTTAAAAAAAAGCACTGTTTCTTCAAATAGCCAAATAACAGTGATGGTAATAGTGAAAACATTTAAAAGAGCATTTTCCTAATCATTTTGATGAAATCATAGAATTAAGAGCTGTAATTAATATGACCACTGTTCTTTCATTATTATTATAACTGCCCATGTAATCTTTATGAAATTTTGCAGCTGTTTATAGGATAAAATATCCTGATTTTTGTACTTCACGATATAAATTTTAGCCGTAATCTGTGTTTCCTCAGCTCTGTAAGTCTGGCTGCAAAAACTTATTGTATTAAAGCATCTAGTTAGTCATTTCAGCCCAAATTCACCACTCAGGGAATACTAGCATTTCTTTAAATTCCTCCAAAGATAGCTTGATAAATGCAGGTAGTATCACATGTGTGATGGCTTGTGTGTCTCTAATACTGTTGTCCTGGGGTTCTGTAGATATTTTACTAAAACACTGATGGATCTGGATGGGCACAATTTGACCAACAGACATAGAACTGATTTAGACTCACTTATTCCTCTAACCTTGGGTCCTTGTCTTACCTGTCTCTATTTTCTTTTCCCTTAGGATGAAATCTTGACCTGAAGGTCCCTTATGCAAATAAGCCCTGGAAGAGTGCCCCTTGGCAGTCCTTCAGTCCTGTCTACCATATTTGAAATCTTCAGTAAAAACTGTTTGCACTCTCAAGGTGAGAAGAGATGGTCAGGAATTACTTTTTAAATAAGCATTTTAATTCTAAGGTTTGATGTGGTAGCGTTAACCTATGACAGCAAATTCTTTGACACTCCTTCTATAAGAAGGTAGGGTGTATGTTCCCTGCCTTTGAGTCTGGGCTGATTTGTAATTACTTCAACCAAGAGTACAGAAGAGGTAATGCCAGGTGACTTCTAAGTCAAGGTGATATAAAGCCAGGCAGCTTCTAACTTGTTCCCTAGGATACTTGCTCTTGGGAACTTAGAAGTTTGACTCCTCCAAGGCCACATGGACTTCCATGTGGAGGTGTTCTGGTCAATAGCTCCTGATAAGCCCAGCCTTTGAATAGCCCAGCCCAGGCACCAGACATATGAGTGAAGAAGCTCCTAGGTGATTCCTGCCACAACCATTTCAGTCTTCCCTGCCAAGAGTCCATGTATCATGGCACAAAAACAAGCCAATCTGCTGTACTCCATATGAACTCCTCCACAGAATCCATGGGCATAATAAAATGGTGGTAATTTTATACCAAAAGGTTTGGGATACTGTGCTACACAACAGACAGCTGGAAAAGGTTGATCCTGAATAAAACCAGGGTTCGTTAGCAGGGCAGGAGAGTAATGGCTGTTAACATGGGCAATAGAGAGCCTGACACATTTCTGATGCCTGCTCCTGAACTGATATCTGTACACATGAGGTTTCTTTAATATTCCCAGGTTTTAGATGAAAAAAAAAAGGTGTCTCCTGAGGTTAAATAAATTCCTTGGGGGCAAATATAAGATATATCCCACAGGCATGATTTGGATACAGCCAACCTCACCTCTGAGGAATTTCACATTGTAGACAAGGGTCCACCTGAATTCCCACCAACCTGCCCTGGAAACACACAGGGTCCCTGGAATAAAACACTGAGGAACAAATCAATACACTTGCTGAATTTAACACCTTAGAATATTATTTGAGATGAAGGCTAATCTAAGGACTGGCATGGTGGCTCATGCCTGTAATCCTAGCACTTTGGAAGGTTGAGGAGGGAGGATTGCTTGAGCCCAGAGGCTGAGACCAGCCTGGACAACATGGCAAAACTCCCTCTACAAAAAAATACAAAAATTAGCTGGTCATGGTGGCATATGACTATAGTTCCAGCTACTTGGGAGGCTAAGGCAGGAGAATCACCTGAGCCTGGGAAGTTGAGGCTGCAGTGAGCTCAGATGGTGCCACTGTACTCTCCCCTAAGCCAACACTGTCTCAGAGAGGAAAAAAAAAAAAAAAAAAGAAAGAAAAGGTAAATATGTTGTAACAAAGAGACCCACAGAAGTCAGTGGCTTAAAGAAGATATAAAAGCATTTCTGTCTCATGTAGTCTTGCCAGTTCAGACTGTCTCCACCTTACAAAATCCTGGAGTAATCCAGAATCCTTTCATGTTGTTACTCTGCTAGCTCCCAGTGTTAGCAGTGGCAAATCTGTATGGATCTACAGCAAGTCAATTCTTGCCTCCTTAAAGGAAAGAATTCTGCCAAGGGGCATAAGGCAGAGTGAGAGGCTGAGAGAAATTTAATTTTAAAGCAGGAATGAAAGTTTATTAAAAAGTTTCAGAGCGGGAACAAAAGGAAGTAAAGTACACTTGGAAAAGGGCTGAGTGGGCAATTTGAGAGATCCAAATGCGTTCAACAGTTGACTCAGAGCTTCTATACATTGTCATGGTCCTGAGGTTTGCATTTCTTCTCCCTTGATTTTTTCCTTGCGGCAAGCTGTCAGCATGTGCAGTGTGTTTACTGAAGTTGTGCACATGCTCATTTGAGGCATTTTTCCCATACCAGTCAAGTATTCCTAGAGGAAGGTCATATAGCAGTTCAACTCCCTATTTTGTCTTAGTGCATGTGCCTGAGCCCACTTGCCCAACTCCTGAGAACTTTTTCAGGAAGCTGCTGATCACCAGTTTCAGGTGTTTTCTATCTACTAGGAGACTGCCTTTCCCTGGTGGTTGTTTCCAATTATTATTTTAGAGAGACAACTTAACAACTACCTATCATCTGATTGTCACCTGACATTCCTGGCAGTGGGGCCTCTCCTGCCCTGTTCTTGTCTGCCTGGCTGCTACTCTAGCACTAGCACACTGTCCTCATCTGCACAGTTGAATCCGAGTTGCTGCCACGTTGTGTGACTATCACAGCATGTGTTCTGGCCAACAGCAAAGGGAAAGAAAACATGGAGGAGTCCAAGCCAGGAAGACACACAGGTCACTTTTGCTCATATCCCATTTCTGAGAACTGAGCCATGAAGCTATAGCTAAGCAAAATGTAGGCTGGGAAATGTAGTCTCTAGGCCAAGCAGACTTATTTAAGCATAAGAAAGGGATAATGGATTTTGGTGGACCGCTGACATTCTTCTCCATTTCCAGCAAATGAATCATTTACTTGGATTGTTTGGGGGTTGAAATGATAAAAATTCTTAACATAATTGTATACTGTTTTTCTAAAATGCATTTTGCTCTTCAGGTAGCCATGTTTTATCCAAATACTCTCCCACTGTGTGTCCTGGCTGAGACTTTAACAGACTTACAGTGTTGTAAAGCAAGACCTACACCTTAAGATACAATTGACTTCTTGGCTATATCTTTTCAGAGTAGGATGGGGAAGCACATGACCCAGACTGAGCAAGTTATCTTCAGCCCTATTTGTTTATCTGTATCCTTATATGTAAACTGGAGATGATTATGATACACACCTTTCAGGTTGTTACGAAGATTAAGTTAGTTAATGGTTGTAAATGCCAAGCTTATACCAGCTTCATAGAAATCATTTAACAAATTTAAGCTATTAGGATTATGTTAGAAGATATTTACAGTTTTAAAGTTTATTTGGGCAGACAGTGATTCATGAGTCAGGCAGCTCCAAACTGGCAGTGCCTCAAGGCTCTTCTGAAGGGATTTAAGGGGAATCACTTTATAGGGTAAATGCAGAAGCAAAGCAAAGAAATTACTATTATTACTTTTTATTATGCTTCAAGTTCTGGGGTACATGCGCAGAATGTGCAGGTTTGTTACATAGGCGTACGTGTGCCATGGTGGTTTGCTGCATCCATCACCCGTTCATCTACATTAGGTATTTCTCCTCATGCTATCCCTACCCTAACCCCCACCCCTACTATCCCTCCCCTAACCCCAAACCCCCGACAGGCTTTGGTGTATGATGTTCCCCTCCTTCTGTCCATGTGTTCTCATTGTTCAAACCCACTTATGAGTGAGAATATTTGGTGTTTGGTTTTCTGTTCTTGTGTCAGCTTGCTGGGAATGATGGTTTCCAGCTTCATCCATGTCCCTGCAAAGGACATGAACTTATCCTTTTTATGGCTGCATAGTATTCCGTGGTGTATATGTGCCACGTTTTCTTTTTTTTTTTTTTTTTTTTTTTTTGAGACGGAGTTTCGCTCTTGTTACCCAGGCTGGAGTGCAATGGCGCGATCTCGGCTCACCGCAACCTCCGCCTCCTGGGTTCAGGCAATTCTCCTGCCTCAGCCTCCTGAGTAGCTGGGACTACAGGCACGCGCCACCATGCCCAGCTAATTTTTTGTAGTTTTAGTAGAGTCGGGGTTTCACCATGTTGACCAGGATGGTCTTGATCTCTCGACCTCGTGATCCACCCGCCTCGGCCTCCCAAAGTGCTGGGATTACAGGCTTGAGCCACCACGCCCGGCCTGCCACGTTTTCTTTATCCAGTCTATCATTGATAGACATTTGAGTTGGTTCCAAGTCTTTGCTATTGCAAACAGTGCCACAATAAACATACATGTACATGTGTCTTTGTAATAGAATGATTTATAATCCTTTGGGTATGTACCCAGTAATGGAATTGCTGGGTCAAATGGTATTTATATTTCTAGATTCTTAAGGAATTGCCATACTGTCTTCCACAATGGTTGAACTAATTTACACTCCCACCAACAGTGTAAAAGCATTCCTATTTCTCCACATTCTCTCCAGCATCTGTTGTTTCCTGACTTTTTAATGATTGCCATTCTAACTGGTGTGAGATAGTGTCTCAGTGTGGTTTTAATTTGCATTTATCTAATGACCAGTGATGATCAGCTTTTTTTCATATATTTGTTGGCTGCATAAATGTCTTCTTTTGAAAAGTGTCTGTTCATATCCTTTGCCCACTTTTTGATGGAGTTGTCTTTTTCTTGTAAATTTGTTTAAGTTCTTTGTACATTCTGTGTATTAGCCCTTTGTCAAATGGGTAGATTGCAAAAAATTTTTTCCCATTCTGTTGGTTGCCAGTTCACTCTAATGGTAGTTTCTTTTGTTGTGCAGAAGCTCTTTAGTTTAATTAGATCCCATTTGTCTATTTTGACTTCTGGTGCCATTGCTTTTGGTGTTTTAGTATAAAAGTCCTTGCACATGCCTATGTCCTGAATGGTATTGCCTAGGTTTTCTTCTAGGGTTTTTATGGTGTTAGGTCTTATGTTTAAATCTTTAATCCATCCAGAGTTAATTTTTGTATAAGGTGTAAGGAAGGAATCCAGCTTCAGCTTTCTGCATATGGCTAGCCAGTTTTCTCAATACCATTTATTAAATAGGGAATCCTTTCCCCATTGCTTGTTTTTGTCAGATTTGTCAAAGATCAGACGGTTGTAGATATGTGGCGTTCCTTCTGAGGCCTCTGTTCTGTTCCATTCGTCTATATCTTTCTTTTGGTACCAGTACCATGCTGTTTTGATACCAGTACCATGCTGTTTTGATTACTGTAGCCTTGTAGTATAGTTTGAAGTCAGGTAGTGTGATGCCTCCAGCTTTGTTTTTTTCACTTAGGATTGTGTTGGCTATGCAGGCTCTTTTCTGGTTCCACATGAAATTTAAGGTGTTTTTTTCCAATTCTGCACAGAAAGTCAATGGTAGCTTGATGTGGATAGCATTGAATCTATAAATTACTTTGGGCCATATGGCCATTTTCATTATATCGGTTCTTCCTAACCATGAGCATGGAATGTTTTTCCATCTGTTTCTGTCCTCTCTTATTTTCTTGAGCAGTGGTTTATAGTTCTCCTTGAAGAGGTCCTTCACATCCCTTGTTAATTGTATTCCTAGGTATTTTATTCTCTTCATAGCAGTTGTGAATGGGAGTTCACTCATGATTTGACCCTCTGTTTGTCTATTACTGGTGTATAGGAAGGCTTGTGATTCTTGCACGTTGGTTTTTTATCCTGAGACTTTGCTGAATTTGACTAACAGCTTAAGGAGATTTTTGGGCTGAGGTGATGGGGTCTTCTAAACATATAATCATGTCATCTGCAAATAGAGACAATTTGACTTCCTCTTTTCCTAATTGAATACACTTTGCTTCTTTGTATTGCCTGATATCCCTGGTCAGACTTCCAATACTTTGTTGAATAGGAGTGATGAGAGAAGGCATCCTTCTCTTCTGCCAGTTTTCAAGGGAATGCTTTCAGTTTTTGCCCATTCCATATGATATTGGCTGTGGTTTGGTCATAAATAGCTCTTATTATTTTGAGATACGTTCTATCGATACCTAGTTTATTTAGAGTTTTTAGCATAAAGGGCTGTTAAATTTTGTCGAAGGCCTTCTCTGCATCTATTGAGATAATCATGTAGTTTTTGTCTTTGGTTCTATGTATGTGATGGATTATGTTTATAGATTTGCATATTTTGAACGAACCTTGCATCCCAGGAATGAAGCCGACTTGATTTTGATGGATAAGGCTTTTGATGTGCTGTTAGATTCAGTTTGCCAGTATTTTATTGAGGATTTCCACATCAATGTTCATCATGGATATTGACCTGAAATTTTCTGTTTTAGTTGTGTCTCTCCCAGGTTTTGTTATCAGGGTGATGTTGGTTTCATAAAATGAGTTAGGGAGGATTCCTTCTTTTTATGTTGCTTGGAATGGTTTTCAGAAGAAATGGTACCAGCTCCTCTTTGTACCTCTGGTAGAATTTGGCTGTGAACCCATCTGGTTCTGGACTTTTTTTGGTTGGTTGGCTATTAATTGTGCTGCCTCAATTTCAGACCTTGTTATTGGTCTGTTCAGGTATTCAACTTCTTCCTGGTTTAATCTTGGGAGGGTGTAAAGTGTCCAGGAATTTATCCATTTCTTCTAGATTTACTGGTTTATGTGCATAGAGGTATTTGTAGTATTCTCTGATAGTAGTTCGTATTTCTGTGGGATTGGTGGTGATATCCCCTTTATCATTTTTTACTGCATCTATTTGATTCTTCTCTCTTTTCTTCTTTATTAGTCTGGCTAGAGGTCTATCTATTTCGTTGATCTTTTCAAAAACCAGATCCTGGATTCACTGGTTTTTTTGAAGCGTTTTTTGTGTCTGTATCTCCTTCAGTTCTGCTCTGATCTTAGTTATTTCTTGTATTCTGCTAGCTTTTGAATTTGTTTGATCTTGCATCTCTAGTTCTTTTAATCATGATGTCAGAGTGTCAGTTTTAAATTAGGCAGAAGGAACTTGCCTTATCTCAGATGAGACTTTTGACTTTTGAGTTAATGCTTGAATGCGTTAGGACTTTGGGGGACTGTTGGGAAGGCATGATTGTATTTTCCAATGTGAGAAAGACGTAAGATTTGGAGGGGACAGGGGTGGAATGATACAGTTTGTATCTGTGTTTCCACCAAATCTCATGTTGGATTGTATTTCTCAATGTTGGAGGTGAGGCCTGGTGGGAGGTTATTAGATCATGGGGGCAGAGTTCTCATGAATGATTTAGTACCATCCCCCGTTGGTACTGTGCAGTGAATGAGTTCTCATGCAATCTGGTTGTTTAAAAGTGTGCAGCACCTCCCCCACTCTCTCTCTTGCTCGAGCTCCAGTCATGTAAGATGTAACTGCTTCTCCTTTGCCTTCTTCAATGATTGTAAGTTTCCTGAGATTTCCCCAGAAGAAGAAGCCATTGTGCTTTCTGTATAGCCTGCAGAACTGTGAGGCAATGAAACCTCTTTTCTTTATCAATTATGAAGCCTCAGGTATTTATTTATAGCATATGAGAATGAACTAATACACTACCCCATCACATTTTGTTATTGTCACTTTCCAATCTACCCATGGAAAAGGGCAGCATAATAACAATAGTTAGTCCTAAGTTTTCATTCAAAAGCTGCATTTTAAATGAAACATATATCTGTGGTAAGTGATATATATTTATATATGTAATAAAGTTCCTATAGTACTTTGCATAGGATGAATCTTTATAAACATCAAATGACTCGATTGAATTAATAGGTTAATAACATTACCAATAAAAGAGTTTGCAAATAACGTTCTGTAACATTAATAATTGTAGGTTGAAGCCAGGCACAGTGGTTCATGCTTGCAATCCCAGGTACTCAGGAGGCTGAGGCTGAAGCATTGCTTGAGCCCAGGAGTTCAAGGCAGAAGTGTGCTATGATTGCCCCACCACACTCCAGCCTGAGTGACAGAGTGAGACCCTGTCTCTAAAAATAATAATAATTGTAGATTGAGGTTTCTCAACAAAGTGCTACCATAAAAATAATGGTTCTTTGTAGAATACATAGTTTTTAAAATGTGAAAGTTATAACTCTGCTTTTCTCTGATTTGCCTGATTGTGCCCAATACAATGTCCAGTGCAGTGCCTCAGTACATACTGGTTGATGGACTAAATAAAAGTACACTTAGAATATTCCTATTTTTCTGATAAGAACATAAGCCATTATGCAATAGGCTAAAATGGGACACTCTTTTCCTTGCCAAGCTTCTACTTCAGTTAGAGATTGCTTGGTGCTGCAAATAACAAAAAAATTCAACTCAACTGCTTTAATCAATAAGAACTTGTATTGGCTTATTTCGTTGGACATCCAATAGCCCGGCTTCAGTGGTGTTTGGTCTGTCAACACAGTGAGGTCATTAAGGACCTAAGTTCTTTTCATCTCTCTACTCTGCCATATCCACAATGTTGACTTCATTTTGTGGCTGCCTTCCCTCTTGGTGAGAAGTAGCTGCCAGCAGCCATTAGGGTTACATGCTCCCTCATTTACCTTTAATGTGGAGAGCCATTGAACATGCTAAGTTCTATGGCTTTCCTAGAAGAGATAAGAGGTTCCTTCCTAGATTCCCTGAAAATCCTCCCTTACTTTCATTGGCCTTCATTGCATCCCATGACCGTTCCTGAGCAACATATGGTGGTGAGAGGGATGAAATACTCCAATGGCATAGACTAATCAAGTCACGGTCTTGGAGTTGGGGAGGACTGGGGTTTTCTCAAAGTGCTGACTGTTTATAGAAGGTATAGACATTCTAAGAAGAATCTGAGAATTGTCAGAAAAGGAGAAATAAATGCTAGGAAGGCAATGAACAATGCCTGCTATTCCTTCTGTGAAGCCCAGCTCCCTACTTTTAAATACTACCATTGCTGCATTAATCTTCTGTGACAATTCTCTAAGATCTATTGTTTTTCTTCATGTAATATTATTAAACTGGACTTTTATCCCTCATAGCCCAGTGTTAGAAAGTAACCATAGCTATCATGTAGTGAGGGAATCTGAAGAAACAAACCAAGATTCCCCCCACCTTAACCCAATCAAGTATTTTACATACATTATCCTACAAAGGACAAAGTATTAACTTTTATTTTCTTGATGAGAAAACCAAGACTCAAAAATATTCAGCAAACCACCTAAAGTCACACAGCTACTAACTGTAGAGATGAAAGTCAAGTTCAGGTTTGTAGACTCTGAATATTCGACTCTTTTCACTATATTATATTGCCTTCCAACTCAGCAAAATATCTTTTTAATTTAACAAGGCCATTCATTTTTATTATAATATTTTCCCTTTGAACAAGTCAGAACATTTTTAGGAATAGAAGGGAAATTCCTCAAATTTTCTAACATCATTTGTGTTTCTTAGGATATCCCTTAGAAAAAAATGCTTTAAATCTTTCCTCCACAAATGAGCCAGATGATTCTATTTTTTGTATATTGTTTATAGCTAATCACTAGTGTGGTTTATTTAAACTCCTGGATGTTTTATGCATTCTTCCCATTTAAAATTACATCATATTTACTTATTTTGACTGTATGTTACTGAGTTTTTTCAAAGATATAGAATTCTTTGCATTTAGTCTTTAAAGTTCAATAAAATCAGGACCACCACATTGCTCAACTCTGCTGGTGATGTTCACATCTTATCTATAAGGAAAGTGCTCCCTGAAGTCCTGTGTGCAGTAGTTTGGTTAAAATCTAACTCCAAAAAATATACAGAATAGAGGAATAGTTTATTTTATAGGGCAACTTTGATTTCTTCCAAACTGCAAGGATGTAGATCTGGTTTCTCTTCTAGTCATTTCCCATTTGTGTGATAACCCAGAAAAGAGGGCAGTTTCAGGGTCAACCTTGTATTTGCCTTTGCTGTGTGATGTGAATAGTATGTTCTACCTAGCGAGATTCTAAATCTGAATAACCTTCAGGGGTCTCCTTGACTAGGACACAGCTGAATCTCTGGGTTACCTGTAGAAATGCAGATTCCTAGGGTCAACATCAGTAGGATGGCCATCCTGAGGGAATGCCTCAAGTTTCCTAACCTACAAATGCCTCCAGGGATGGGAACCAAGTCATCTAGATATATATTCAAGTTTCAGATTTGGTTAAACTTAGAGGAAGTTTCTTACTTATGGTAGAGAAGCATTTCCATATAAATTGGCTTAACTATATAAAATCTAGAAAAACAGTAGTTTAATTGTATTTCAAATTAACTTCTTGAGTTGGTATTCTGTATTTCCAACCCAGATGAAGAATTCTCAAAATTTCTAGGAGCAATCAGCTGAATACTCCATTGTATTGTAAAAACCAATCTAGATAACACGTTTTAAATAATTTAAAATTTTAGTCTTGCATTTTTAACAAGGATTTTCTCTTCTTTCTTTACAGTAGAGCCTGTTTTCTCATCCTTCCCTCTATACAATTCATATACTCAGTTCCATGTTCAAGCCAATCATGGTGGCCCCATTTCTCTTGCAATGATGGACATGTGATATAGTTCTGGCAAATGAGCCATTTAGGAGAGTCTGTTGGGGACTTCTGAGACATGTTTTTTCATTTCTATAAAGGGTACAAGAAAGAGAAATCCTTCTTCTTCTGGGCACTGTTACATTTGAATGTGATGCCTGGAATTGCAGTAGCCATTTTGTGACCTAAAGGGGAACTGGCCTGAGTATCAAGTTCACAACTCAAAATGGCAGATTGGAAAGAAGAAAAGGATCAGAGTCCTTGGATGAGTGAGGCTGCTCCAGAGAAATAGAACCAATAGCATGTATATAGATGTACAAGAGGAGAGATGTATTGTGGAAATTGGCTCATGTGACCATGAAGACCAAAAGGTTCTACCATATGCTGTCTGCCAGCTGGAGAACCGAGAAAGCTGGTGGTAAAATTTAGTCTGAGTCTGAAGGCCTGAGAATGGGGCTGTGGGGTTTGTGTTGCTGGTATAAATCCTGGAGTTTGAAGACCCAAGAAAAGGAGCGAACTGTCCAAAGGCAAGAGAAGATGGGTGTCCCAGCCCAAGAAGAGAGAGAAAGAGAGGATTCGCCTTTCCTCTGTCTTTTTGTGCTATTTGGGTGGGCCCTCAACAGGCTGGATGATGCCTGCCAACTCTGGTGAGGATCGATCTTCACTCAGTCTACTGATTCGAATGTTAATTTCTTCCGGAAACGCCCTCATAGGCACACTCAAAAATGATGTTTTACCAGCTATTTGAGCATCCCTTAACCCAGTCAAGTTGACACATAAAATTAACCATCACAGCCCTTGATTAGGGAGTTGAGCTACTTACTTAACCAACCCTGGCCAGCCCTACCACTGGACTTACTGCCATATGAAATAATAAATTGTAGCCAGCTGAGTCAGTTCTGTTAGGGTAGTCTCAACTGCAGAAAACAGAAAACGTGGCTCAGCTGCTTTAAATTTATTATCTCAGTTGAGAGCATATGAAGTGGTCCAACATTAGGAATCATATTTTGAAGACTCTGATGCTGCCTTGATTTCTGCCTCTAATAATTCTCTCTCACCCTTTCATTTGTTGATCCTTCATGCCATCATTGAGATGATCTTTGTAAAATTCAAAATTGCTCATATTAGAACTCTGATTAAATTCTTGAAAGGTTTTTTTTTTTTTTTTTTTTTTTTTTTTTTCTCGGCTTAGCACACCAACTTGTCTTCACTGGGTCCAGGCTGAATTTCTCCGACCACATATCTCATTAGGTCAGGCCCCAAACACACCCTAAAGCTACTGTCATTACTTGACTATGCTATGTTCTGTCTCCCCTACGCTTTACAGTGCTATTCCCATTGCCTAGAACACCCTTCCTGACCTGAAGGGTCGCCCCAAAACAGTCTTCAATAGCTTCTTTTGGTGAGTCTTTCCTAGTGTCCCCGCATAGTCCCCCAAGATTGTCAGATTCTCTTCAGTGCTTCCAGTACACTGACTGGAATCCCCTGTTGCAACACAGGTGATGCTGCAGTGTAATTGTCAAATCGTTTCCTACATTTGACTATAATGTTTTTGAGGGGAAAATGTGCCTTATTCATCTTAGCATCTCCAATGCCTAGCTTAATAACAGGCTTAATATAAGCAGGTAATAAATGTTTATTAATGAGTAAATAATGCTATAATCCAGACTTGAGTTCATGAAGACAACTGTATCCTCTCTTTGTCTGATTTATTCCTGGTATTTTGCAGATCATTGCATCCTCATTAGGGTAAGGAGGAGCAAAGAGGGGAAGGAAAACCTATAACTCTGTAACATCTGTTGTCAAAATTTTGGAGGAAGGTAAACCAAGCTTAGTAAAGATTTCCTTTCATATATCTCTTATCTATTCTATCTCTTTCTGACTTATATGATGAATCATTCAACAAATATATATTGAGAGCCTACTACATGTCAAGCATTGCTTAAGCATTTGGAATATATTAGTGAACAAAATAGCCCTCAGACAGCACTGGCTCTACAAATAGCTTTAAACAATCATTTGCCCTTTCTGCATCTTAGACCTGCATTTGTGCACGAATAAGAAACACTGTGATGGAAAGCTTTAGGTCCTCACGTAAAAGTCACTGATAAGCACATGGATATATTGTTCATAAGTGCTGCCACTTCTGTCTAGAATCAAGAACAGTTGAGAGGAAGAGGTTACTTGTGGGGGGGAACCCCACAAGTGCTGTGGCAAGGGTCTGAAGCCTCAGCCTGTTCCCATATAAATATTGATTTAGAAAAGAATTAGAAATGTAGGCACATAGTTATTCATTTATATAATCATATATAATCTTACAGTTACTCACTTATAATCATAAAGATACATACTCAATATAACCTTTAATTTTACTGATGACTATTGGGTTATGAAGCATGGAACTGAGGTGACAACGTGAACAAAGTGATCCTAAGGCAAGATGCTCTTAGCCCTCTGTCACGCCCGCATAAGGGCTGCTGGAGGGCACCTTGGCTGTGCAGCAGCGCCAGTGCTGTGAAAGCGCCCACTGTTTAGCCAGCTAGGGAAGGAGATGTCCAAAATGGCCAAGACCTCACCTTCCTAGGGAAGTTAGGAGAAAACTCCGCTTCTCTAAGCTTTTGTGGCAAGGCCTGACAGCTGTCAGGGAGACAGGCAGACATCTGGGGGCTTAACTGTCTCTACGTGATGCTGTGCTTCAGTGGTCACGTTGCATGTTCACTTTGACGCTCTGCTTCTGCACCTGGTTTCTCTTTTTCTCAGAAGATAAGAATTAATTAATGTCCTTGACATTTCTAACAAATATGCAAAGAGCGCTGACACATTAGGTTTTCTCCCCATCTCTGCTGCTTGAAAGTCCTGGGCCTCTATCTCTAAGACCCGTGATTTACCGGACCCTATCACTGACCACCATTACCCCTACCTTCCCTGCCCACTGCTTTGTACTCAGTAAAAGTCAGAGTGCGTGGACACTCCGTGCCACTGCAGGACTCCGCATCTTGGTTAGCAGTGGACCCCCGAGCCCAAACTCTCTTTTCCCTATCTCTGTGTCTGAGTCTTTTATTTCTACAATTTCTCGTCTCTGCACCAGCAGGGAGGGACTCACAGAACCCTATGGGGCTGGACCCTATAGTTACTGATCAAATCACCTCCTTGACCTTGTTCTCAGCAATTCACACCAATAGGCATTGAGTTCATTTTTTTTTTTTTTAAACAAGAGAGTTTTATATACGCATGTAGCATTTGAGATTTTGACTTCCTTCCTTCCTAGCTGCAAATCTCCTTGAGGCTCCATCTGGGACATTGACCCCCACCCATATGTACCACCTTGAAGCTTCCCTTCTCTGGTTTGCTGGGGACTTTGTACCCAGAAGCTCCATCTGGGCATTACAGCTTTAGAGGCTGCTGGGGGAACAAGGACGATTTCCTATGAAAACCAAGTATATCTGAAAGCTTTTATGTTTTTATGTTTCCTTCCTACAACCTCGGCTTCTGTTGAAGTGGAAACTAGACTGGAAATAAAGGCCACACTGATTTTCTTCTGAGAAAATACATTACCATGTTTAAAAAAAAAAAAAAAAGTCCCAATTGCTCCGTGGGAAAGGTTTTTATTTTACAAATACTCTGTGATTCTGAAATGACAGGATGATTACATTTCTGACAGCACTGGTATAATTCTCAGACTCCCCAGGGAGAGCAATGTGGGGCTTTTCCTCCTGGAAAGAAAAGGCAAATTTTCAGGTGCTGAAGGTACATTTGATTTAAGCACGATTCAAAATAAGTAAGTACAGATGATAACACAGCAAATAATAAAAGTTGGGTAATTTAGCAAAAATAAGTTAGTCTTATCCAGAGCACTACAAATGCGTGAAAGAAAACTGCAAAAATAACTGTCTTTGTTTTTACAACTTCCCAGTGGCTCGCTGTCTCCAAATGGGGAGATGTGAGAGAAACTGTAGGGAAGAAAAGAAACTGGAAGAGCCTAGGGAAATGTAAACATCAGAAGGGAATAGGAGAGTGGAGGAAGGGGACAACTTCAGTGTCACTCTCACAGACTCTCCTGCCCCTTGTGATCTGGACAGAACCTGGCAGGCCTCGAGTTCCCTGGAGGTTGTGTCTCAGCGATAGTTGACCCGTCGTCTCTGACCATCAAGCACCTAGAAGGCGCTTTCGCAGGAGCAGGGCAGGGGTCTGGGGCGCGGAGGGGGTGGGCGCAAGCCGCCATCGGCTAGCAGTTCCCGCCGAGGATGGTGATAATGAGGATGGGGCCAGCGTTGGCGGTAGAGCGCCTGGTGGCCCCTGGGCCCCTCATCATCCTCCGCGCCTCCCTGCAGCGCGCAGCAGAGCGAGCCCAGTCGCCTCCACAGTCGTCGCCGGAGCCAGCCGTCGCCCGCCTGGAAGAAGAGGTAGACGAAGGGATTGAGAGCGCTGTTGACCATCCCCACGACGCGCAGCGCCGCCGACAGGCCCTCTGCCTCCCAGTCTCCCGCTGGCCCGGACGACAACGCGTTCGCCAGCCGGGCGGCAAAGTAGGGGAGCTCGCAGCCCACGAACAGCAGCGCCAGCAGCAGGCTTATCTTCAGGCTCTGCACCTTGGCGCGGGGCAGCGCGCTGGGCGCGGGGGCTTGGCCAGGACTCGCCCACCAGGGCGCTGCAGCTGCAGGGGCCTGCGGCCGGCGCCGCCACCAGACGGAGAGTAGGTGTCCGCAAGCGACGCCCAGGACCACGACAGGCGCTGCGAAGCCCGCGACGGACTCGTAGAGCGCGTAGACCTGCAGGTGCCAGCGTGGCAGGGACGCAAAGATCCCACGGCAGCGACGCTCCCCTGGCCAGGCGCGGGCGGCCGGGGGCGCGCCGGGCTGCGGTGACTGCAGCGGCGGCTGCAGAGGCTGCAGCGGCGAGGGGGATCCCCCGCGCACCACGAAGGCGGGGGGTAGCGCCAGCAGCAGCGCCAACAGCCAGCCCAGGGCGGCGAGGGCGCGCGCGGGCAGCGGCCGCGCGTGCGGTCGATGCATGGCGCGATGGCGCTCGAGGGCGATGAGCACCACGAGGTGGGCCGAGGCGCCCCGCCCCGAAGCCTGCAGCAGCTGCAGGAAGCGGCACGCCAGGTCGCCCGTGCCCGCGCGGGGCTCGCCCAGCAGTTCCCAGGCCAGCTGCGACAGCGCCGTGCCCCCGCACGCGTACAGGTCCGCCAGGGCCAGCTGCACCAGCAGGAAGTCCATCTTGCGACGCTTGGGGCCTGCCCAGGGCCCGCCGCCGCCGCACAGGCGGCACAGCACAGTGGCGTTGCCAGCCACCGCCACCACTAGGATGACCCCCAGGAACACCAGGCGGACGCGGCGGCTGGGCGGCCCCGGGGCGGGGGCTCCCTGCCCCAAAGTCAGGTTGAGACCCCAGCCCAGCAGGATGGGCACGGAGAGGTTGGGCGCCGGCGGCGGAATTGAGGGTCTAAAGAGATCCTCCATCCTTGCCCGGTAGGAAGAGGAGGCACCGAAGAGGGCTGGCAGGACGCGGGAAACCAAAGTGGAGGCGAGGCGGCGCGGGGAGCCAAGCTGGGTCTACGAGTTCCCAAAGTTAGTTGAAAAGGCACACGCACAGAGAGGGAGATGGATCAGTCGGCTTTGCGCTTAGTTGTTTTTATCGACTGTCTTCGTCATTTGTCACTCAAATGTGGGTTGTACACTCGAGGAACACACATGATTCCTATTCTCCACCTTCTCCGCGTCTTCCCTCCCATTCCCGGCGGATCTTCTTCCAATCTCTGCAGCGGCCCCCGACGCTACCCTCGCAGAAGCCACGGGATTTACCTGTAAAGCACAGCAGGACAGAAGGCTGCTTTGCTTGGCCATTGTATAAGGCCAGTGTTATCCCAGTGCCCACACAAGAGAGGACCTCTTGACTGAGATTGTACCACAATCCACCACCACCCCAATGTGATTGCCAATAGGAAAAAAAAAATAGAGGAGACGTTAGTTTTGATTTTTAAATAAAGGTTTGAAATGCCATGGATCTGTACAAGCATTAGGAAAACAGGAACACAAGAAACCTAACAGCGTTTTGAGCAAAGAGACCTATTAGCTGAATCTGAATCAAGATACGTCTTCTCTGTCCAAGAATGAAAGTATTTTAATTAGAGAGTACTGAAGTCAATGACGTTGTTTCTAGGAGTGGCAGTAGTTTGCAGATCGTTCCAAATAATTCTCATTACTAGATGCAGTGGATCACAGCTGCTTTCTTGGTGATGTAAAATTCATTTCATTAGTCTGAAGAGGGCATTAATAGGTTTTATGCAAATGGTAGTGCATTTGTTGCTTTTCCCCTAATATTTTCATCCAGTGAAGGATGTGTCATCACACTCCTCATTCTCTTGATTCTGTTTTCCAGCAGATGGGAAGTTGCTAGGAGGGGATACGCCTCCAATAAGCCTAGAGAAAAGGTGACTAAGAAAGTGATAAGGCGGCCAATTTTTTTAAAAAAGAAATCCAAGTCTCAGGAAATGGTTTAGATTAAATGTTGCTGCTTTCATTTTAGCCTTGCCTTCTGACAAACAAATTTTACTTTCCCAGTTGGAGGCATCAATTTGTCTTTTTATGCACCCTCCACGTTAATCATGGTGAAAGAATTTCCTGTACTTCCTGGTCTGGGGGCCAGAGAGATACGGG
The DNA here is from genome assembly GCF_009761245.1 of Sapajus apella. NCBI lineage: Eukaryota > Metazoa > Chordata > Mammalia > Primates > Cebidae > Sapajus > Sapajus apella. The sequence goes on from NW_022436941.1 coordinate 44,656,995, forward strand.
TGTTTCCTGCAGTTCACATTCCCAGTCTAAGGAAACATTTGGAACTTTAAGATTTATGGCACAGGAAGATTTGGTGGGTTCCATGATAGTCCTGCCAGCTGCTGTAGGAATCTCATGTCCCAAGCTGTTGTCCTTTGGCCAGAAACCTTGGCTAGTTTCATCGTCATCTCTCTGGAGCATTTCTCTGGTCTGACACATTGTAGTTATCGCTGAGTATGTGTTGAGTTGATGAATTAGTGGATATATGATGCCTTTCAGATAACTTCGAGCATAAATTCTTGCCTTGACTATAAATCCATCACCTAATAAAAAATTCCTTTCATACTATGCCAGTATTGTCCAGAGGAGCCCAAGGAGGCTCTGTGGAGACATAGGAATAACTGTTCTTGGTGGGACATTGGAAAATCTAAAATCCTGGTTTGATTTTCATGCTTGCCCTTTAGAAGTTTTTGTCCAAAGCCTTTTTCTATGCACACACATCATCCCAGTTTATAATGCACTTCTTCCAGGGAGCCTTCTCCAAGCAATGCTCATTATTCAATGATTTTCCTAGCCAATATCATTTCAGTATTTCTCAAGATAGTCTATAATTTGTCTCAAATTTGTTGAAATGCTCTTATATATTAGCATTTCAAAATAACTACAGTGAAATTACATTTCATAGAACTTCAGTAAGATCTGACAAAACATTGATTTTCAACTAATTATTTTTTTGTTTGTTTTGTTTTTGTTTTTTTGAGACAGGGTCTCACTCCGTTGCCCAGGCTGGAATGAAGTGGCATGATCATAGCTCACTGCAGCCTCAACTTTCTGGGCTCAGGTTATTCTCTCACTCCAGCCTCCTGAGTAGCTGGGACTACAGGCACGTACCACCATACCCAGCTAATTTTTGTGGTTTTTTTGTAGAGGTTGGGGTTCACCATATTGCCCAAGCTAGTTTTAAACTCCTGGTCTCCAGCAATCTTCCCACCTCGGCCTCCCAAAGTGCTGGGATTATAGGCATGAGCCACTGTGCCTGGCCTAAACTAATTCTTATTAAAATTATACATGCACATAGTTTTGAAAGTCAAATGGAGCTAAGAAGGCTGATAACATGAAGAAATCCCTTGTCCCATACCTCTCCACTTCATTTCCTCTTTCTAGTGGGAACAAATTTAGACTTTATTTGCTCTTTCTTCTGACATATACTTAATTCATGATAGTACATAATATGTGTGTAATGCTATTTATTGACTTAACAAATTGATATATTATCTGTTAACTTCTTATTAAAGACTTATCTCTCACACTATTTCCATTTCCCATATCATTAGAACAATACTCTAATTTTGCATTAGACTTATATTTGGCATTTATCTTACTATGAAATGAAAATATTCATAGTTGAGCATTGTATATTGTGAATATATTTTTTGTTTTTCTTAAAGTTAACAATTGCCTTTTCTTACTTTTCATTGTTGTCATAGCTAATTCTTCCTGTACTCTCAAATAGTCCCCCACACAGTTTCTACAAGGTCAGTTTCATAACGTAATATAGCAGCTCCAATTTTATTTTAATGGAAACCTCTTTACCAGAGATTTTCATTTTTCTCTTATTTGGGCTAATTTCTCCCTAGGCCTGCTGCATAACTACCATCTGCGGACCTCTATCTGTTGTCATCGTTGAAACTTTCTGCCTTTCTTTGGGTTGCAGTTCCTGTTTCTTGGATCTCTGGCCTTTTTCCTTGATTTCTTCCTGTTTGGTAGAACACATCATCTAATATTTCATAAGGTTTAAAGGCTGTACAAAGCCTGAGAACTAAGTGGTGAGAGACCTCATTATACTCATTATTTGAGTCATGCAGATTCCGTCCGAACACGTTGACCTCTGGGACAGCGGTCATCCTGGAATCTCATGTCAGCATCGTCCTAGGGATTCCTTTCACTTATGCTGACTCTCTTGTTTTCTGATTTAATTTTTTTTCTTTCCTGGTTTATTTTCTTGCTCGGGAAGAAAGCATGTTTCAGTGACTTATTGAGAGAGGGTAACTATTTGAGATCCTACATGTCTGAAAATTTCTTTATTCTACCCTATTGCCAAATAAACTGATGATTGGCTGGGTTTGGAATCCTAGTTTTGAAAATCTTTTCCTTCTGAATTTTGAAGGCAGTGCTCCATTCCCTTCTGGCTTCTAAGTGTTTGTGTTGAGAAGACTTAAGCCATCTGATTCATGATTTGCTTAGATGCGATCATTGTTTTTTCTTTCTAGAAGCTTATTATTATTCTCTTTTTTCTAACCAATTTTATAAAATGTGTTTTTCTATTGGTTTATTTTTATCCAATGTTTTGGGCATAATAGAAGATAATGAATTGTATTTAATTGTAATACTTATTTAGTGGTCTTTATCTAAACAGCCTCCCAGCCTTTCTTTTTCTTTTTAGGATGCTGACATTTCAAGAGTCCATGACACATGTTTAGCAGAATGTCCTTAAAATTGTATTTGTTTCCACGTAATTAAATTTGGATTTGACTTTTTTGGCAGGAATATTACATAGGTAATACTGTCATCAGTGTATCATTTCAGGGGTGCTAATGCCACTTTGTCTCAATATAGATGTTATTAAGCTTGACATATATGTTTTGAAAATTCAATAGTTTTAAATTAAGTAGTACATATTAATTGCAGAAAAATTAGATAATACATATTCACATACAAAAAACATTTGACATACCGCTCAGAGAAAACTGTCATTAATAGTGATATATATTTCAGACCATAATGACTAGATGTATATATTATAGAAATAGATCACATTGCATACAACCTTTTATATCCTGCTTTCATTTCACCTAAGACTGTATTTGGATAGCTTCCCATGTCAGTGAAAATATAATTACCTGTTTAATGTTGAATGGATGAATGGACTACAACTATTTAAATAGCTCCCTATTTTTAGACAAAGGTTTTCTCATTTTCACTTTATAAATAATTCTGCGAGGAACATCTCTTCACCTACATCCTAACACATGCATTCGATTATTCCCTTATGATAAAATCCTGTAATTGGAATTGCTAAGGCGGAGCACACACATTTTCAAGGCATTTTAACATGTAGTACTGAGTTATCCTCGACAAGGGACTCAAGCAATGTGTGTGTCTTTTCCCCTATAGTCCCAACAATATGAGCATCATCAGCATCTGTCACTCTCAGATGAAAACATTTCATTATTTCTTCATTTTAAAAATCGAGATATAGTTTATATACCATAAAATCTAGAATTTTAAAGTATACAACTCAGTGCTTTTTAGTATATTTACAAGTTTGTGCAACTACCGCCACTATCTAATTCCAGAACTTTTAAATCATTTCCAAAATAAACCTACACACATTCTTTTCTTCTCCCAGCCGCTGGAAACCACTAGTCTCCTTTGACACTGTGGATTTACTTATTCTTGACATTGTATAGAAATGTAACCATATGACACGGTTTAGTTTCTGGTTTCTTTGCTTTGAATAATGTTTTTAAATTTCATCCACATTGTAGCATGTAATAGTATTTCATTATTTATGGTTAAATAATATTTCATTATGTGAATACACCAAATTTTGTTTATTCACTCATCAGCTGATGGATATTTGGGTTTCTATTTTTGGCTGTTTCTATTTTGATTGTTTTCATTACAGTGAATAACTCTGTTATGAATATTTGTATACAAGTTTTTCTGTGAATACCTGTTTCAGTTCTCTAGAGTATATTCCTAGGAGTGAAATTGCTGGGTCATATGTGAATTCTATGTTTAACTTTTTGAGGAACTGCTGAACTGTTTTCTGCAGAGACTGTGCCATTCCCTCCATTCCCACAATTAATGTGAGTTTTCTGGTTTCTCCCTTCATGTAGATGCAGTTTCTCATTTGGGATCATATTCCTTCTGCTTAAATAATGTCCCTTAACATTTCTTATAGTTCAAACTGCTGGCAACACATTCTCTTAGTTTTCTTTTTCTTTTTTATTTTTTGTGTTCTAAAGTGTTTATTTCACCCACATTTTTGAAAGACACTTTTACTGGGCATATAGCATTCTACGATGAGTTGTTTGTTTATTTGTTTGAGACAGAGTCTTGCTTTCTTAGTTCATTTACATTTAGGGTTAATGTTGTTATGTGTGAATTTGATACTGCCATTTTGGTGCTAGCTGGCTGTTTTGCCCAGTAGTTGATGCAGATTCTTGATTGTGTTGATGCTCTTTACCATTTAGTATGCTTTTGGAGTGGCTGGTACTGGTTGTTCCTTTCTATATGCAGAGCCTCTTTCACGAGCTCTTGTAAAGCAGGCCTGGTGGTGACGAAATCTCTGAGTACTTGCTTGTTCGCAAAGGATTTTATTTTTCCTTTACTTATGAAGCTTAGTTTGGCTGGATATGATATTCTGGGTTGAAAGTTCTTTTCTTTAAGGATGTTGAATATTGGCCCCCACTCTCTTCAGGGTTGTAGGGTTTCTGCTGAGAGATCTGCTGTGAGTCTGATGGGCTTCCCTTTGTGGGTAACCCGACCTTTCTCTCTGGCTGCCCTTAGCGTTTTCTCCTTCATTTCAACCCTGGTGAATCTGACGATTATATGCCTTGTGGTTGCTCTTCGTTAGGAATATCTTTGTGGTGTTCTCTGTATTTCCTGGACTTGAATATTGGCCTGCCTTGCTAGGTTGGGGAAGTTTTCCTGGATAATATCCTGAAGAGTATTTTCCAGCTTGGATTCATTCTCTGCATCACATTCAGGTACACCAATCAAATGTAGACTAGGTCTTTTCACATAGTCCCACATTTCTTGGAGACTTTGTTCATTCCTTTTTACCCTTTTTTCTTGAATCATGCCTTCTCATTTTATTTCATTGAGTTGATCTTCGACCTCTGATATCCTTTCTTCTGCTTGGTCAATTTGGCTGTTGAAACTTGTGCATGCTTTGCAAAGTTTTCGTGTTGTGTTTTTCAGCTCCATCAATTCACTTATATTCCTTTCTAAGTTGTCCATTCTCGTTAGCATTTCGTCAAATCTTTTTTCAAGTTCTTAGTTTCTTTGCATTGGGTTAGAACATGTTCTTTTAGCTCACAGAAGTTTCTTATTACCCAGCTTCTGAAGCCTGATTCTGTCATTTCATCACACTCATTCTCTATCCAACCTTGTTCCCTTGCTGGTGAGGAGTTATGATCCCTTGTAGGAGGAGAGGTGTTCTGGTTTTGGGTGTTTTCATCCTTTTTGCACTGGTTTCTTCCCATCTTTATGGATTTATCTATCTGTCGTCTTTGTAGTTGCTGACTTTCAGATTGGGTCTCTGAGTGGACGTTCTGTTTGTTGATGATGAAGTTATTTATGTTTCTTAGTTTTCCTTCTAACACTCTGGCCCCTCTGCTGTAGGACTGCTGAGGTCCACTCCAGGCCCTGCTTGCCTGGGGATCACCTGCAGCGGCTGCAGAACAGTAAGGATTGCTACCAGTTTCTTCTTCTGCTATCTTTGTCCCAGAAGGATACCTGCCAAATGTCAGTCTGATCTCTCCTTTATGAGGTGACTCTTTGGATATACAGGGGTCAGGGAGCTGCTTGAGGGGACAGTCGTCTGTCCTTTATAGGAGCTCAAGTGCTGAGCTGTGACCTCCGTTGTTAATTCAGAGCTGCTGGGCAGGTACGTTTAGGTCTGCTACAGCAGAACTCATAAACCGCTTTTTGTTCCCAGGTGCTCTGTCCCAGGGAGTTAGGGCTTTATTTATGAGTTTCTGTTGTGCTGCCGTCTTCTTTTTTTTTTTCAGGGCTGCCCTGCCCAGCAAGGAGGCAGCCTCATCACTGTCTGCCTGCAGTGGCTTTGCTGAGCTGCTGTGGGCTCCGCCCAGCTGCTGAGTGAACTTCCCTGCAGTCCTGTTTATACGGGTGTAGTTAGAACTGCCTCGACAATGGTGGCCCACCTCTGTATTGGTGGACTCTCTCTATAATGGGAGGTTGCCTTGGCAAAGGTGGGTTGCCTTGGCAACGGCAGGCAGCCTCAGCAATGGCAGGTTGCCTTGGCACGGCAGGCTGCCTCAACAATGGCGGACTACCTCCACAGTGGTGGAGTGCCTTGATAATGGCGGAAGCCCCTCACCCACAGAGCTGGACTGTCTGGGGTTCAGCTGCGCGTGTTGTGAAACTCTCAATCCAGAGAGTTTCTGATTGCTGTTCTTTTGTCGGGTGGGGCCAGCCAAGCCTGATCACCTGGCTCCCTGCCTCAGAGCCTTTCCACGCTATCCCAGGTGTTCCAGTCGCCTGTTGAAAAGGCGCGGAGATCTCTGTGTTTTCCCGTGTGGCAACTCACTGCGCCAGCTTAAACAGTGGTGCTGGGATTTGTGGAGCTTGTTTTTGCCCAGGAATCTCCTGGCCTGGCTCCCCGTTCAGACCCCTCTTTAATCAGATGAATGGGCAACTTCCCAGGGCTCCAATCGCCAGCCAAAAGGGCCCCCGGACCAGTGTATTTTGTATGGAGAACCACCAGCCAGGACAAAGCAGCTGTGCTGACCAAAAGAACCGCGCCGGCCAAAACAGCCGCGCTGGCAACCAGTGGGACTCCTCCACCCGGGAACCTCCTGGTCCGTAGGCAATAAAAATGTGGCGTCCACTCACCCTCTGCACTTTCACTGGGAGTTGCAACTCCAAGCTGTTCCTAAATGGCCATCTTGGGCCGGGCCTGAAAATTAGCTTTTTGACTCTTTTGCCTTATAAATTTTACTGAATGCCCGACATTATATATAAAAGAATAAGAGTGACTGATGCAAATAATGTTTACTTCTGAAAATGGCCATGCCTCTTCACCTATCAGGCTACCAGAGTGAAGAACTGAGTAAATCTAATCAATAGTTGAGCTAGGTTTAGGTTTTGTTGTTGCTATAGTTATTATTATACTACTGACTTCAAATTCCTCCATACTGACATCTTGCATTTCCTGTGAGGCCTAAGAGACTAGAAGGCTTTTCTCAGTGTTCCTGCTCCATCCCGAACTTTCAGCTGCCCCTTCACACTTGGCTACCAGACCGGGGGAGGGGATGGGGATGTTTCTGTCCAGGCTTCTGCCCCTCTCTCAGAAGTCCTGTGCTGTTGCCCATGATGGGAGCAGGGTAGCTTTCTTGGCCTTTCTCTTCCAACCTTCATCTTACCCAGGCCCTGGGGGTCTCAGGCTCAAGTGTGGGAGTTTTTCCATAATCTTGTCCTTTCCCTCTATGGCAGCCGAGTTCTGTCTTGTAACTTTCAAGAGCAAGTTTCCTGGTACTATAGCTTTTGTAAGAAATCTTTGCTTTGTAACAAAGATTCTGGGCATGATTAGGTTTCTTCATCTTCCCCAGCAATGATAGCTTTTGCTGTAATCTCCCCCTCCCAGTGACAGCTGACCTTTTGCTGAGGACTGGGGGTGAAAGGGTTTTCTGATCCTGCCCCAGTGGCAGATGTGTTTTGCTTTGTATGATAAGAAGTCCTGGATTTTGGGTTTGTCCTCAAGAGGCAGCCACTCTCTGTCTGTACACCCATCCCACTAAGGTCTTCTTTGTCTCTAATCTTTCTTGTTAAGTACCAGACTGAGTCAAGGTAAGAAAGCTAGTTAGTCAGTGGGCACACCATGAGTGGGGGTTCCCAGAGTTTCTACTGTTATTTTTACATGCATTTGGCCTATAAGTATATGTCAAAATATCAGTTGCTTTTTTACCCACTTTTTTGGCTGCTAGTTTTTCCCCATGTTCTGTCAAAGGTCCCACCTGTCCTTGGCAGTGCTTGCCACCTTTTCCAATTCAGTTCATCTGTTGCCTGGCAATCTCCTTTCTCTGATAAGCTCAAGGAAAGTTTTGATTTTGTAGATTTTCTGGCTTTATTTTTTCTTTTGGTGGTGGTTGTTAACAAGGGAGCAGTATTCCCTTGCATCTTTGTCTATCCTAAGTAGAAATACAATTCTCAAACCACTATTTAAGGATATCAAAACTTCACTGTAAATATAGCAAAATTTATGCATATTTTTTCTAACTTTTAAAGTTGAACAGTTTTTAAAATCCCTTTAATAATAAAAAGTTTAAGGCTGAGAATATTCTTCTGATTATAGTTTTGGTTGTATCATATGTTTTTCTAAATGTTCTTATTTTTGTCTATAGCTATGCCATCCTGAATGACTGCCCTAAATTTTTTTATTATTTTTAATATAACATATAATGATAATTTTTTGACCGAAGAATTATTTAAGACTTAGATTTTTAATGCTAAAATAAAAATTAAAAAAAAAAAAAGGTTAGGTCAGGATCAGCGGCTCATGCTTGTAGACTGAGCACTTTGGGAGGCTAGACAGAAGGATTTGAGTCCTGGAGTTTGAGACCAGCTTAGGCAACATAGGGAGACCCTATCTCTACAAAAATTAAAAAACATTAACCAGGCATGGTGGCACACACCTATAGTCCTGGCTTCTTTGGAGGCTAAGGTGGAAGGATTGCTTGAGCCTGGGAGATTGAGGGCCACAGTGGTATGATTGCACCACTGCATTCCAGCCTGAGTGACAGAGTGAGACACTGTCTCCAAAAAAATTTTTTTGGGGTAATAATTCTACCTATTATTATTATTATTGTTGTAAATAATGCACATAATTGTAAACAATGTATACGTGTACACACACAAATGTGTATGGCCAGTGAAGAAGGGGGATAATAGTTCTAACACAGGTCTAGATGGTTTGTTTTCCACATGAGCTTCTTTGACCTAGTATGTGTTATCTCTTTTTTGCTTCATGGCCCCTCATTACCAAGTTCTTTGTTTGCTTCACTGGTTTATGGTATGTTTCAATAGCCAGTAATATTAATCCACCCTTGATATTATTTTCCCATAGTTTTATGACTTATTTCAGACATTCTTTCATCCATAAAAACTGTTAAGACCATTTAATCCAATTTTAAAAAATCAAACAAAAATATCTCTTTTCTACAATAAAATCAGGATTGCACAAAATTTATACATTAATTTTGGAGAAGTGATATTTTGAAATTAGATCTTCCCATCTAAGAACATGCTGTCATTCCATATTCATATTTTGTTTATATACTTAATAGAACTTTCTAGTTTTTAAAATCAAGGTTTGTATACCTCTCATTAAAATTTGAAGTATTTTCCAGCCTGACCAACATGGTGAGACCCTCCTCTCTACAAAAACTTAAGTTAGCCAGGCATGGTGATGCATGGCTGTGGTCCCAGCTACTCAGGGGGCTGAGGCAAGAGAATCACTTAAGCCCAGGAGGTTGAGACTTCAGTGAGTAAGCCATGTTTGCACAACTGCATTCCAACCTGAGTGATAAAGTGAGACCCTGTATCAAAAATAAATAAGTACGAAAATAAATATGTGTAGGATAACATGAATGTAATATTTTCTCTAATTTCTGTTTTGACCTAGTGATTCCTCTTATAGATATGTGTTAATTTTTTTTTTTTTTTTTGAGATGGAGTCTCACTCTTGTTGCACAGGCTGGAGTGCAATTGCATGATCTCAGCTCACTACAACCTTCACCTCCTGAGTTCAAGCAATTCTTCTGCCTCAGCCTCCCACGTAGCTGGGATTACAGGCGCCTGCCACCATGCCCAGCTAATTTTTTGTATTTTTAGTAGAGATGGGGGTTTCACAATGTTGGCCAGGCTGGTCTCAAACTCCTGACCTCAGGTGACCCACCTGCCTGGGCCTCCCAAAGTGTTGGGATTACAGGCGTGAGCCACCGTGACTGCCTGTTCATTTTTGTATATGCAACCATTTAACAAATTTCATCTATTCTAGTAGTTTTTACTAGGATCTCCTGGGTCTAATAAATTGAAAAACCACCACCACAAGCAGTAGAAAGAATACAAAATCCATTAAAAAACAAAACAGCTAAGGCTCCTAGTTGATGTGAATGCTTCTTTTCTTAGGATGGTAGTTTGAATAACAAGACTCCAGACCATTGTTTCTCAGATTTTGCTGTACCTTAGAATCACCTGGGAAGCATTTTTATTTATCCTTTTTTTTGAGACAGAGTCTCGCTCTGTTACCCAGGCTGGAGTGCAGTGGCATAATGTCAGCTCACTCTGCCTCCTGCGTCCTGCCTCAGTCTCTTGAGTGGCTGGGATTACAGGCATGTGCCACCAGGCCTGGCTAATTTTTGTGTTTTTAGTAGAGACAGGGTTCCTCCATGTTGGCCAGGCGGGTCTCAAACTCCTGACCTCAGGTTATCTGCCTGCCTTGGCCTCCCAAAGCTCTGGGATTACAGACTGGGAAGCTTTTAAAACTCCTGTAACTTAGGGTAGGAGCCAGGCAATAATATTTTTAAAACATCCTCAGGTGATTCCAATTTGCAGCAAAGTTGGAAGCTGTTCTAACCTAGCATTGAGAAAACTATAGCCCACAAGTCATATCCTGCATTTTTGTAAACAAAATTCTATGGAACGTAGCCATGCTCATTTGTTTACATATCGTCTTGCTGCTTTCACACTTCAACAGCAGAATGAGTGTTGTGAAACAGACCATATGGCTCACAAAGCCTAAAATATTTAGTATCTAGCCTTTCTGTAATACAAAAAGATAAAATCCCAATGAGGTATAATCTCACTCCAGTTAGAATGGTTTTTATCTAAAGAACAAAAAATTACAAATACTAGAAAGGATGAAGAGAAAGGGGAACTCATACACTATTAGTGGGAACGTAAATTAGTTCAGCTATTATGGAAAACAGTATAGTGGTTCCTCAAAAAACTAAAAATAGCACTATCATATGATCCAGCAACTCCGTTATTAGGTAAGTATCCAAAGGAAAAGAAATCAGTATATCAAAGGGATACATGCGCCCCATGTTTACTGTAGCACTATTCATAATAGCCAAGGTATGGAATCAACCCGTGTCCATCAGCAGAGGAATGGATAAAGCAAATGTGGTATAATATATATATATATATATATATATATATATATATATATATATATATACATGATGGAATACTATTTAGCCATAAAAAGAATGAAATTCTATCATTTGCAGCAACATAGATGAGCTTGAAGAACATTATGTTAAGTGAAATGAGCCAGGCACAGAAAGATAAATACTGCATGTTCTCATTCATATGTAGAAGCTTAAAAGCGTTGATCTCATGGAGGTAGAGAGTTAAATAGTGTTTAATAGAGGTGGACAGGTAAGGGGAGAGAGGAGTAACTGAAGACTGATTAATGAATACAAAAGTATGGCATGATAGGACGAATACATTCTAGTGTTCTATAGTACTATGGAGTGACTGTAATTAATAATTTATTATATATTTTCAAATAGCTAGAAAAACAGATTTTGAATGTATCCAACACAAATAAATGATCAATGTTTGAGGTAATTGATATGCTAATTACCCTGATTTGATCATTACACATTATATAATGTATGGAAATACACTGTAGTCCATAAATAGGTACAATTATGTGTCGATTTAAAAAAAAATAAAACAAAGGGGAATAGAGTCTATTTGTTAGCTCTTTTGTGCTATGATTTACTATTTCTAGAAGGCTACTTCCTTGGCCAGGCGTGGTGGTTCACGCCTGTAATCCCAGCACTTTGGGAGGCCGAGGCGGGCAGATTGACTGAGGTCAGGAGTTCAAGACCAGCCTGGCTAACATGGTGAAACCCTGTCTCTATTAAAAATATAAAAATTAGCTGGGTGTGGTGGTGCTATGCCTGTAGTCCTAGCTATTTGGGAGGCTGAGGCAAGAGAATCGCTTGAACCCAAAAGGCAGAGGTTGCAGTGAGCTGAGATCAAGCCACTGCACACTAGCACGGGTGACAGAGTGAGACTCCATCTCAAAAAAAATAAAATAAAAAGAAGGCTACTCCCTTTTCTCCCCACCCTGCTACAGCCTAAATGTTGGTTTTCTAAAGCAATGTGATATTTGAAAAACTATAATGCCCAGAAAATTAATTCAACAAGTCTTTACTAAGCTTCTATGATGTGTTAGGCATTTGAGATACTTTATAGAAAAAAGGGACAAAATGTCATGCCTGTTTGAAGCTTTTATTCTAGTAGGGTCAGCAGGGGTACAAGACAGCACAAAAGCGTTAATTATATAAAACACCCACTAAATTAAATGGTAATGACTTCTATGGAAAAAAATAAAGCAGGAAAGTCCTTGTGAGAAGGTGAGCCATGACCTCAAGGAAATAACAATGAGCCATGAAAAAAGTCTGAAGGAAGAACTGCGCTCCAGGCAGAACAAAAATTGACAAGTGCAAAGGTCTTGGTGGTGCATGCCTGGTGTGTCTGGAAAGCAACAGGGAGGCACGTGGCTGGAGCACAGTGAATCAGGTAGGAGTATGGGAGGAGAAGCAGTCTTAAAGAGAACATGCTACCAGATTATTTGGGGCCTATAGGTTATCGTAATGACTTTGGCTTTTACAGAAAAAGATGGGAAACCAGTGGGGGCTTTGAGTATCCAGGGGTGTGATCTGTGATATTTTGACAGGATCACTCTGGCTTCTGTTGAGAATAGACTGAAGAAAGCAAAGGACAGATTCGTGGAGACCTCTTATGAGTCTACTGCAAAATTCCAGGCACAGATCATGGTAGATTAGAATAAGAACTTAGTAGTGGAGGTAGTAAAAATGGAAGCCCAATTCTCATTTCAGCTTCTAATTAGTGTCAGTTCCTCTCAGATTCCAGCATTAGATAATTGTCTTGAGTTTTCAAGTTTTTCTTAATTTTCTGTTTTTGTGATTGTGAGATACCATTCTGAATTAGATATTGTCCTGAATATTCAATTGTACCTAATTATGTTTCTACACTTAATATGCTTAAAACATGGTAGATACTTGGTAAATTCCTACAATAAATGCATCTCAAAGGGCTTGGGTAGAATGAGATAGATTTATCTTCACAAGCCTGTTTTCAGGACCACATTTCTATTACTATTGCTTTTCTCTCCATTATTAGCATATATACACACACTTTAGCTACTTGTGTTCTTTAGACTTAATTAGGAGATGGATGGTGGATTTGGATAGTTTAATTTTAACCTTGATCTCATATTCAGTCTTTCTTTTTAAGAGTTTTACTTCAGAAAGTGTGTTTGTGTGTGTGTGTGTTTGTATTTGTATATATATATGTAATAAAATCAGATATACTCAAAAGTAAAATTGTTTCTCAGAAATTCATAAATAATTACAAAGGTAAGCTCATATAAATTCATTGAAGGACAATAAACAAATAAAGGAGATGAACTCATGAAGGAAACTTCAAAGACAGTTTGAGAAAGTATAAGGTAAAATTATTTGCAGGTAAGATATTACTTGGAAAATAATATATCATTTGAAAAACTATTACAATAAAGTGGTTCAGCACAAAATAAATATGTAGAAATGGAGTGCACATACAAGCAACAAGATCTTCCCTAAGAGGATATAATGGAAGGAAGATTCACTGAAAATTACAATAAGTGAGAAAACAACTGGGAATAAACCCACCACTGGCTACACATTAGAATCATGGCTGGAGGGACTGCCCAACAAGACAACAATAATGGCATGGCAGGCCCAGGCTCTCTCAGAAGCTGTGATCAACTGGTGTGGGGTAGGCCTAGGTGATATTTTTTAAAGTCCCTACTTTCAAAAATTTTTACGGAGAAATTCATCTATATAAAGAATACTTAGACTACTATTAAGGGATATAAAAGAAGACATGAATAAAGGGGAAAACATACTAATTCTTTAGAATGACTATCATAAAAAATTAAATTCTTTCTAAAGTAGGTTATACATTTAATGATTTCATTAACAAGCCCAACAGGACTTTCCATTTTTGTAACTAGACAAGCTTATTCTAAATTTGTATGGAAAAATCAAGAGTTGCTAGGAAGAACAATTCTGAAAAAAGAAAACTATTGCAAAGGGACTAGTCCTACCAGATACTGTCTACCAGACTAATAAACAAAATAGACTGATCTGGCTGGGTATGGTGGTTCATGCCTGTAATCCCAGCACTTTGTGAGGCTGAGGCAGGCAGTTTTCTTGAGTTCAGTTCAAGACCAGTGGGCAACATGGTGAAATCCTGTTTCTATAAAAATTTTAAAAATTAGCTGGGTTTTGTGGCATGGGCCTGAGGTCCCAGCTACTAGTGAGGGTGAGGTGGGAGGCTCATCTGAGCCTGTGAGATTGAGGAGAGCAGTGAGCAGTGATTGTTCCACTGCACTCCAGCCTGGGTGACAGGGCATGACCCTGTCTCAAAAACAAAACAAAAAAACAAAAAAAAAAAAAAGAAAAGCAGAAACAAAAAATAGAATGGCCCAATGGAAAATAAAATGTTCAGAAATGGCATAAGTATAAATGGGACTTTGGTATAGATAAAAATGGCATTGCAAATCAATGGGGGAAAAGAATGTATCCAACCAAAGGTATTATATGATGAAGTGACATTTTTACCAATGGGACAAGAGACAGTTTGCTCAATTAAAGATCAATGGGAAGGCATTAGAAAAACACCTAAAGTTAGATTTCTACTACGTTTAATACATTCCAGCTGAGTTAAAGATCCGAAGATGAAAAATAAAACTCTAAAAGAAGTGGAGAGTGCTACTGTAAATACGATACAAAATTCCAAAAGCCACAAAGCAAATATTTACAAATTTTTTATTAATATTATTTTTAAATGACAAATCATAATTGTATATATTTATGGGGTACAAAGATTTGTAAATCTGTTTACATGAAAATACAGTTTCTACATATCAAAAAATACCAGAACAAAGTCAAAAGACAAAGGACTATGACAAACTGGAAAGAAAATATTTGCAGAATCTCTTACAAAGAGCTAATACCTAAAGCATGCCTGTAATACAAAAGAAAGACCAACAACCAACAGAAAATAGGCAAAGAATAGAAATAGGAAAGGTCATGGTAAAGCAGATTCCAATGGCTGTTAAATACATGAAAATGTGATCTACCTTACTCATAAGAAAAATAAAAATAGAATATTTTCATCAATTAGGTTGGCAAAAGATAAGAAGATGTGCATTGATGGGGAGATTACCAGTTAGTATACCTTCTTTAGAGGTAGTTTGTAGTATCTAGTGTAATTTTGCTAAAAATTGTCTTGACTCAGTAATTTCACCTCTAGGTATCTATGGTTAAGTGGAAAAAAATGGGAAAAAGAAGCAACATGCAGAACAATGTGTGCAGTATTTTACCATTTGTGAAGGGGGAAAGGAATATATACACTTTTTTATAAATTTGTGGCCAATCTCTAAAATAATGCATAAGCAGGTGGTTTCAGTACTTGCTTCTTGGAAGGGGAGCTGCATGGCAGGGAAGAGGAACAGGTCAGACTTCATGCTCACTGTTAACCCTTTTGTACCATTTGAAGCTTTACCCTGCTTATATATTACCTATTTTAAAAAACAGTCATAAAATCAGGTAAGTCCAGAGTTTACGTCCTGTTAAATACTCCAAATACTTCCATCAAATACATCCAAACTATCCCATCCAATATAAATAACTCGTCAAGCACCATCAGATGCTCACCACACAACTATTTTATGATTCGTATTACTATTATTAAAATATTTTATATTCTCTATTATTTAATGAAACATAACTTTTACAGTATTTGCTTCAATCTTTTTGATACTTCCACTAAATTGTTAGAAGCTCTACAAAGGTCTAAATAATAATCATTTTTGAAAATATGTAATTTTATAATCATTGGCATTTTATATTAAAATATACTACCTGCTTTCAAAGTGATGAAAAATTGGTACCAAAATTGTTATATTTAAAATTCATAATCATGATATTTATATGTAGCTCCAGAACATTATTTTTAAACTTTTTGTTCAAACTGCTCTTAGATTCATAACAGTTTTAAGCCACTGGTCGATTGCACTTTCATACTTCTTTGGTTCTTTCTGCCAATCCTGATGCCATCTAAGGTTTGCTATAACATTTGAATAATTCTGTCCTATGCTTTGTTTCCACTTGATAAACTGCTCTTTATTATACTGGTGGACAGAAGCAGAAACTTTAGGGTAGTTGATAATGGAACGAAGCTTCTGATCCAAAGAATAAGTAATTTCTGGAAATTTTACAGCAACATTTGTTAATTCATCTGGATCTGAGGAAAGATCTGAAAGAAAAAAAAATTAAATATCCGTCAAAATAGTGACCTAGTAAAAATTTTTTTAGAATGTCATTATGACAGGTAATGTATTTGATTTAAAAAAAATTTTCAGTGTAATAAAATGGACAGAAAAAATGGTAAAATAACGTACCAGGAGTTAAACACCCTATCGTATGCCCAAATTTCCCTCCTTCCTACCATTGTCCAGCTATCCCACTTTTTTTTTTTTCTTATCTATTCTTAGATGCCAGAAAAAGTCAAACGTTTATCATTAGTAAGCTGGTTTAGAACAAATTCTTCCTGTTTTTGACATCCTGCCTACTTCGACAGGCAGAAATGAATATAGTAGTGCTTATACTGTACCATTTCAATAGCCTCAACCTTTCTATGAATTCTGTATATAGACAAGTCAGGTTCTTGCAACTTCACTTAGTCCCAGTTTTCTTTATATATTAGCATGTTATGCTTGGAGTGTTGAAAGTTACATGCATCAGTACTGTCCATTTGAACAAACAGCCATGGAAATAAAAACTTCTCAATCACTGTCAGGAAGAAAGTAATGATAAATATTGATAAATATTTCAGATCTATAAACATACCTTTTACATATGGTGTGGGAAGACAGGATATAACTAGGATACCAATCTAATTGGAAAAACAGCAAGTCAGAGATCTAATGACAATTAACTTCAGATAGTAAATGAACACTGCATGTTGAGGGAAAAACCTCTATGGGCCTGTTTGAGTACATTAGCCAAGAGGCCCCTTCACAGATTTGTGACTTTGCTAGGTAACTTCAGAAGTCTTTAGGAAAGGGAAGTCAATAAGTCCTAAAAAATACAGAAAAGGCTGACTCTCCCTCTGACATTTTGATGGTCACATCAGTTTTTTTGGTAGAATATGGTATAAAAAACAAAATTTCAACAAATTTAAAGATCAAATTGGCTTTTATTTAGTGATTCATGAATTGGGCAGCATCTCATCTAAAGATTCCGAAAAGGCATTCTGATGAGCTGAGCAGAGGAGGAGGGGCTTCATAGGCAGAAAATGGCTGATGAAAAAGCCCCAGAAACATGGAAGAAAAAGCAGATTCGTTATTATAGTCGTACTTCTTTATCCAGTAAAAACAGAGGGGACTCTCTTATGCTGGTTCAGGTAAACTGAGGCCTTTTGATTTGTTATTGTGATTTTTTTTTTGTTTTGTTTTTTTAAGTGGGCTGTTGTAAAGCTCAGTTTGGTTATGGGGCACCTAGTGCCAGTGACCCCATTCTGGTTTGATCTGGTCTGTTGGCTCTGGTATAGGAACTCAGTTCAAAACAATGGCCTCCCATAAATTTCATTTGACAATGGCCAATGAACAGGCAAGAAATGCCCATTACTTATCAGGATGAAAATGTAAAGACTTCCTTTCCTTTTTTATTCTTTTTTCTTTTTTTATTTTTTAAATAGAGACAGGGTTTCACCATGTTGGTCAGGCTGCTCTCGAACTCCTGACCCCAGGTGATCCGCCTGCCTCGGCCTCCCAAAGTGCTGGGATTACAGGCGTGAGCCACCATGCCCAGCAAGACTTTGTTTTCAAGCCAAGAATCTTCCACTCTTAAAGTGAAGGGGGTTGGCTAGTTTGGCCTCTAAAGCATTATTTTAATAATAATTTTGCTATTTGTAACTGGGAAAGCGCCTTAGGGAGAAATGAATATTACTAATAGCTTTAGCACATATTTTATGTACTAAATGGGGACAAAGAATATGTAAAACCCTAACTCTAATAATGCTGTTTAAAAATTAATTCATAGAGTAGTGAAGTGGGCAGACATTTTTATAAGGTGTAAGAACCATCACTTTTGCAGTCACACCTTTGTTGAAATCTCAGTTCTGCTACTTCTTAGCTGTGTGACCTCACACAGGTATCCAAATTTCTCTGACTCATAGTCTCCTGTGTAAAATGAGGATAATGGTACTATCTTGTGGGGTTGTGGTGACTATTAAATAATACATGTAAAATGTCAGGCTTCATAAGATAGGTGTTAATCCTTCAGAATAATGAGGCACAATGTTGGGAAACATAGTCATGAGTACTGGAAGATACCCTTATCAGGGAAAACTGGTTTCAGTCATGAGACGCAGATCAAAAGCCTTAGGACACTTTCTGAGATTCAGCTGCTAATCTGCAAAGAAGCTGTTCCTCACATGGCAAACTTTTGTAGATTGTCCCAGCATGAGAAGTAGCAGATATTTATTTATTTAACAAGGATTATTGGATATCTTGAGCAATGTTACATAGGGCAGTTCATTACACATAATATTACACTTAAAACATATTAACAGATTTACCAAAGAGTTGAGGCAATACTGAAGTGCCATCCGAGTAGGCTATATACTTCCAGTGGTTAGTTCGAAGCATGTAAGTGGAAGCATTCACATTACACCCATGGAATTCACTCAGAATCCAGGGTGGATGTAGGTTTTTGACTTCATGTTCATTATTAAATGTTTCTGATGATAATGGCAACAATGAGTATCCACTCAGGTTCTGAGGCAGAGGAATTCCAGCAATATCTATGTAACAAAAATAACAAAATATTTTTAAATAGCTCATTCTTTTATTAGCTGAACACTCACAAATGACATCTTTCACATTTTTTCATACCATTAAGTGCCATGGAGACCAGATTGCATACGGAATTTGTAAACAGATTACCAAGATTCACATGCTTATTCCACAGGCCATGTGAATTTAAGCATGTCATTTACTTATCTCAACCTCAGTTTCCTCATCTCTAAGAAAGGGGTGGCCACAGTACTTGTATTTATTAGGTTCATGTTAGATTTAAATAAGATGCCTTACATAAAATTCTGAGAACTCTGAGAATAATGCCTGGTAGATAGGAGTCTTCGACAAACAGTACTGTAGTTAATAGCACTAGTCTTTTTTTCTCTGAATGAGTAAATAATCACTTGTTTCTCAAAGTTTCTTCCATGAGCTACTAACAAGACTTACATAAGAAAGGGGTTTAGTAGTTATATGTTTGCAAAATAATGGTTAAACAAAACTAGATACATAAATTTGTTGTTGATGTGAATTTGTTGCGGATGTATATGATAAACCTTCAGGAGTGGTATACAGTATACCATATGCACCACAGTTATTTGATAACTGCACTTAAACTCTCAAGTAGCATATCGAGGGACTAGCATTTTTAAAAACACACTTTCAGGAATTGTGGATTATATTTATAAAAGGAAACTAATTTTTAACTTATCAAATATAGACATATAAAACGATAGCATGAGAAATGTCCCACTGAAAAATAGCTTGTACTTTAAAAATTGCTTTCAAGGTACTTGGGACCTCAAGCTTCCTTCTTTCTATAGAAAACTTGCTATTAATTATGTCTGGGTAATCAGGGTTGTTCCAAAATGAGTCTGTAGTTGTCTTCCCCACCCCTTTCCTGGTTTCAATGTTCATATTTTATGTATAAATATTTCCAATGAAAAACAGAATTATATCTGTAATGTTAGAAATGAAACAAAATTGAATAAGAACATTAATTCAACTTGACTGTCTTTAACAAAAACAGGTTAATTAAAGGATAATAGGGAAGTAGACAAAAACCACTACAAATCTTCTGAAGATTTATTATTTCACATATAGCTTTTAATATATATATATATATATATAATTTCCTATATAACTTTAAAAAACTGTATCTTCCATTTTCCTTGGAAGAGGACTATCACAAGTATTAATTTTCTGCCAACCAATCAAAATTAGTGGCTTTTTGGTTCACAAATAGGAAACAAAGAAGAGAGGAGTATTTCAGAGATAACTGGTTAAAAACAAAAAGAGGAGAAAGAGGTTAAAGAGGAGGTACCCGAGAGAAAACGGTTGCCTGGGTGAAACTAGCTGTGCTCCGAGACAGAAAGACTAGCTACTGTAAGCGGTGGAAAGGAGGCTGCGAGGGAGGAGGCTGGGTAAGTGTGATCTGTGTGTCGGCCACCAGGAGGCACCACCTGCGAGGCACAGGAGACAGAAGAAGCCCTTAAGGAAGGTTGGGAGGCAGGAACCCCCAGGCACATACTCATGGCTATGGGACATTGTTGTATTCAGCATTTCATTGACCTTTAATACTTAGAAATACCTTATTTTAGAACCATTCTTAATTTTCCTAAGGAAGTTTGGAAGACTAAGAAAATTATGTTTCTCCTGTGTTTATGAGAAGTCAGTAGTCAACTGGGGTAAGAATCCATTCAAGTGTTCATTTTTAAAATTCATTCAGCAAACCAGATGCTATTCTAGTTGTAGGGAAACAATATTGGACAAGGCAGAAAAGCTCTTCTAGAGCTAACATTCTAATGTGGGCAGACAGAAACAGCTGTGTCAGACGGTGGTAAGTGCAATGAAGAAGAAAGCAGGGTAAGGGAGACAGAGTGATGGCAGGCATGTGGGATGTGCTGTGTTACACAGGGTGGTCAGGGAAGGCCTCTCTGAGAAGGTCACATTTAGACAGTGTCCTGAGGAAAGGCTAGAGGGAGCCCTACAGTTATCTAGGGAGAGGGTATTTCCCCAGGGGAATAGGAAGTGTACAATCCCCAAGGCAGGAACCTACTTGGTTTATTCCCCAAACACCAAGCAGGCCTGTTTGGCGAGAGCAGAGTAAGTGATGGATAAAATGGTAAGAGATGAGTTGGGGAAGAGAAGAGATCATGTTGGACTCTCAAAGGCCAATTAAAGACTGAATTTTTACTCTAGGTGAAATGGGAAATCAGTAGAGGGTTTTGAGCAGAGAAGTATGACAGTCTGACACTAACTACAGAATGGTGAATTGACTAAAAGTGGATAAGGGCAGAGTGTCAGAGAGAGTTAGGAAGCAATCGCAGGAATCCAGCCAAGAGATAATGAGAACTTAGGATTCCAGTCTATTATTGATAGAATAAAATACCTTTGAAAATTGATAAACACCCTGTTAAATATCCATGTTTAATAAATACTTCAAGTATTTATTAGTTTTTCTGTGCCTCAGAAAATTGGGTTTTCATTTTTCCTATAGTTATCAATAATTTCCTTAAAAGCACTTTAGCTTAGACTGCTTTTTAAAGAGCTATTTGATTTTTTGTTTAAAATCATTTTTCATATTTATTTCTCCTGGTAAACCTGTTATTCTGACTCCACTTTGAGTAAGTTTCACCTTTCGCAGCAGTATAAGCAAAGACCAGAAGTTAACTGCAGGGTTCTCAAGAAAGAGTGACTTAAATGTAAAACGAGTAAACAAATAATAAAAATGCAGACCTGGATATGTGTGATGATCTCCTGAAGAGGGATGACATTATATTTCTTCTTGACCATATCACTACCTAAGGGATTCAATTGGTATGGCAATGATGCAAACTAATATACACATTTTTTAGAGCATACCTAAGAAGAATGAAACATATTAATGATAACCATATCTAACATTTAATTGTCTACCGTGTTCCAGGCATTGTTCTGAGCTATGAAATAGCCACTATTATCCCCATTTTTTTTTTTTTTTTTTTGAGACAGAGTCTTACTCTGTCACCCAGGCTATAGTGTAGTGGCGCAATCTTGCCTCACTTCAACCTCTGCCTCCCAGGTTCAAGCGATTTTCCTGCCTCAGCTTCCTGAGTAGCCTGGATAATACACCACACTCAGCTGATTTTTGTAGAGACAGGTTTCACCATGTTGGCCAGGCTGGTCTTGAACTCTTGACCTCAAATGGTCTGCCCACATCGCCCTCCCAAAGTACTGGGGGTACAGGTGTGAGTCACCACGCCTGGCCTATCCCCCTTTTTATAGATGAGAAAATTGAAGACCAGACATGTTGAGTAACTGCCCAAGGTCACGCAGTTGGTAACGAGTGAAGAGGGGTTTGAACTTAGTCAGTCCGGCCTTATAATCTCTCTACTGTTTAATGCTATACAATAAGACTTGCCTTACTGTAGTTAGTCAACTTCATAGTATTTCTCAGCCAATAAAAACATAAGAATCTATGCAAAACGCCTGCCAACCCCCAGGCTTCCACTAAGATCCTGTAACAAGAAGGGTTGTGCAATTTAAATCACTAGTGATGAAATAGTCTTTTAACTACAACTGCATTTTTATATAATTACATTCTCAAAATTTTAAAAATCTAGACTTATCTTTAAAGTGGAGAAAAGCAGGTGTTTTACAGAAAGACTATTAGAAAACAATTCACATGAAAATAAGTTCAAAACAATTTTAACTACAAAATGAGACACTTTTCGTACTCACTGAGCTAAAGAATGCTGGTACTAGGTATTAGAGAAGAAAATATTTTGGGAAGTAATTTTTAAGTAATAATCTCAGAAATAATAATATTGACTTTATTATTAATATTATAAAGAATTCCTATTCATAAATGTAATTTTTCTGCTGCTATTAGGAAATGAATAATATCATTCTAGTGATAGAATTAGTTTATCTGACCCATAAGCACAAATAAACTAGGCATATTCTTCCTGCTTTATCATAAAATATTTTTTTAAAACACTCTTAAAATACCTTCTAAAAATGACTTGTAAATTCCAACTTTTAAATAAAGCATTGTAGCATCTTAAATTTCAACAGACTCTTGAAAGTAAGGTAGGTTTATTAAAACAGGAATCCCAATTGGTTTTTCCTATTGAATAGCTTTCTACTGATGGTTTTCTGGATAACCATCTTTTACACATTTCTAAGGTCCATAGAATGGAAGGGAGGAGGAAGTATCACTTGAGGTTTTGGCTTGAGATTTTTTTTTTTCTTTTTTTTTTGATACCAGAAGTGTAATTTCACTTTTAGTTTCCAGAAGACTCAAGTATTTTAAAACTCAAATATACTATAAGCAAAGTTTATCCTTGAAAAATCAATTTCAAAACAAATTTTTCTCTTTATATAACTTTTCTTTGTAAGATTCTCCTCTGTGTGTGTAAAGGGATTCATACAAAATAATACAGCTACAGCTAAGCTAATAAAGAAAGGACTTTGAGACCTCTAAGAATAGATACTGGCTTATATCTATTTTAAGCTTCTGATTGGTTAGAACAAAATAGGTCCTTTGCAGATGTTTATCAAAATATGTATAAGTTTGTGTATTAAGCAGAGGTAAAGTAGAACATACTGTCTCACAGGTCTAATTTTAGAGTTAATTACTAATAGAGTAGCTTTAAACTCTTCCAGCACTGAGGAATTTTATCTTAAAAGGTTGGATGATCCATCAGATTAAACGTAGACCATCAGAATTATCTTTGCTTTCTTGGCTCCTAAGGCTGCTAAAAAAGGAACACCCTCAGTATCTGCCTGTTAATGCTGGTGTAATTGTTAATAGTACTCTAAAAACGTGCTAATTTAGACAGTAAATTGGATGGATACAGTATCTAAAAAGCAAACAAAACAAAAAAATCAATTTGTACAATTTTAAAGCCTTCATTTTCTTTTTAATACATGGGGGCAATTTTCACATATTTCACTTTTTAAAATTAGTTGACTATTTTTTTTTCAGCATTTCAGATTAAGTGGGTACATGTGCAGGTTTGTTCCCTGGGTATATTACTTGATGCTGAGGTTTGGGGTGGGAGCGATGGCATCATCCAGGTACTGCGCATTGTGCCCAACAGTTTTTCAACCTCTGGCCCTCTCCCTCCCTCTGTCTCCCTTCTAATAGTCCCCAGTGCTTCTTGCTGCCGTTTTTATGTCCATGAGTAACCAATATTTAGTTCCCACTTATAAGTGAGAACATCTGGGATTTGGTTTTCTGTTACTATGTTAATTTGCTTAGGATAATGGCCTCCAGCTCCATGCATGTTGCTGCCATTCATTTTTTATGGCTTTGTAGTATTCTATGGTGTATATGTGCCACATTTTCTTTATTCAGTTCACCACTGATGGGCACCTAGTTTGATTCCATGCTTTTGCTATTGTGAATAGTGATGCAAGTGCATGTCTTTTTGGTAGAATGATTTTTATTTTTTTGGTATAGACCCAGTAATGGGATTGCTGGGTCCAATGATAGCTCTGTTT
Organism: Sapajus apella; assembly: GCF_009761245.1. NCBI lineage: Eukaryota > Metazoa > Chordata > Mammalia > Primates > Cebidae > Sapajus > Sapajus apella. The sequence continues at coordinate 44,681,161 of NW_022436941.1, forward strand.
TAAGTTCTTTGAGAAATCTCCAAACTGCTTCCCACGCTGGCTGAACTAATTTACACTCCCACCAAAAGTGTGTAAGTGTTCTCCTAATGTACAAGTGTTCTCCTTTCTCTGCAGCCACACCAACATCTGTCATTTTTTGACTTTTTAATAATTGCTATTCTGACTATTGTGAGATGATATCATTGAGGTTTTGATTTGCATTAGAATTGACTATTTTTTTTATCTAATCCATTACTACTAGATATTCCTATTGTTTCTACTTCTTAATATGGTAATAAATATCCATGGAGATAAACATATGTGTATATCTACAGGTTATTTCCTAAAATTAGGATTTCTAGGTCAAAATGTATGCACATAAGAAATTTGAAACGTAATGCCACATTTGCCTACAGAACATTTGTATCAGTTTATATTCCCAGTAGCAGTATATGAGAAGGACCTATTTCTAATATAAGATTTTCTAACCCTCCTTAACTTTTGCAAACTTTATATGTGAAAGAAAAACATTTTCCTGTTTTAATATTTTTATGACCCTGACTTTGACTCTTTAAAAATATATTGGCCATTTGTGTCTATTTTCTGTTGTGAATTGCTTATTTTTTTGATCAATCTGTTAATAAGGTATTCCTCTTTTTTCTTACAGATTTAGAAGAGCTCTATGAATATTAAGCCTTTATCGTTTACAAAAAGATTAGTTTAAGTAAATAATTGTGTTACAGTGTTGTCTCCTGGCTCCAGCATAAGACCCTTTCTTGTTGCATCTTTCTCTTTCTACTGTATCACTGGTTAACATCTGGGTAACAGAATGTTTCAGTGTTTTATATAAAGACCCATCCATAGGTATTCTCCTCCACTTGCTCTTTCCCAAGCAAAAAAATCATTTAAATATAGCTTTCTTCCTTCTGATAATAAAAATATTTATTATGAAACACATTGTAAACTGTGCTAAGCCATGAAGATGTTAATTTTACAGTTTAGAATTAGAGACATTTGTTTTTGACTTTAGTTCCTTTATTAGTCAACACGTGATCTAAATGCTGTTAATAAAATATATTCTGCAGGGAAATGTGACTTAGAAGGAGTCTATTACCAAGGATCTGATGAAAAATAAAAATCTATATAAAACTATAGTTTTGGAAAATTATAATTGATGAATTGCAGGGTTAAAAACCTACAGTTGCAGGGAATTTATATCATTTCCAGCATAGTTGGGACAGAATGTAGAGAAGTTTCTGGAACAGTATTGTCTTAGCTAGAGAAATTCTTATTAGCAAGTAACATGAATTAGGCAGTGATAGGTAGGTGCCCTTCTAGGCAAATGCATGAGAATTTCCGCATTCTAACAAATTTTATTTAGCATTTTCTTATGTGACCTGTTATATTTTATACATTTTATACATCATAAAATCTGCCAGTTTGCAGGTGACCTTTAACTTTTATGATGTCAAGAATAATGGTATCTTCTTAAGATTGTAGAGTACAAAATTTGCATTGTGGGCAAATATAAAATAATGTTTAAAGAGAAATGATTTAAACTGTGCATTTTAATGAACTAACATATATGATGGCAGAAAGTCTAAGAATTGAATAGGACTCATTGTAAATAACTCTCTAACGATATTAAACTATTTAGCTGCTAGAGTCAAATAGATAAAATGCCAACTATCACTATGAAATATATTGAGGGGAAAAATGGAGAAAGAATCACCCCAGCTTTTACAATACTTTTTTGCAGTTCTGGTTACTATACCCCCAGAAAACAGAATGAGGCTAAAAAGTCAAGCAAAGATGACCCAAGGAAGATTTTTTTGGGAGAATGGGGAGGGTAGGAAGAGTTCTACATGAGGAAAAATAAAGGAAGGAAAGTGTAAAGAATATAGGCATATATTGATAAAACTCTAAAGATGCTAATAACAGAGACACAAATATACATAACTATATATAAACTTCTTTAAAAAACACAGAAATGAGGAAAAGTAATAGTGATCGGATTGAAACTAATGGAATGAGAAAGTGGCCAAGATATGGTTGAGTGTGAACATTACTTAGAGATAAAGGGAAACCAGCAGATAATGACTAAGAAACAGAAGAGATTAAAAATTCAAGAAACTGGAAAGAAGTATGTTCAATTATATGAGAAGGGATGTGAAATAAAAGAGAAAAGGAAAGGACCCTGGTGTAAGTGAACTCTAAACAAATTTAGTTAAATGAAGGGAAGAACTTGCGGCAGAAGGAAGGCGGTAGAAAGAACTCTGATTTCTTTGACTTTAAGATGCATCTTTCTTTCACATTTTAACATTTCTGAAATTAGAGAATGTAAATATCTTGTGTTATTCTTTTTCTTTCACCAAAATTTATGAATCGATGGGACTTTTTGCACTTGACGGTGTCTTAGCACAGATAAACTAGTGTTTAAATGCTAATGAATTTAAAGTATTCTGCTAAATTAGACAGAAACTAGCAGTTAGTTTTCTATGATTTCCTTCAAATTTGATTATGTCGTTATTCTAGTATCTTCAACAAAAACTGCTAACTACCCTTACCCATATGTTGCTTTTCTAGACATATGGCTATGCTGGTAGATGTTAAGAAGCTAGTAAAGCAAATAGTACAGAGCTATCTGAAGGGTCTGAAGAAGAATATGTTCATACTAGTTTCAAAGTGGATAGAATAGTTCAAAAAGAAAATGCTTACATTTTAGGGAGGTGGTGGTAGAGAATCAAATGATGTACAAATCATATCTATAAAGTTATGAACCTGAATGTCCTGCATGGCTTATAGTCACACCCTGAATACAAATCTTTTGAAGGGAAAATGACTATAATAAGTGAAGGCCACAGGAGCAAGAAAAGCAATCTCTTGATTCTTCAGAGCACAGTTGGACTCACAGTTAAATGAGTTGCTCAGGGTTATAAACAAGTCAGCAGGGGCTCTGACTTCTAACTGAAAGACTGACTAACTGACCTCTTCAGTTGCATTCTTCAGCATTATTACAAATAAATCGTTACAGAACTGCATTACTTACCAAGCATGGTGGGGTAAATATCCACAAGAGAAACCACATTTGATACTTGCAGGTTGGCTTTAATTCCCGGTCCCATCATCAAAAGCGGAATATGTGCACTAGCTTCGTACATGCTCATTTTATAAAACTGCCGATGTTCCATGGCCAGCTCTCCATGGTCTGAGGAGTATATGACAATAGTTTTCTGAAGAAGATCTAACTGATGAAGGGCCAGAATAATTTCACCTACAATAGAAATCAAGATAAACCTATTAAATAGCTTTCAGTTCATGTTTTATTCTCTCACATTAAGTTTATAACAACTCTACCCTGTAAGAGTTTGTCACCATGCTTCTTAATATCTGAATATTACCTACTGTTCTCAACTTAAGTCTCAAGTTGACAGGGTCTGTCTACGGCTTGCTCCTCAACTGACTAGGGAGGAAGAAGAAAACATAACACCCTTGGTAAATCTTGCTCAAAGCTGTTCATCTGGAGATCATGCTGGTTTGCTTTCTATGTTTCTATCAGAGAACAGGGGAAAAATCTTCCCCTTAGTGCCTTGAATGAGAAAAGAAAGATCAGTTAGATATAAGCACTTTACATGTCTCAGATGATAAAAACACTGACGTCACCTCTAACCCACAGTTTCTGTGCAACAAGAAGTGGTAAGAGCAGTCAGAACCCCTCTTCTCTGCTACTTTTTCTCCCAAATCTCTAAGCAATCACTAGATCATGCTCATAAAGTTGGCTGAGGATTATGGAAATTCCACCTTTGAAGAAGGGCTGCAAGCAGGGCAGATAGTATACAAGTTTGATTTAGCATCTTCTTGGATAGGGAATAATAGGACAGTAAAATTCCTCTGACCAGTTCCTGACTAGTGTTCTCAAACTTCCTCCTACTGTAATTAAGAGAATCACAAGAAAGCACAGGCCAGAGGAGTCATCCCTATTTTGGCAGTTCCTACATCTGAGTAGAAGAGTCTATATTAATGTAAAAACCTACAGATTCTGAGGTGTAGTCAGGATTGACACTCACAGCTCTATAGAGTTACTCACAGAGTTGAGACCCTCTTGATTTTTCAACTAGACAACTGGAATTACTTCCTAATCGGTCTTGTCATTACCCTTTCCTCTCCTTGTACTATTCTGGTGTCTTTCTAAATTACCTAATCACTTGATTGTATCATATCCCTGCTTACAGCTTTTTCATAGCTGCCCATTGTTGAATTCTTTAGCATAACAAGCAAGGCCCCTGTCCACTCTCCACACTTAGCACCCTCGGCTACCTGCTAGACTTTTACTTTTCAGCAATCCTAACCTGCTCAGCACCCCCTAAATACACACCACATTAGTTTACACTTTGTGGCCTCTGCATATACTCTGCCATCTATGGTGAATGCCCTTTCTCCCAGTCTACTTGACAAATTTTCATTCTTCCTTTATGAGCCAGCTCAAACATGCATTATCTCTCTGGCAAAGCATCATTCCCTGCTCTTCTAGGTACAGTAAATCGCTCTGTTCTTCAGGATGCCCACAACTTGTATATTACTGTAGTTACAATGACATATTATAGTTCTTAGCATGTATGCTCATTCAATAATTGTTTACCCAGTGCTTACCATGTGTCAAGCACTATGGATACAATGCTAAGCACCAAGGATGCAATGTTGAATAAGAAGGATGAAAGACTTAAATGTAAAACTTAAAACTATAAAAACCCCTTGAAGAAAATCTAGGCAATACCATTCAAGACATACGCACAGGCAAAGATTTCATGATAAAATCACCAAAAGCAATTGCAACAGAAGCAAAAATTGACAAATGGAATCTAATTAAATGAAAGAACTTCTGCACAGCAAAAGAAACTATCATCAGAGTGAACAGGCAACCTACAGAATGGGAGACAATTTTTGCAATCTATCCATCTGACAAAGGTTTAATATCCATGAGCTACAAGGAACTTAAACAAACGTACAAGAAAAAACCAAACAACCCCATTTAAAAGCAGGGAAAGGACATGAATAGAACTTCTCAAAAGAAGACATTCACGGGGCCAACAAACATATTTTTAAAAAGCTCAACATCACTGATTATTAGAGAAATGTAAATCAAAACCACAATGAGACACCATCTCATGCCAGTCAGAATGACACATTATTAAGTTAAGAAACAACAGATGTTGGAGAGGTTGTGGAGAAATAGGAATGCTTTTACACTGTCGGTGGGAATGTAAATTAGTTCAGCCATTGTGGAAGACAGTGGCAATTCCTCAAAAATTTTGTGGTAATTCCTCAAAGATTTAGAACCAGAAATGCCATTTGATCAAGCAATCCCATTACTGGGTATATACCCAAAGGGATATAAATCATTCTGTTACAAAGATACATGCACACATGTGTTCACTGCAGCACTATTCACAATAGCAAAGACGTGGAACCAATCCAAATGCCCATCAATAATAGACTGGATAAAGAAAATGTGGTACATATACACCATGAAATACTATGCAGCCATAAACAGGAATAAGATCAGGTCCTTTGCAGGGACATGGATAGAGCTGGAAGCTGTTATCTTCAGCAAACTAATGCAAAGCAAACACTGCATGTTCTCATTTATAAGTGGGAACTGAACAACGAGAACACATGGACACAGGGACGGGAACAACACACAGTAGGGCCTGTAGGGGAAGGGAGAGCATTAGGAAAAATAGCTAATGCATGCGGGGCTTAATACCTAGGTGTTGTTGGGTTGATAGGTTCAGCAAATCACCATGCCACACATTTACTTGTGTACATCCTGCACATGTACTCTGGATCTTAAAAATAAAAATAAAAGAATGTCTCTGCCCTCATGAAGCTTGTGTTCTTCTAGAGAGACAGATGGTAAACAGATGAAATAATTAGTACCACTATGTAAACAAAATGACAAGATATAAAGTAAGCAGAATGATGGAGCTGGCACACTGAGTTACAGTGGTAGGGAAAGACATCCTGAGGAGGTAACAACTGAGCTGAGAGCTAATGACAGAATAAGCCAGTCATGTAGAAAGCAAAGTAAAGGGTGTTCCAGGCAGATGGAACAGAAAATATAAGACTCTGAGGTGGGAGAAGCCTAGAATGTCTTTAATTAATCGGTGAATTCTTAATAGTATTTAACATACTCTATACTCCCAATGCCAACATAGTGACTGACAGCTAGTACGTACTAAATGTTTGTTCACAAACCCAATGAACAGTATTAAATATTATTTGGTGACAAGAGGAGTGTACATTTAAAAATTAAGATACAATATATTCCATAAACTTTGTAACTTGAAGTAAGCAAGTTGCCACATTTTTTTCTTCTCTGAAGAGATTTCAAGAGTAATATTCCCACACTCCCTAGAGCAACATTCTTTCATTTTAGCAGGTATGGAAGAATGAATGGCTATAAACTTTCAAACGCAATTTCTAGTGTGCAAATGGGAGAGCATTCTCTAACATCAGAGAATATCAATGAAAGACAATTTGACAGATATACAGGTGTATGATTGAAGAAAATGACTTAAAATCTTATTTGCATTGAGTACTTGGAAAGTCCTTATGAGTCCTTAAATACTTTTTTTTTTTTTTGAGATGTAGTCTTGTTCTGTCACCCAGGCTGGAGTGCAGTGGTGCAATCTCGGCTCACTGCAACCTCTGCCTCCTGGGTTCAAGCAATTCTCCTGCCTAGCCTCCCAAGTAGCTAGGATCACAGGTGCACGCCACTACGCCTGGCTAATTTTTGTATTTTTAGTAGATATAGCGTTTTGCCATGTTGGCCAGGCTGGTCTCAAACTCCTGACCTCAGGTCATCTACCTGCTTTGACCTCCCAAATTTCTGGGATTACAGGCATGAGCCACCACCCCTGGCCAATAGATTTTTATATTTGCTATATTATAATTTGTCCATATGGCCTTTTTGCTTCTTGCTCTATACTTTTCTATTTTTACCCAATGAATTTTTTTGAACAAAAACCATTCACTTGTAACTCCCAAAGTTTACTCTGTACAGAAGAGGTGCTACCTGTAACTTCACTAGTATAATTATGCATAAGTTTTGTTATAAAATAGATTTTTAAACCAAAGTTTTTACACACATGAACTGGAAACTTCCATAGCTCTAAAAGTGAACAGGCAATACATTCTTGAGAATCATATGATGGAGGCAGGTTTAGTTTTGAGTTGGGTCTTGAGCTTGAATTGGGGAAAAAAATTCAATATGATTCTGGACTGAAATATACATGAAGAAACTTTAGTTAAATCATGCTCTAAAGGGACTGGGGAGAAGTAATTATAAGTTTGGGGGAGTCACAGGATTCTACAAATAAACTTTCTCTCTCTAGGAAACTAAGCTGCCTTACAGTTACCCATCGCACATGTACCTGTGTTTGGCTGAAAACTAATTCCTGTTTAAGGACAGTATAACATTTCAAGTAGATGATCGCCTTCTGTGACCCTTTCTTTACGTATGAATAAATCTGGCTGAGGCAGGAGAATTGCCTGAACCCAGGAGGCGGAGGCTGCGGTAAGCTGAGATTGCGCCATTGCACTCCAGCCTGGGTAACAAGAGCGAAACTCCGTCTCAAAAAAAAAAAAAAAAAAAAAAAAAAAAAAATCTGAGCATCTATGAATCTGAGCTTTTCATTCTCTCAATAATGCAAGTTATCCAGTTTTGATAAGTGTCAAGATTCCTATAGTTATAAGCAACTCTTGTAAGAAATATCTGAGGCTGTTCATGTAAGTCACCAAACAGCATGATCACTGATTGTTGGAAAAATATTATACTTTTTCTTCATTTAATTGCTTATTAATTATACCACCTACCAAGCATGGCATCTGTCTCAGCACACATAGCATAGTAAAATGCTCTAATATTTTTTATTTCTTTTTCTGTAAATCTTCCAGTGCAGTTTTTTGTATAAGAAGAGTAATAATCTACAGGGTGCATTTCTGACAAAGGCGACCACTTTGGGATTTTGATGTCATCATGAGACACCTAAAAAGGGGAGAAAAAACATAGTTATGCTAGCAAAATAGTACTATTTATTTCCTCCAATTAGTATGTATGGTGAAATCAACAATGTGAAATTACTTAGAAGAGTAGAAAAGAATGTCTGGGTAGGACCCGATGCCTCACACCTGTAATCCCAGCACTTTGGGAGGCTGAGGTGGGAGGATCACAAGCTCAGGAGTTCCAGACCAGCCTGGCCAATATGATGAAATTCATGTCTACTAAAAATACAAAAATTAGCCAGGTGTGGTGGCAGGCACCTGCAGTCCCAGCTACTTGGGAGGCTGAGGCAGGAGAATCGCTTGAACCTGGGAGGCCGAAGTTGCAGTGAGCTGAGATCATGCCACTGCACCACTCCAGCCTGGGTGACACAGTGTGACTTCATCTCAAAAAAAAAAAAAAAAAAAAAAGAATGTCTGAAAATATGTAAATAAAATAGTAAATCAATACATAAATTAGGAATAAATTGTTAATACTCTCATAAAAACAAGAGGTATATATCAATATCTATATACATATCATGAGATAGTGGTAAGATTTTTAAAAATTATACAGGCCATTGAAAAACATGAACTATATTAGACAGTATATACTAGTCCAGAAAAGTATCCAAGCACTTTAATATATAGTCATGTGACCAAAACTTCAGAATCAACAATGTAAGACTATGGGACTCTTTTTCTCCAATAATTCTCTAGTAAAAATGCCAATACCTAGTGAGGTAGTCAAGCACTTGTAAAAAACAAATATGACTTTTTAATACACATAAATGCTTACTTACAGTGTTGGTAAAAAACAATTAGGACTAGATCTTTGATTCATATATATATATTAGTCATGTAACTTTCAAAAATGTCAAACATTTACTTAGTATTTGGCTGAAAGTAATTTAACTCATTTCATTTGGCTAGTACTAACTCCAGACAAAATTTTGAAGATGAAGCCACTTAGAACTTTTAAAGAAGATATAAAATATCTAAAACACTGACATTAATTTCTTTAAAATGGGATGGACTAAATAGTGTTTCTGATTAGTTTTTAAAATTTTTTTATTTTTTATTTCCATAGGTTTTTGGGGACAAGGTGGTGCTTAGTTGCACAAATAAATTCTTTAAGGTGATTTCTGAAATTTTGGTGTACCCATCATCCAAGCAGTATACACTGTACCCAATGTGTAGTCTTTTATCCCTCACCTCCACCCACCTTCCCCCCAAACAGTCCCAAAGTCCATTGTATCATTCTTATGCCTCTGAGTCCTTATAGCTTAGCTCTCACTTATGAGTGAGAACATGTGATATTTGATTTTCCATTCCTGAGTCACTTCCCTTAGAATCATGGTCTCCAATTCCATCCAGGTTGCTGTGAATGATATTATTTCATTCCTTTTTATGGCTGAGTAGTATTTCATGGTATATATATATCACAATTTCTTTATCCACTGGTTGACTGATGGGCATTTGGGCTGTTTCCATATTTTTGCAATTGTGAATTGTGCTGCTATAAACATGCATGTGCAAGTATCTTTTTCATATAATGATTTCTTTTCCTCTGAGTAGATACCACATAGTGGGATTGCTGGATCAGATGGTAGCTCTACTTTTAGCTAAAGAATCTTCACTCTGTTTTCCATAGTGGTTGTACTGGTATACATTCCCACCAGCAGTGTAAAATTGTTCCCTTTTCACCACATCCCACATCTCCCCCAATATCCATTTAAAAAAAATTTTTTTTTATTATGGCCTTTGTTGTAGAAATAAGGTGGAATCACATTGAGGTTCTAATTTGCATTTCCCTGATCATTAGTGATGTTGAGCATTTTCTCATATATTTGTTGGTCATTTGCATATCTTTTGAGAATTGTCTATTCATGTCCTTTTTTTCTTTTCTTTTTTTTTTTTTTTTTTTTGAGATGGAGTTTTGTTCTTATTGCCCAGGCTGGAGTGCAGTGCAATGGTGTGATCTAAGCTCACTGCAACCTCCGCCTCCCGGGTTCAAACAATTTACCTGCCTCAGCCTCCTAAGTAGCTGGGATTACAGGCGCACACCACCATGTCTAGCTAATTTTTGTATTTTTAGTAGAGATGGAGTTTTACTGTGTTGGTCAGGCTGGTCTCAAACTCTTAACCTCAGGTGATCCACCCGTCTCAGTCTTCCAAAGTGCTGGGATTACAGTCAATGAGCCACAGCACCTGGCCCTATTCATGTTGTTAGCCCACTTTTTGATGGAATTTTTTTTTTCTTGCTAATCTGTTTGAGTTCCTTGCAGGTTCTGAATATCAGTCCTTTGTCAGATGTGAAGATTTTCTCACACTCTGTGGGTTGTTTAATCTGCTGCTGATTATTATTATTTTGCTGTGCAGAAGCTTTTTAGTTGAATTAACTGGTTAGTTTTCAAAGTAACTTAAAATTGATTTAAGACTACACATTTCAAAATACAGGTAGACCATGCATCATCTTGTTTGATAAGCATGAATTTCAGTTATCACAGTTTTGTTAAATAATATCAGTCCCCTAACAAAGTTAACCTGGTAAACTTTAGTTCCCAGGGTATGTTAACTGTGAATAATTGCAAAAAGTCCAAACTTTCACACTGATATGCTGCTAGCTTTTTAGTATAAATCACTGAGTATACAACAGATATGTATGGCATTCCGTGACTAATCATATTGTTTCTTTTAAAGTATGTCAGTGATTAGCTCTCTGGTACATGTATAGACAAGAAAGCAGGTACCTGCATGCTAGTGATAAATTCATGTGACACTTTATAAAAAGAAGTAATGAAAAGAAGTCAACCAAGATGAACATGCAGTAAAAAAAGGAAAAGTGACAAGACTGGAAGTGAAATTCAAATCAAATGAAAATGAAGTTATAGAAGAAATAGCTGACCTGGAAATGCTGACACTGCTGTCATTCCAGAGACACTAGATAGGTAGCCGGAGCAACTTAGTGAAGGCACACTTATTACCATAAATGAGGAAGGTTGTGAAGGATAAAGATGTCCCACAGAAAGTGACATTGGCAAACATTTTCACATTAAAGGAACTTGGAGATATATCATTACATTGAAAGTGCAAAAGTTAAAATGTTGGAAAGTAATCCAAATTTAGAAGGAAATAATGACAATTTGCCAAGTCTTAGAGAAGGTGCTTTCTCTGTATCGTAACTTTTATGATGAGAAGACAAGCACTCTACAATCTATTGGTAAGTTTTTTTTTTTTTTAACCAAAAAAATCCTCACTTTAATTCTCAATGTTTCCAGTGTTTTCATTACAGTGTGCTATATAAATATTATTTTTTCTTTTTCCATTTTTAACCAAAAATATTGGTTAAAATATTTTTAAAATATTTAACAATTTAAATATTTTGACAAATATTTTTAAAGGTTCTAGAAAATGGTCATTTTCCCCATTTATGAAGGTGGTTTTATATGGTTTCAGCTTGCATGGTCATTTTCACAATCTGGTACAGGGCAAAGTGAGGACAGCCTACATTTCTAAGAGAATGCCTTCTAGTTTCTCTTTTTATAGACATATCCTTGGCAAATGTATTCAATCCAGAAGTAGGTTTCTGACATTTAACACTTATGTTATTTCTTTAAAATTGTCCCTTAACTTTTTACTGAACCAGGTATTGGTCAAGTTTGAATATACAATTTCCAAATTTTTCTTTAAAAGTGATAATAAACAAAACAATGGGTAAATACCAATAAGCCACATATATAAATTTACTTTGAGCCCACACAATGTAGCTACTTACTTTTTCAAGCCAATAAAGAGATGTGTGAAATGTTGAAGATCCAAAATTTTCTCCAGAAGACGGTGAAGGGTAAGGGTGTGGTAAATTTAATCCCAAGTAAAGAACAAATGGTTCAGTATAATTAATTGCCTTTTTTCTTAACCAGTTCATTGCTTTGTCTATATTCTCCCAATCCTTTTCCATCACTCTCACTTTAGTCCTATTAGAGATAAGAGTAACCATGGGCCTGCCTTCTTGTCTGAGTAAGAAAGCAACATCTCTTGTCCATGCTTCTACACGATTACTGAAGGAGCAAAAAGACAGGTATATTGTTAGGTATATTAAAAAGTTTTAAAAACGTACTAAGCATACACTAAGAAAACAACATGGTAAAAGAATTTTAGACTCAATCTTATAAATGTTCAGAATAACCATATTAGATATCAAAAAGAAAGTTATTGAGCATTACAAATTAAAAAATAGAAAAAAGCCAAGAATCAAATATTCACTTACATGTTCTTAAAAACCATGACAGATTATGTAGAAGGGTTATCTTTTCTTTCAGCAAGATATTTAGTTAAACAAAATGTTTCAGATTTCTAGTATTTCTCCTTATTTACTGAATTTTCTAGGATTTTCTTTTTTTCTCTTAGAAGATATTATTCCTAAACAAACCTACTATAATTTATTTTTATCGCTAAATATTTATATTTTTAAAAATCTACCTACCATGTATATTTCATGTGTTGCTGAAGGTTCAGTTTTTAAATCATTTCCAGCTCTATTGTTTCTTCTTAAAAGAAAAATTTTAACCATAATCTGAGCTATCTAAGCTAATAATGATACAAATTTCATATCCATTATAAACCAGAGGTATTTTCTTTATTACTGATTTACAAGTTAAAAGATCCAATTAATCCACTTTCTCAAAAAACAAACAAACAATTCACTTTCTCTAAATCTCTAGTCTATTTTATCAGACTTCTTGATTTTTCTCAATCCAGGTCTAAGTATATGTAGCTGACATAATTGTTAAGAAAGCAGTCCTGGGCATTTCTAGGAAGTTTGCCTTTTTAGTTTCAGTTGAGATAAGTACCTCTGAAGTGCTCTATCAATTGAGAAAAGTGTTTTTAAAATCCAGATACCAACTCACAAATAAAAAATATTTTATATTAAAACATAATACTCTACTTAAGAGAAATCGCAATCCATGCAACATGACTAACAACCCATATATAAGTTAAAATAGAAAAATTTTATGCCCTGCCTTCTGAATGCAGGTAAAGAAATTTAAATAGCTATAATAAAAATTCATTTTTCTTTGTAGGTATTCAATATATTGTGATAAAAATAATGGAAAGCATAATTTCTGCAGAATTACATCTATCTAACAGATTCCAATTAATTCTAACAGATGGGAAACCCTAAAATAGAAAGTTTTGTATTCATCACACTATCAAAACAATCTCACATTGGCTTCTTGTCTTTTGCTTAAATCATAGTTAAAATCTTACTATATATGACTATTAGTATTGTTGCAGAAGTGGAATTTTAGGGGTTTATAACACCAGCAGTATGTATGGTAGAACTCAGATTTTGAAAGAAGGAGGAATAGGATACTGAGATTTATATAGAACGTTTAGGAACCAAAGTGCTTTCTTTTCAGAGAATATTACATGAGAAAATTATGGCTGAGAAACTATTACAATAAGCAAGCTTTTAATACAACCTAATTAGTTGCCACTGTTCAGATTAACCCAGGTAGGACTATTGCCCTGATTGTGCTAACCGACCTAACCAGTGGACTTTACGATGTAGTCTAGACCATGAGTCAGTCTAGACCAGCTCAAGGAAATATTTTCTAGTCTTGAAAGATGGCTATATTGAACCCAGCTTGCTGCATCTTTTGCCACAGCAGTGATAAGTGTGACATCATTTACCCTTTCCGGTAATAAATTTATGCCCTCTCCCTATTTTTTAAAATTGTCTGTGTTCCTGAGATTGTTTTAACCAAGGACCCCTTAAGGGTAAAATAGCTTGAATCGAATTAATTTTGGCCTACTCTAATCATTATGGCCAGATTTCAACCTTGGCTTTATTTTTGTCCTCTAAATAATATGCGATTTTCTCTCTTATCTTAGTGGTATCCATTCTTGTCTTTTCATAAGTATGGGTTTGGCACAATTCCCATGACTGCTGGTATGTAAGTTGAGTTATAACAAATGATTTCAAGCATTGCTAAGGCAGCAGAGACAAGACTATAGTTAAGAGGTTCCTTTCCCAAAGTTTTTCACTTCTTTGATTAGTTGACCCATGTTCACTGTGCCTAAAGTGTAAAATAACGATGTATTTCTTTGCAACTTAGTGAGGAAGAACAAGAGTATAAAGCGATGTATTTGGTAGATGAATATACTGCAGTACTTTAAAATCATTTAGCACTTTTTAATGTATTCAAAAAATATTAATAATTATAATCAATGAATCTCCAGTCTACTTTCACTACTCCCTGGACCAGCCCACCCTTCCTGGGCCATCATTAAGCACAATAAGAGCAGTAGATGCAGCCTAAACAGTAGGCTGCTACAGGAGCTGCAATTCTTAGTCCAGAAAGTCCCTCTTTCCGGCCCAAGGTATCTTCCAGTAACTAAGTCCAATGAGTAAAACATGGGATGAGAAATATGCAACTTCATAATTGACTACAACTACAATAATAATAACTCTTTTGACATTATAATTCTCTCTACTAACCAATGTATCCAGCCCCTTCTTACAAGAGTGATGGTCTATTATTCAGGCTAAACTGCTGCATCTGGAAATCATATCTTTCAATCATATGCTCAGACCTACTTCTTTGTCTCATTGTTTTAAATGTTGTCTTTTCCCCCCACCAGTAATTGCTATCACTTCTTCCAAATGTAAGTTTTCTGTTTACTTAACCACTGGGGATATTTTGAGCCAATTTATTTCCATTCCATTTCTATGTATTTTGCCCAGAGTATGGTTTCAATCAGGACAATCGCAAAGGGCTTGTATCAATGAGGAGAATCCAAAACTAACTGTGACTCAGATATGTTATGATTCCATGGCTGTTCTCAATATAAATTTACCCTGTTTCTCACAATATAGGCACAGTTATACAATGTATAGTTTCCTCTATGCCAGCATTTCTCAAAGCGTAGTACAGGGAGCTCTGAGGATTCAACAGACACTCTCAGTGAGCCCATGAGGTCAAAACTATTGTCATAATAATAGTAAGATGTTATTTACCTTTTTCATTCTCATTCTGTCATAACATACGGTGTGCAGTGGAAGAGACCACTCTAACCTATCCTCAGGTAGGAGCTCAGGTCTGGAGTGTACCTATCTCAAAGAAGACTGCTCTATAAGCTTACAGAGGCTTCAATGTTTCATTATATCATGCCCCTCTTAAGTGGCCCAATGTCTACTTCAGCTCTTTATAGAAATCTAAGAGGGGCTTTTCTTCTCAAAGGGATACAAATAATAATCACACATTTCTGATAAAACATTCATAATTAATTACACCTTGTCCTACCTCTACCAGAGGTCCAGTTCTTTCCATCCTTGCTACTTCATGTGTGGTCCATGGACCAGCAGCATCAGCTCCTGGGAGCTCCCATAATGCCCACATGTTATGGGAGGGACCTCGTGGGAATCATCATAATTGAATCATGGGGGCAGTTTCCCCCACACTGCTCTCATGGTAGTGAACAAGTCTCATGAAATCTGATGGTTTTATAAGGGGTTTCCCCCTTTGCTTGATTTTCATTCTCTCTTGCCTGCCACCAGGTAAGACAGGCCTTTTGCCTTCCACCATGACTGTGAGGCCTCCCAAGTCATGTGGAACTGTGAGTCCATTAAATCTCTTTTTCTTTATAAATTACCCAGTCTTGGGTATGTCTTTATCAGCAGCATGAGAACAAACTAATACACCATCCTAGATTCACTGAATCACAAAGGGCATTTAATAAGATGCCCAAGTCATCTGTACGTATATTGTTTTGAGACGCACAGTTTAAGAATTTTTTTCTGCAAAAATCCTCACATTTTAGACAGGGTAATTAAAATGAAACTTCCATAGTAGCCTATAAATAGAATTATTCTACCTTGGTTCAGTTCCAGAAAACAGGTGATAGCCAAATATACTATCCAACCATCAGCAGTTTAATTAGTTATGTGTAACAAGAATTTTCTCACTAATACAAATGAAAAATAAAACTACTTAACACGTTATCAAGCAGTTACTACATAAATTTGTGTATTTGCCATTACTGTGTGGGTTTTCTGTGCCAGTGTGCCAAATTCTGCTGCTAAAACATTGGATACAATCAGTTTACAGGTAGCAAAGGATTAGTTTACATAGTAACAATTATATCTGAAAAACTATACATTACAATTGATGATGAGAAGGTGACAGTTTTCTTTCAACATGAAGTAGGAGCCTAAACATAAACCTTCGGCTTCGTAAAAGTCTACTGAACATGACCAATATCTTAGACTCGGAGCTCGTGGTCTCTCTCTTTCTCTCATTGTTATTGATGGGATTGTAGCAGGTAATGTGTTTCTGATAAGTCTCACAAACAAAACACTGGAAAAATGATGATTCTGAAAAATGCCCTTGCAAATTTCTGCATCTACATAATAAATTCTGTAAGAGAAAAAGGAATCTATATTCATTCCCATTTAATGCTCTTTTCTGGACTTGGTATGGTGGCTCACACCTGTAATCCCAGGGCTTTAGGAAGCTGAGGTGGGAGGATTACTTGAGCCCATGAGTTTGAGACCAGCCAGGGCAACATAGTGAGATCTTGTCTCTCCAAAAAAAAAAAAAAAAAATTTAGTTGGGCATGGTAGCATGATAGTATGTGCCTATGGTCCTAGCTACTTGGGAGGCTGAGCGGGGAGGATCACTTATGCTCCAGAGTTTAAGGCTGCAGTGAGCTACGAGCCTGCTACTTTACTCCAGCCGAGGTGACAAAGTGAGATCTCATCTCTAAAAAAAAGCTCTTCTCTCAAATTAGAGAGAGACACACATGATTTTTAAAAGGATTTACAAGACTGTCATACGTCTTCATTACATATGATCACTCAAAAAAACACCAATCTGTTTCAAATTGGTATTCTCTAGAAATGATATAAAAGGCATTTGTGTAGAGGTGGAACAAGAGGCCTGGGTTTGTCTTTTTTCTATCTCTAACCTGTTAGGTAAACTGTAGATTTAGTAATGCTTCCATCATTCACCCTCCTTTCACCTATACCTTTTGCCATGTGACATTGGAATGGCTCCCCCCAAAATAGGTATCTTTCTCTACCTCATGTGACTTGCTTTGACCCACAGACTGAGTAACATATTTGTCCTCTAAGACTACAACTTGAGAGACCTGTGTGTTTTCTCTTGTGCTCCTGCACCACTGCCCTCAACTTGAGAATATACCTTGGCTAGCCTGCTGGAAGACGAGAGACAGAGCAGATTCAAATTGCCCCATTCCTTTTAGCTGAGGCCAGCTTTGATCAGCTAACAGCCAGCCAAGTACAGAAATGCAAGTGAACCTAGCTAAGCCAAAATCTTAACAGCTGATTCAAGATCAATGAGCAATAAACATTTAATGCAAAAAACAAAAACAAAACAAAACAACAACAACAAAAGTCTGTTTTAGTTGAATGAATCACATCTACCCTGGCAAATGCAGGTTGGAACATCATTTTTCAATATACGTTATTTAAATGCTCAATAAATGTAGGCTTTTACATTTATTAGTTTTATTAATTCCAGCCATTTCATTTTTTGGTAAAATTACAGTAGCTAGTGCCCCTTAATCTTTTCTTATTCATGAATTTCTTTGTAAATATAATGAAAATCAATTTTTCTCTACTAATCGGTAATATTAATTACATCACAAATTATATTGGTTATATGATAATAATAGTAAATATATTTCAAAGAAAAGTTTTGTTTGCATGTGTGTGTGTGGAGGTAAGTATTCAGGGATTTTATTTTGTGAAATGTCACCTAGCCATTTCTAGTCTGCTGGTAAATTCATCATTGTGGAAGCATTCATATTTACAACTTTGAATTCCTAGGTGACAATGACTATAGCCCTTGACAGAGTATACATGTTTATTGTAATCTGAGCTTAAACAAAGGCAACTTTTTGATTCAATTAAAGAAACAATGAATACCTACCACATGCAAGACATTGGCTAGGCAAGTGCTTAATGTGACTTGCTAAGCTAACAAATAGGTATTTGCACCTCATATCCACTCACACATAAACCCTCCTACTATCGAACTTTAAAAAATAAATGCCAAATGCTACTTTATGGAAAAACAAATACTTCAGCTATGACTCTAGCAATGGTTTAGATCACATTCACCATTTTATATCCAAAAGGGGATGATTTTTCTTATGCTTTTAAAGTAATTTAACACACCAACTTGATTATAACGTTTACAATTTTCGTAAACCTTTGTTTTTCAATATTAAACAGAAAATGTAACCCAAACGAAATGCCATCAAATCTGAAAAAATAGAGTGGGTGGGTTATAGACAAAATGCCATCAAATCTGAAAAAACAGAGTGGGTGGGTTATTCCCAGGTAATCTGTTGTTAACAGAAATTACTAAGCACTCATTGCAGCTGACACATCATCACATCCGCAGCTCTTGCTGAAGGAGTGACCTAGCTGGCCACATTACGTAGGATTTAACTCCTTTTCTAGCCTGTCGACTGGCCGGGTGTGGGCACCTAACCTAAGCACTAGCACTTACCATGGTCAGCACTTACGATGGAGTCTTGCATGAAATGTAAGGTGGGCCTATTATCCCTATTTACAGAATTTAAATTTAGAAAGAAAATAATCCAGTAACTGGTGGTTTTTAAGATGCAGCTATGAGGTAGAGAAAGAGTCACAAAGGAGATGAAACTTGAGCCAAAAAGGTTCTGGCAGGTCGAAGTCAGGATTGGAAGTGATATAGCTGAGAAGAGCCAGAGCAGAGAAGCAGAAGTCATGACTCATGCTGGTAACAGAGAGCTAGAATAAAGTTCCTTTAATGCCTGCTACTGAGGTAAAAGCTGTGCTGGATTCGGAATTACTCCCCAGTTCTACAACTTGAGACTAGTGTAACTATAGCTTCTGTTTTTGGTAGTAATCAAAATCCCCTTTCACTGCATGCAAATCCTTATATTATGATCATGTTTTCCCTACCCAGCACAACCTCCAATCTTACATAGGTGGACTGAAGTGACTATTCTCCCAATCAAAAACATTTTTTTATTTTTTTTCTGAGACAGGGTCTTTCTCTGTCGCCTAGGCTGGAGTGCAATAGTGCGATCTTGGCTCACTGCAACTTCCACCTCCCAGTTTAAGCAATTCTTGTGCCTCAGCCTCCCTTGTAGCTAGGACTACAGGCATCTGCCACTACATCTGGCTAATTTGTATTTTTAGTAGAGACAGGGTTTCACCATGTTGGCCAGGCTGGTCTTGAACTCCTGAACTCAAGTAATCTGCCCATGTAGGCCTCCCAAAGTGCTGGGGTTACAGGCATGACCTACCGCACCCGGTCCCAGTCCAAAAAATTTAATGAAAATAATCACGATTTGAGAGTACTAAGTGCAAATCTCAGTCAATTTTTAAGTCTCAGAATAGAAGGCATGAAAAGTATACACTTACGTCAATCATGCTTATAAGTACTTAAAATGATTTTACTGTGAAAAAATTTTGGGGCTGTTAGCGTCATAATTAATTTTTGATAAATTTGTCAAATTTCCCTTTGCCTGCTACACGACGTTAAACATTCAGTCTATGTCTCCAAGTATATGACTTACAAAGGCTAGGACTCTTCTGGAAATACTCTCTTAAACCCAATGTAGTGCCTCACTAGCAAGAGCCTGATAAATCACAGATGTCATTATTCTCCAGGTCACTCTGAATCAAGGAAACCCAGTCAACACATTTTACATTAGTCAACTGTCATGGTAATGTGGGCATGGATGATAGTCATGTCTGAATTATTTAAAAGCTGTTAGATAACTGAACCTTTGCCAGTTAGCTCAGTGAGTTATTGGGCATGGTGCTTCTAAGATGGCCATGGTGAATGTCACCTTTTGTTCAAAACCATCTGCTTTTGGGGGGAATTCCCTATTGTGTGGGTTTTTAGCAGTGGGTGATGCCATCTCGTGCTCCAGAAGCCAAAGCAGGAATGATGGAGTGATAAGCTCTCATTCCATGACCCCGGGCATCTAGGGAGTAGGCAGCTGAGCTAGGCTTGGTCAAATTGATACTTAGGACTGAAATTCTAAATCTTGAGGGAATGCTACAAAGACAGGGCTAGCTAGAGATTCATTATGGCCGCAGTGCCACAACCAGTAGTGTCCTGGTTGAGCTGTTTCTACTGCATAACTTTGGTGTACTACCAGACAGCTGATTCCTGTTTTCTGACTCTAGCTCTTTAGCACTGTTATTCATTCTCAGTTACCTGGTAAGTCTTTAAAAAAATTCATTTTCTGTTTAAGTTAGCCAGGGTTCAGTAACTGGTGACCAATGATCTTGATGGGTAGTTTCTAATACTAAAACTACCTTAGAAATTTTGACATTTTTGTCAAAGGTATAATGAAATGTCAGCATAAAGCTATTATTCAAAAAAGGCAGAAAAGTTCATATTTTTGCATTTTGAAGTTAATCAGTATTTTTGTTACATTCTCCAAAAAGTTAATCCAAAACTGCTAAAAAAAAAAAAAAATCAAATTTCAAAAAAAAAGGCAGAATAAAGGGAGAAAGGAAATGCTAAACTTTGAGGGGTCCAGCAACTTTTTTTTTTTTTTTTTTTTTTTTTTTGAGATGGAGTTTTGCTCTTTTTGACCAGGCTGGAGTACAATGGTACAATTTCGGTTCACTGCAACCTCCGCCTCCCAGGTACAAGCGATTCTCCTCCCTCAGCCTTCCGAGTAGCTGGGATTATAGGCACATGCCACTACATCCAGCTGATTTTTTGTATTTTCAGTAGAAAATACAAAATGGTTTTACCATTTTGGCCAGGCTAGTCTTGAACTCCTGACCTCAGGTGATCTACCTGCCTCAGCCTCCCAAAGTGCTGGGATTACAGTCGTGAGTCACTGTGCTGGGCCCCAGCAAGTTTATGTATCATCTGGGACAGTTATGCTGTCACACTCCTCCATTTCTTATGAGTCCTGATACTTACAAGTAACTTTATACTACTACAC
The DNA here is from genome assembly GCF_009761245.1 of Sapajus apella. Lineage (NCBI taxonomy): Eukaryota > Metazoa > Chordata > Mammalia > Primates > Cebidae > Sapajus > Sapajus apella. Next base: position 44,702,176 of record NW_022436941.1, read on the forward strand.
CAAAATGGGTTTGCCATTTTCTCTAGTGAAAAAGGCAATTTTAGAGTCTATAAAAGGTGAAAGGGAAAGAATTTGGATTTATAAAACCCATACAACCCATCCTTTCAGAGTCTAAAAAGACTGATTTTTTTTTTTTTTTTTTTTTAAGATACAGTCTCACTTCTGTCATCCAGGCTGGAGTGCAGTGGTGCAGTCTCAGCTCACTGAAACCTCTACCTCCTGGGTTCGAGTGATTCTCCTGCCTCAGCCTCCTGACTAGCTGGTATTACAGGCGCATGCCACCAAACCTGGCTAATTTTTGTAGTTTTAGTAGAGGTGTGGTTTCTCTATGTTGGCCAGGCTGATTAACTTCAACCACGCCGTGATGGTACTGACCTTAAGTGATCCCCCCGCCTCAGCCTCCCAAAGTGCTAGGATTACAGGTGTGAGCTACCACTCCCAGCCAAGGCTACATTCAAACCAGAGTTTTCACACATAAGAAAGAAAGTAGGCCAGGTGCGGTGGCTTATACCTGTAATCCCAGCACTCTGGGAGGCTAAGTTGGGTGAATCACCCGAGGTCGGGAGTTTGAGAGCAGCCTGACCAACATGGAGAAACTGTGTCTCTACGAAAGACACAAAATGAGCTGGATGTAGTGGTGCATTCCTGTAATCCCAGCTACTTGAGAAGCAGAGGTTATTGTGAGCTAAAATTGTGTACTGCACTCCAGCCTGGCAAAGAAGAGTAAAATTCTATCTCAAAAAAAAAAAAAAAAGAAGAAGAAAGAAAGTAAGTAAGGGGCATAACAGTAAAAATTTTAAGAAAAACTCACTTTAGTCAAATGGGGTTACACATGATCTCAGACTACAAATAGACATTATAAGAATTTCAATTGGAGGTTTTTTTTGCAACTAAAGAAACTAATTTTCAATAATTCAAACTTACGGATATTTCATAAGCTAAGGTTCAATCAACTTCTCAATATTTGGCTTTCTCAGGTAGGCCTACATTACCTACAACTGCTCATTAGTTTTAAAAATTTTACATAGGTACATAGTATCTGTTGTGATTCTATAGGAATTCAAACCTCTATAATGTCGGATTATAAAAATTAAAGTGTTTTGTCTTTGGGAGCAGTCACATTCAGGTTTATTTTTAGGCCAATCCTAAAACAAAGTCTAAATTCTATTCTTCAATCTCTTCAAACTGTCAAAATTAGATGTCTCTTGAAGGTCATGAGAAATTATGTCTTGGTTAGTTTTGAAAGAATTTATTATCTCTATAATCTTTCCTCCAGTTCTCCTTCTCCAATAATTTTTTTTAAGTTCATTAGAAAATTACAGAAAACATGCTGGGTGCAGTGGCTCACACCTGTTATCCCAGAACTTTGGGAGGCCAAGGTGGGTAGATCACCTGAGGTCAGGAGTTCGAGAACAGCCTGGCAAACACGGCAAAACACTGTCTCTGCTAAGAATACAAAAAAATTAGCCAGGTGTGGTGGCAGGTGCCTGTAATCTGAGCTACTTGGGAGGCTGAGGCAGGAGAATCACTTGAACCTGAAAGGTGGAGGTTGCAGTAAGCTGAGATTGTGCCATTAGCTCTAGCCTGGGCAGCAAGAGTGAAACTCTGTCTCAATAAATAAATAAATAAATAAAAGAAAAGAAAGAAAGCTGAATTTTCCTAATAGATGAGGCTTTCTCTTTAAGACACACACACACACACACATGCACGTGCGCACCCATTTAGGTTAGCATTGCCCAGGTTTTTGGAGTTTTTTTTTTTTTTTTTTGATAAGTCTTAAATTCAGTGACACAGGATTATAATTATGAAAGTAAGCCACTATTCTGGGTTATTATATTATTTGCTGTCATACTGAATTAGATATTCCTTTTTTTGAGTTTTTGTACATGCTATTAGTTTTGTTTTTCTTTTGTTGACAGACATCAATTTTTAATTATTTCATATGCTTGAGAAATATTTTTTTCACTTAAAATGTTTTCTTTTTAAAATACATTCCATTCTTCCCTGAGTTAAATGTGGGGTATGGTACGCATACTTGCGGTTGTTAATTCATTTTTAATATTATGAATGCTAGTTTACCTGTCTACTTTTAGATATTTTAACATTCCTCTTTAGACTTGTAAAACAAGTCTGAGAAGTATGAAAATTCTCATATATTCCTTATACAGTAAGTGCCTTACTTTTGAAACTTTGCACCCTAGCCACATACCAGAAAAAGAGGTGCTAAAAGCCAGATTCTTTATTGCTAACTGCAATGGACTGTAGTCAATAAAAGAGCCAACTGGAAGGATGGGAAGACTCCTTAGAGGAAAACAGGGAAACCTCTAAGGAATAGCAAATTAGATAAATCAAGAAATTACATAGGTTCCAAAAAGTCTACCTAAAATAATAAGAGTTGATCAGAGGGCAAAAAAATATGTTTAAGGATGAGAATAATACAGCAGAACAACCCCAAGGTTATTCTTAGTAAGTATTTTTACTTCATGGAGATTCAAAATCCAGCTTATTTAATGAAACATGCAAGTTATTTTCTAACAACTGCCTCACTTGTTATTCAAGTCTCATATGGTTTGGATATGTGTCCCAACCAAATCTCATGTTGAATTGTAATCTCCAGTGTTGGAAGTAGGGCATGGTGGGAGGTAATTAGATCATGGGGGTGGATCTTTCATGAATGGTTTAGCACCATGCCCTCAGGGCTGTTCTCATGATAGTGAGGGAGTTCTCATGAGATCTTGTTGTTTAAAGTGTGTAGTACGTCCTGTACATCTCTCTTGCTCCTGATCTGGCCTTGTAAGACATGCCTGCTTCCCCTTTGCCTTCTGCCGTAATTGTAAGTTTCCTGAGGTCTCTCCAGAAGCCAAGCAGAAGCTGCTATGTTTTCTGTAGAGCCTGCAGAACTGTGAGCCAATTGAACCTCTTTTCTTTATAAATTCCCCAGTCTCAGGTATTTCTTTTTGACTTGGATGTCTTTGTATAGAAGTTGCTCCTTCCTGTCCTTCATTTGAGCCTACTGATATTCTATTTCTGTGGGAGTCCATAAAATTTAAAATACTTATAATTTAAAAATTCACCTTCTAAAAAATGTACACTACCGCAGGGTGTGGTGGCTTGTACCTGTAACCCAAGTTACTCAGGAGGCTGAGGGGGGAGGATTGCTTGAGCCCAAGAACATGATGCTGTAGTAAGGTATAGTCATACCACTGCACTCCAGCCTGGGTCAAAGAGCAAGACTTTGTTTCAAAACATTTACCATTAAGAGAAAATATATTCCATTAGGAAAAAATATTTGCCAATAAAGCTGTAACACAATGTTTTATTATCAATTATAATATGCAAAAGGAGATAAACTTCATTATGGGCAGCTAAACATAATATAATAAACTTTACTAATTAGATGGGAAAAACCCAAGAGTTGTAGTGAGGTTATAGGCTCAGAGATATCACTTGTGTTTCAAGAAACTGATGTAGGAGTTAAGGTTGTCAGCAATCTGAAGATAGCCTATGAGGCTGCTTCAGCCAAGAATTACATAGTCATCACAAGTAAAGGTTCTGGATAAAAAAAAAAAAAAAAGAAAGCAAGTTCTTCCACTGCCAGAAAATATCATGCTGAGAGTGCACCCAGAATAATGCATGTTGTTCTAAATACTGAATTTAAATAAACGTAATAAGATGAAGGATTCTAAAAAAGATAAAGTAACTGAAGTAATTAATATCTTTCTTCATTATAAGAAAAATAATAAACTCCTCTTCAGTATGGAGAGAACTGATCTAGAGGTATATGTGATCTTAGACTATAAAATAATAGATATGGATGAGATGAACATGGGCTAACTCATTAGGCTGCAGAATTAAGAGGGGCTGAATGGTGCACTATGGTCACTGTTCTGAGTTCTGTTGATTCTCTTAATCAGTCTCATTCTATTTAGAAAGCCTTTGCTGCTGACCTGGAGACCTATTAGGTCAGGAAGAGTAGTGTCAGCAGCCTATTATTTGCTTCCATTTGCTGTTTGCCAAGAGGCTTGTGCTTAAGAGTTTTACTCATAGCAGTTTTCTTATTTTGGAAATAGGCCTTCATTTTCCATTTGTTTCAGAGGATTAAAAATTGCCTATTGTGGATATGGAGGCAGAGCAAGATGACCAAATAGAAGCCTCCACCAATCTTCTTCCCTAGAACACCAAATTTAACAACTACCTACACAAAAAACACCTTCATCAGAACCAAAAATCAGGTAAGCAATCACAGGACATGGTTTTAACTTTATATCACTGAAGGAGGGGCTGAAGAGGGTAGGAAAGACAGTCTTGAATTGCTCACACCACCCCCTGCATTACCTTAGGAGTGGCTGCATGGCATGGAGAGAGAATCTGTGCACTCAGGAGGAGAGCACAGTTGACTGTGGTACCTTGCATTGGAACTCAGTGCTACCTGTCACAGTAGAAAGCAACACCAGGCAGGACTCAGCTGAAACCCACAGAGGGAGCTCTTTGAATGGATTAAAAAAAAAAAAAAAAAAAAAAAAAAGACCCAATGATGTATTGCCTACAAGAAACACACTTCATCTATACAGACACACATAAACTGAAAATAAAAGGCTGGAAAAAGATATTCCATGCTAATGGAAACAAACAAAAAAAGCAGGAGTAGCTATACTTAGACAAAAATAGATTTCAAGATAAAAACCATAAAAAGAGAAAAAGAAATTCATTATATAATGACAAAGGGGCCAATGTAGCAAGATGATGTAACAATTATAAATCTATATGCACCCAACAGTGGAACACCTAGACATATAGAGTAAATATTATTAGAGCTAAAGAGAAAGATGGACCTCAATATAATAATATATGGAGACTTCAACAAGCCGCTTTCAGCTTTGGACAGATCTTCCAGACAGAAAATCAACAAAGAAACATTGAACTTCATCTGCGCTATAGACCAAATAGAACTAATAGGTATTTACAGAACATTTCACCCAACAGCTGCAGAGTACACATTCTTCTGAAGATATGGATCATTCTCCAGGATAAACTATATGTTATGTCACAAAACAAGCCTTAAAACATTCAAAAATATTGAAATGTTTTTGAGTATCTTCTCTGACCACAATGGAATAAAACTAGAAATCAACAAGAGGAATTTGGGAAACTATACAAACACATGGAAATTAAGCAATATGCTCCTGAATAACCAGTGGATCAATGAGAAAATTAAGAAAGCAATTAAAAAATTTCTTGAAACAAATGATAATGAAAACATAACATACCTGGGCTGGGCAAGGTGGCTCACACCTGTAATCCCAGCACTCTGAGAGGCCAAGGCTGGCAGATCACTCGAGGTCAGGAGTTCAAGGCCAGTGTAGCCAATATGGTGAAACCCTGCCTCTACTAAAAATGTAAAAATTAGCTGGGCATGGTGGTGTGTGCCTGTAGTCCCAGCTACTTGTGAGGCTGGGACTACAGGCACAAGAATCACTTGAGCCTGGGAGGTGGAGGTTGCAGTGAGCTGAGATTGTGCCACCACATTCCAGCCTGGATGACACAGCGAGAGTCTGTCAAAAAAAAAAAAAAAGTAAAGAAAAGAAAAGAAAACATACCAAAACCTATGGGATCCAGCAAAAACAGTACAAAGAGTGAAGTTTATAGCTGTAAGTGCCTGTATCAAAAAAGTAGAAAAACTTAAAATAACCTAATAATTCATTTTAAAGAAATAGAAAAGCAAAAGCAAACCAAACCCAAAATTAGAAGAAAAAAATAATATACATCAGAGAAGAAATAAATGAAATTAAAATAATAAAAAATACAAAAGACCAACAAAATGAAAAGCTGGCTTTACAAACAGATAAACAAAATAGGCAAACCTTTAGCCAGACTAAGGAAAAAAAGAGAGAAGACCCAAATAAATAAAATGAGAGATGAAAAAGGCATTACAACTAATACTGCAGAAAAAAAAAATCAAAGATCATTAAAGACTACTATGAGCAACTATATGCCAATAAATTGGAAACATGAAAAGTAATAAATTCCAAGAAACATAAAACCTGCCAATATTAAACTGAAAAGAAATCCAAAACCTGAACAGCCCAATAACAAGTAATGAGATTAGAGCTACAATAAAAAGTCTCCCAGCAAAGAAAAATCCAGGACCCAATGGCTTACTGATTAATTTTACCTAAGATTTAAAGAAGAATGAACACCAATGCTACTCAAACTATTCCAAAAACATAGAGGAGAAGGGAATACTTCTGAACTCATTCTATGAGATCAGATTCAATGCAATATATATACGAAAACCAAAGATACATCAAAAAAGAAAACTACAAGTGAATATCTCTGTTGAACATTGACACAAAAATCCTCAACAAAATACTAGCAAACTGAATTCAACAACAGATTTAAAAGATCATTGATCATAACCAAGTAGAATTTATCCCAGGGATGCAAGGATGGTTCAACATATGCAAATCAATCACTGTGATACATCATATCAACAAAATGAAGGACAAAAAACATATGATCATTTCAACTGATGCTGAAAAAGCTTTTAATAAAATTCAACATTCCTTTATGATCCCCACACCACCACAAAAAATACTGGTTATAGAAGGAATATACCCCAACATAAAGACACATATAACAAACCCACAGTAGTATCATATTGAATGAGAAAAACTGAAAGGCCTTCCTCTATAATCTGGAACACAATGAGAATGTCCAATGTCACCACTGTTATTGAACATAGTACTGGGATTCCTAGCTAATCAGACAAGAGAAAGAAATAAAGGGCATCCAAATTGAAAAGGAAGAAGTCAAATTATTCTTGTTTGCAGATTATGTGCTCTTTCATTTGGAAAAACCTAACGACTCCACCAAAAAACTATTAGAGATGGTAAGTTCAGTAAAGTTTCAGGACGTGAAATTAACATACAAAGATCAGTAGCATTTCTATATGCCAGTAGCAAACAATTTGAAAAAGAAATGAAGAAAGTAATCCCATCCCATGAAGGAACCCTTCAGAAATAAAGAAAGTAACAGTTACAAAAAAGTACTTAGGAATTAACTAAAGAAGTAAAAGATCTCTACAATAAACACTATTAAAGGTTGATGAAAGCAATTGAGAGGACACAAAAAACTGAAAAGCAATTCCATATTTCTATATTCATGGATTGGAAGAATCAATAATATTAAAATGTCCATACTACTGAAAGCAATCTACAGATTCAATGCAATACATATCAAAATATCAATAACATTGTTCATAAAAATAGAAAAAACAATCCAAAAATTTATATGGAACCACAAAAACAAAACAAAACAAAAACAAAACCCAGAGTAGCCCAAGCTGTCCTGAGCAAAAAGAACAAAATTGGAGGAATCACATTACCTGCCTTCAAATTATACTACAGAGCTTTAGTAACTAAAATAGCATGGTACTGGCATAAAAACAGATACATAAGACCAATGAAAGAGAGAACCCAGAAACAACTCCATATACCTATGGTGAACTCATTTTCGACAGAGATATCAAGAACATACATTGGGGTAAGGACAGTTTCTTTAATAAATGGTGTTGGGAAAATGATATCCATATCCAGCAGAATGAAACTAAATCCCTATCTCTTATCACATTAAACAGCAAATCAAAATGGATTACAGACTTAAATCTGAGATCTTAAACTATGAAACGACTAAAAGAAAACATTGGTGAAACTTTCTAGGACACTGGTCTGGACAAATATTTCTTGAGTAATACCCCACAAACACAGGCAACTAAAATAAAAATAGACAAATGGGATCACATCAAGTTAAAAAGCTTTGCACAACAAGGGAAACAATAAAAAAAGTGAAGACAGAACCCACAGATGGGAGAAAACATTTGAAAACTATCCATTTGACAAGATATTTATAATCAGAATATATAAGGAGCTCAAACAACTTTACAGGACAAAAATCTAATAATCTGATTAAACAACAGACAAAAGATCTGAACATACATTTCTTAAAAGAAGACATACAAATGGTAAACAGGTATATGAAAAGATGCTCATATTTACCTGTTGAATGATCTTTAATGATCAACACTGATCATTAGAGAAATGCAAATCAAAACTATGATGAGATACTATCTCAGCTAAAATGGCTTTTATCCAAAAGTCAGGCAATGACAAATGCTGGCAAGGATATGGAGCAAAGGGAACCCTCGTACACTGTTGGTGTACTGTTTATTTATACCAATGTAAATTAGTACAACCACTATGATGAACAATTTGGAGGTTCCTCAAAATACTAAAAATAGAGCTGCCATATGATCCAGCAATCTCACTGTTAGATATACACCCAAGAGAAAGAAAATCTGTACATCAAAGGGATATCTGCACTTCCATGTTGATTACAACGCTACTCACAATAGCCAAGATTTGGAAGCAACCAAAATGTCCATTAATAGACAAACGGGTAAAGAAAATGTGGTACTTATACACAATGGAGTACTATTCAGCTATAAAAAAGAATAAGATTCACTCATTTGCAACCACATGGATAGAACTGGAGGTCATTATGTTAAGTGAAATAAACCAGGCACAGAAAAGCAAACTTCACATGTTCTCACTTATTTGTGGGAGCTAAAAATTAAACAATTGAACTTATGGAGACGGACAGCAGAATGATGGTTTACCAAAGGCTGGGCAGAATAGTTGGAGTAGGGACAGTGGGAATGATTAATGGGTACAAAAATATAGAATGAATAAGATCTAATATTTGAAAATAAAACAGGGTGACTATGGTCAATAATCATTTAATTGTGTATTTTAAAATGACTAAAAGAGTATAATTGGATTGTTTGTAATACAAAGGACAAATGCTTTGAGGGGATGGATCTTCATTTACCCTAATGTTTTCATCACACATTATATGCCTGTATCAAAATATCTCCTGTACTCCCTAAGTATATACACTTATTATGTACCCATATCAATTAAAATATTGCTTATTTTGACTTGGCTTAGAAAAATATTAACCTACGTGAGCAGACAACATGCATAATTGCAATGGTAGGATGAAATGATAAAGGATTTGATTTTAGATTTTCAACAAGACAGAAGCTAGGGAAAACACCACAACAGCTTGTTTAATTTCTCTTCTTATAGCATTAGAATGTAAGTTCCATGACACTGGAGAATTTTGTGTTATGATTACTACTGTATTTGCATCATCTAAAAATAAAGTCTGGTACATAGTAGCTAGCTCAAAAATATTAGCTTAGAGGATATTACAAATACCTGATTCTACTTTTGTAACTTAAATAAGGATCATCTTCTAGTCTTAGTACTTTAAGAAATTCTACTTAATATTAAATTTTGTATTATACTGATGTTAGAAATTTAGTTTTAAAAATTTTCTATATAAAATTACCTCCTAATTCTATACACTTTCTATACACAATTCTATAAATTTTCTTTGTTTTTTTTAATTCTAAAAAAATTGATGTACTAGTGTCAAGTAGATCTGATCCCTTAGAATATGGAAGAATAAACAATATTTAAAATGTAGGCAATTATTTTAAGTGTGACATTCCTAAGATGCAGGCTGATGAGCATAAAACATCTAGTTTTAGACATGTTTTCTCAATCACTATACTTAAGACATTTTGGACTTGATGATTCTTTGTGAGAAAAGGGGCTGTTTTGTGCATTATAGACTGTTTAGCCGCAACCCTGGCCTCTACCAACAAGATGCCAGCAAAATAACCCCACTGTTAACACCAAAAATGTCTCCAGATATTGTCAAATGTCCTCTTGGCACCAAGGGGTGGAGGTGGAGGGGTATGGCAGGGAAAGTGACTGCCCTCAGTTAAAAACCACCATTTTAGACATTGGGAATATATAGGAAAGCAAAAATAATCAAAATACCCTATGAATTAAATACAAAAGTTTTCTTTCAATTGGTAAGAAGACATAGTAAATTTGAATTTAAATCCATTATAACACAATACATATAATGTGAGGGACAGATGAGTATCAGAAATTTATAAACCACTTAACTGTACTCCATTGAAGTTATAGAATTTCAGAGTAGAAGAACTTTTGAAGTCATCTAGTGAAAGCGCATTAGACTAAACTGGGATTCTAAGCAGATAAATTACTGCCCAAGGTCTCATCATCAGCAAATGGCATCTTTATGAATAATACTACCTGTATCTCTTTAACAATTGTATAGACGAAACAACTGTGCAGCCCACAGAGATCCTAATATGGTGTGGTATGTTATATATAATAAGAGACACTTAATTGGATTAGTGTTCCTAAATTCGTAGCAACACTGGTGCCTAAAGAAGACAGATGGAAGTATTATAATAATAAAGAAACCTATAATTCTGGCTGAAAATACAAGCAGGTTCAAAAATGGCCAGTTTGAGTAGTAAAGAGTTATAATAGCTTACATTTTGATTTTGAAAGTCAATCTATCAACAACACCGAATGCCCCTATTTATGAAATTTGATGTTGAGAGACCATGTTTTGTTCTGAGACCCGTTTTTAAGTTTGCACTGAAAAATAATGTGCTATAATTCCTATAACCTTCAGACATGATATTAGCAGCGACCTTAACCTATTTGTCAGCCAAATGTCTGTGTGGGTATATATAGCACTCATAAAAATATTCCTGGTGGCTTATTTCAATTTCCTAAGCTCTGATGAGACTGTGAGTACAAGAAAATATGCCTTAACCAAGTAATGCCCTGAAAACCATCTTTTGACATCCCCCAAATATCAACATCTAAGTGGTTTTTTTCCTCTACTGATTTTAGAATTCCATGTGACAAAGAAAGAACTTCTAAATATTAATATTTAAAAAGTTAAAAAAACTTAGGATATCATCTGTTAGTTGCAGATATATACAAAATACTGATAAGGAACAAGTGATATGATTCTGTGTTACACAGAATATCAATGTTTATCAAGTAATAAACTATAGGTACTTCAAAATAACTTTTTCATTCATTCATTCATCAAAAATTTAATTGTGAACCTACAATGTACTGGTACTATGCTGGCAAACGGGGATAAAGCAGAGAAAGAGAGATTAAAGTCCTTGCTCTCCATGGATAATTATCCTGCTGTAGAATAAGGAAAGGTTGGGTCATATTTTAATCATGTCACATATAAGAATAAAAGTTACAGGGAATATATGGCATTGAATCCTAGATAATTTTTATTATAAACAATAAACAAGATAAGTTATTATCTTACTTTAGATTGGGCTTACATTCTAAAAAGGAGAAAGATTTTAAAGAGAAATCTGTGAAACTCCATAAGGTAACTAGCAATGCAAAGCACTTTAGAAAAATGATGGTTATGGCTGGGCATGGTGGCTCACACCTGTAATTCCAGCACTTTGGGAGGCCAAGGAGGCCAAGGCAGGCAGATCACAAGGTCAGGGGTTCGGGAGCAGCCTGACCAACATGGTGAAATGCCGTCTCTACTAAAAATGCAAAAATTAGCTGGTGTGGTGGCACACTCCTGTAATCCCAGCTACTCGGGAGGCTGAGGCAGGAGAATTGCTTGAACCTGAGAGGCAGAGGTGGCAGTGAGCTGAGATTGCGCCATTATACTCCAGCCTGGGCAACAGAGCAAGACTCCATCTCAAAAAAAAAAAAAAAGATGGTTATATAAATGTTAGACTGCAATTCTGGTTAAGCCATTTTCATAATAATAATATTTCCATTGAGTAATTGCTTACTCTTTGCCAGGCACTGCTAAATATTTTTTATTATTCCACTTAATCCTTATATAGTATCTTTTAACTCATATAAAACACAGTCATCCAATGAGGTAGGTATCATTAATTCTTACAGATAACTTACAGAACACTGACACTTAATGCCAAGTAACTTGCCCAATAATTCTTACAGAACATTGACACTCAATATCAAATAACTTGCCCAAGGTTACAAGGCTGGTAAGCAGGGAAGCTGGGCATCTGACTGCTCTGACAGACACAAAGCCTGTGCTCCTCCTCCTACAGGTACCTCCTCTCCCGCCCTTTCTTTCTGATATTAGCAGGGCAGAGTAGGGGAACAGGATTTTGCACAGAGAAACTAGCTCGTACGATAGTCTAGAAGTAGCAAAACGCATGTTAAGGAAAGTTTTAAAAGACCAGGTACATACTGAGGGATGGAAAGAGTGGTGTGAAATGATACTGGGGGTAGGCAGGGGCTAGATCATGTAGGGTCTCATAAATCATGTTGTAGATTTGGGATTTTAACTAACTTGCAGAGAGAAACCATTGAAGGATTTTAAGCAAGTGTGTCATGTAATCAGACATACATTTAAGAAAGATCATTCTGGCTTCCTATAGAAATACAGTAAGAAGAGTCCAGGTAGAAGTCCATTTTAATAGCTTAGGCAAGAGATGAGAGTAGCTTGGTGGAGATGGTGAGATGTGAATAAATTGGAGAAATAATTCAGAAGTAAAATTGACTACATTTGGCAATGCATTAGAAGACAGAATAAAGAATAGGAATGTCAGGATGGCTTCTGCATGTCCTGTACTGCTTTCTTTCAGATTTTGGAGGACAGAAAAGGAAAGAAATTTAACAGTAACCAGGAGAGCAATATTAATGTTCAGATGATTCTAGATTATTTTAGTGTCTGTTTACCCAAAGCTCACTGTATTTATTTCCTAGAACTGTCAGGATAAATTATTACAAACTGTGTGGCTTAAAACAACAAGAATCTGTTCTCCCACAGTTCTGGAAGCTGTAAGTCTAAAATCAAGGAGCCTCCGAAGGCTCTGGCAGAATTTTTCCTTGCCTCTTCCTAACTTATGGTGACTCCTGGCAATCTCTCCTTCGTTGGCTTGCACCTGCATCACTACTGTCTCTGCCTCTGTCTTCCCATTGTTTTCTTTTATGTGTGCCTATGTCCTTGTTCCTCTTCTAATAATGACAGCAGTCATTATTTCATCTTGAGATCCGTACTAATTACATCTGCAAACAGGTCTATTTTCCAATAAGGCCACATCTGAAGTTCTTTCTAGGTGGTCATGAAATTTTGGGGAATTATTCAACCCACTACATTCATCACTATTTTTGTTACCTGAATTTTTTCTTATTATTTATCATCATCAGTATTATCACCATCACAACAACCATTACCAATAACCTTCAATTAGCATTCGCCTGGGTAAGAAAGAGGCACTCTAACCCCTAATATGTATTTGTGTTGGGGGTCACAAGTGTTGGGGGATTCCAAGATCACACCCAAGTTCAGTAGCAGGAATTGCAGAACTCAGAATATAGCTGCACTCATGGCAATAATTTATTACATAAAATGATACGCAGTGAAATCAGGCAAAAGGTGCTTAAGACAAAGTTCGGAAGAAATGAGGCACGAGCTTCCAGATGGAGTCGCAGAGGACATAATTCTTCCACCGTCAAATTGTGACAACACATGTGAAGTGTTGTTTCTGCTCATTAGAGAATCAGAACCCAAGTTTCTTTGGCGGGGGTGCTGACTACATAAGCACCCTCTGCTTAGCACAGGCCAAAATTCCAGACTCCTGGAAGGAAAGCTGGTAATTGGCATAAGCCACATTATACAAATGCTCCAGGCACATAATAGGCCACTCTTACCAGTTAAGGAATAGTAGGAATACTCCTGAAATCTAAGTTCCCAGATGCCAGACAAGGGCCAACCTTGCAAGCAGGCCTTTCTAAGTATAGCAGTCTCAGGCCTCCTAAGTTAGCCCTTTTCTGAACTTAGTGATACATTTAATCCTCACAGCAAAGAAATTACAGTGTCTACATCTAGACAATGTGTCCAAGATCAGACTACTACAATGCTAGTAATAAACAGAAACTATAATTCAAAAGTAGGCAATCGGATTCTTGACCTCTGCTCTTAACCACTATGCTTGGCTGCCTGGTTTTTGAGGACTTTGTAAAATGAAAGAAAAAAAAGGTTACAATAGACTCAAGTTGGAGGGAACTGACCAAGGAAAGAAGCAAGAAGGCTGTGGTTTTAAAAACAGATTTTAAAATTAATAATACAGTAGCCATTATATAAAGGAAATTTAATGAAAATAAAGCATGGGCTAAACAACTTTACAAACACTGTAAACCTTTAATGTTTAAGAAAAACAAAATCATTAGTATATGAGCAATTTTAATGTTTCAGGAAGATTAAAGAAGGCTAAAATTTCAGCCCAATTAACACAATCAAGGGATTAAGAGATTTACTTTCACCTTAGTGGAAAAATTAAAAAAATTAAAGTCAAAAAGTGTACATGCATACGCTATGACAGAGGGCAGTTCGTGAAGACTATAATTTTTACCTGAGGGAGTGATGTCCTGAAGTATAGTCTAGTTTCCCAAATTTCTGTGTTCGGTAGCCATGCCTCTCCATGACATCCATCCATGTTGTATAATTTGGATCTAGACCCTTAAAATTATTCCAAGATTCTGTTAAGTGAGTGAAGAGACCACTCCACATTGCTGAGAAAAAAAAAAAAAAAAAAAAAGAATTGGGATTAAAGTGAAGCTTAACAATTTGACTATTAAGACAATTACTCTGAGAGAACAGTCCACTGGTGCAGAGCTCGTGCTCTGCAATGAGACGTACCCAGATTAGGTGCTTTACCAAACATTCCTGACTGTTATCTCATTTTATCAGGTGGATACTCTGTGGGGAGTTACCACTTCCATTTCACAGATGAGTTGACTAATGCTTAAAGGTTAAGTTACTTAAGGTAAATATAGCTGGAATTAAATATAAAGCCTGTGTGACTAAAGGCCTCTTTCAATCATAAAAACAATCCCTAAGTATTTATTGGTTAAGTTTCTAAATTAGTCAATTGAAGTATAGATCTCATTTCCTCAATATCCTCAGATCTTCCCTTATTCCCTGTCCTTTTGCTGGCTTTCCACAAAAACTCTAAGTGTGCTATGCCTCATCTCTCATTTTCTACAACTATGATTGTTTATTCAATAAATACTTTTTTTCCTTTTCCCATTCTGTGTACATAAATAGAAAGTTAGAGTCAGCTTTCTCTTTTCATCTAGCAAGATGTTTTCTGAGAGGTGGAATAGGGGATCACCTGGGTTTGAATCCCAATAACAACAGTTACTGAGTAGCCTTTGATAAATTATTTAACCTTGTTGTATTTACTCTTCAGAATATACTTCTTCCAGGAAAAATAACATCTAACATTTTGGAGACCTCTAGAGTTCATTGGCCACTTTCTCATTATTTAATGTGATGCTCAGAACAACCCTGTGAGGTACACAGTACACACAGCAATTTGCAGATAAGAAGACTGAGTGACTTGCTTGACATGGTACATTGAGGATTAGCATCCAGGTCATTGTCTTACCCAAGCCCACTGCTCATTCTACTTTACAGTTAACAAAACTGTTTTTTTTAATATGCCTGGGCCTTCATTATTGAAATATCATTTACAATATAGTTTAATTTCTTTTTTAATCACTGGTAATAACATAGTTGATAGTCCTGAAAATATAGATGAAAAAAGTTGTAACTCGAATCACAGAGAAAATCATCTCATTTACAGACAAAGCAAATCACTGAGTTTATGGATTCCAAGGCAACAATCATAAACTGGAAAACAGGGGAAAAGGAAAACAACTATGATACAATAGATAATTTTATAAAAATGGCAGTTTTTTCCTATTTGTTAATTATTCATGACTTAATGTCACTGACATTCTGCCAATAAAACTATGCCTATTTGTTAAATTATTATAATAAAAGTGAACAGTCTGATTTAGGATAAAAGTGAATTGAGACTGAAAGAAAGAGGTAAAGTATGTAATCTGAAATAAGAAAAAATTCAGGTAAATCTGAATATAAGTTGTAATACTTTATGGTATACGCTAATGTTCACAGAAGTCCTCCCAATTACCTATATTGTTCCTGAAAAATTTCCCTGGAAACAGAACTCTTCTAGGAAATATGAGTACTCTCTCATTTTCATGGATGGAAAAAAGATTGTTAATCCCCAGTCAAAAGGAAATGAAACAGTAACACATGAACTAGACACCATTCTAAATGATAAAAATTCCTACTCTTGAAAAATTCATTACAATTTGAACAACCCCCACAGCCAATATATACCTTAACATGTACATCTTTTATATTCAAGAAGTTTTAATGAGGCCAAATATAACAAACTATTCTACTTTTAGGTATAATCTTTTAAATTGTGGATATATTTTCAGTGTTTAGCCACTTTCTTCCATTCACATTAAGGATGTTCATACCTGCGCGTGATGGGCAGCAGATTGGAGAGTTTGTGTAGGCATTCAGAAAGGAAGTCCCACGTGCCTTCATAAAGTTGATAAAAGGAAGTTTCACTACCTGACTTCCTGGATGAAATGTTAACCTTCCATCCTGGCAATAAAGAAATTTAATTAGCACTGATTGCATTACCAAAGAAGAAAATTATTTTCCTTAACCATGAAATTTACAATAGGAAAAGACTTCAGTATGATTTTAATAATCCTCAAAAGATAAAAACAAAACAAGTACAGAGAGTGTTCCCAGTATCTGGTACATAAATATCTAGAATTCAATGCACTGTTACACCTGGATTCATTTGAATACAGTAAATAAAGGACTTCCTGGAAAGTTCTATTGGGGGACGATGAACTAAGTATTTACTTAACACTTAACTATGTGCCAGTTACTGTGCAAAATCTGAGGATGCAATGGTGAATAAAACAGAGTTCTTGCCCCTATGAAGCTTACAGTCTAGTGGGAGAGGCAAAAGTATATTGGCAAATTAACCACAAATAATTACAAATTATGATGTGTCATTTGAAAAAACCTGAGATACAGAAGGACAAGAGAGACCTACATTAGATAGTGTGGACAGAGAAGCCTTCTCTGGGATGTATGAGACATAAAGCATGAGCAAGATCCAGCTATTCAAAAAATTTAAGAGAAATACAAAGTTTGAGATATCTGTGAATTGGAAGTGGTGATATCAATTAGGCAGCTGGGGTGGAGTGTGGTGGCCTATCCCTGTAATCCCAGCACTTTAGGAGGCTGAGGTGGGAGGATAGCTTGAGCTCAGGAGTTAGAAACTAGCCCGGGCAACATGAGAGACCCTGTTTCTACAAAAAAATTAGTCAGCTTAATAAATGAGTCTGAAGATTAGGAAATGTTTGGGCTGGAGATATGTATTTTGGAGATGAACTAGGAATTGAAAAATTCACCTTGGTAAAGAGCAAAGATAGAAAAAAGAATATTCCAGTCCTGGAGTTTTATCTATTATATGGTTTCAACATAATAATAAATAAATTCCAGTTTAAAACATGAGCCAACCCAAAATATAGAATATATCTAAACCCTTGAGATATCTGAGATTTCCAAATAGAGATATAAAGCAGGCTGTTGGATACAGACAGGAATCTGGAGTTCAGAAAAGTCTATCTTGGTGAAATAAAACTTGGGAGTATTTAGCTTATTCATGGTTTTGAAAACTGTGAGACTAAATAAAACCTCTTAGGAAGAGAGAGAAAGGAGAGGAAAGAAAGGGGTCTAGAGGAAACTGTGAAGGAATCTAAGAGGGGAAAGCAGCATGGGAAACTGAGAAAGAATGGCCAATGAAGGAAAATGTGAGGAGACCGTGTGCCATGCCAGCTGGGAGAAGACAGTGTGCCAAGAAAGAGGTAACATCTGCTGTGTTGAGAACGCACCTGAAATGAGGCCAGAAAATGCCTCATTTGGAATTGGCAGTATGAAGACAGCTGGTGACCTTGACAAGAGCACTTTCAATGGGTGGTAAAGATGAACAGCTAAACTGGAAAGGGGAAGGAATGGGAGGCAAGAACGGGAGGCAGCAGGGGGAAGAAAGAAAGCTCTTCTAAGAAGTTATTTTGCAAAGTAAAACAGAAAAATGGGATGGATATTAGAGAATGGTGTGTTAGCTGGAAGAAAATGTGGGATTAAAGTCAGTTCTTTTTTAAGATGGGAAAATTATGCTTGTTTTTTTGTCAAAATAAATTACCACTTCTAGCAAGAGTAATCATTGAATGCTAAGCAGATAACTACTGATTTCCTCAATGATGAGCTAGAAAGCCAAAGACACAAGTGCATAGTGGCCAGGCGCAGTGGCTCACGCCTGTAATCTCAGCACTTTGGGAGGCTGAGGCGGGTGGATCACCTAAAGTCAGGAGTTCAAGGCCAGCCTAGCCAACATGGTGAAACCTCATTCTACTAAAAATACAAAATTTAGCCAGGCATGGTGGTGGGTGCCTGTGATTCCAGCTACTTGGGAGGCTGAGGCAGGAGAATCATTTGAATCTGGGAAGCAGAAGTTGCAGTGAGCTGAGATGGCGCCACTGCAGTCCAGCATGAGGGACAGAGTTGAGACTCCATCTCAGAAAAAAGAAAAAAAAAAGTGCATAGCCTGCCCTCATGAGAATTTCTTTAAGCCCTTAAATTTGAATTCTCAGAAATTTATCCTCACAAATTCCAAATGTCTAAATATCTCATGCTTACAATCTTTTGGACATGGGGAGATAACAATTTGTGGCCACTGCTTAAAATCTAGACAACTCAGCCACCCAGCTTTATCTGGTTGGGGGATGGAGCAGGAGGTCACAAGGTAGAACTGTCTTAAAGATGCTAAATAATTCAGATATTGGGACTTAGACTCTAGGTCCTGCAGGCTAGGTTCAAATTGGTGTAACTACCATTGCAAATGGCTACTGCAGCAGATCAATAACTAATGTATCAGATTAAAATCACTATTAGTGACTTCTGGACTCATTTCTATGACAAGCACAGGAACATCATCTGTATCAAAAGCAGGCTAGAAAGCAGGACTTTTTAAAGTATAGAGTGGCAGAGATAACCAGAAAAGGAGGGGGCAACTGTCCCACGTGAGAAAGTTCCCAATAATTCCATCAGTGAAAGATGATCTACGTTAAGATTACTGCCTGAGATATATATAAGGCAGGGGAATTCAAATATTTGGTGAATGAAATGAAATGAATCATTAATCTAGAGATTTGTTCAATTTAAAAAAGAAGACAAATTTATGCTAAAAAATTCAACAGTATAGTTTTGCAAAGCTTAATAAACTGGATTAGGTATATCAATAGCAAAATGTGTATCTGAATAGGTTCTTAGGAAATATTTCAATTATGATATACATATTCTCAATGTCAAAAATATCAATAACACTTCATATAAACGAAGACCAAAATGTTATTAGAGAAAATATTTTAAAAATTTCTAGAAGTTTTTGTTTTTAACTTCATTTAGTTTTTAAGTACTAACAAATCATTTAAAAACTAGGCTAGTACTAGTACTGCTGATGATGGTATCAATGGGAAATGGTCCATAGAATAGTTAATTCTCAACTGAAAGGGATCTTAACACAGCTGGTTGATGAAAAACAGAGAAAGTAAGTTTTTCATAGTATGTTAATGTGGTTTACAATGGATAGCCAGTTATAAGTGAAAACACAGTTCTGTCAAATTTGGTTGGGAGAGAAAATCTTGCAGAGTGGCTTTTGGGATAATGTCTATAATTTACTCATAGCCCATTTCAATTTTCTCGAGGCCATTCCTATGGTTCAAACAAATTGGGGGTTTAAGAAATAAAAATGACCCATTAATTGGCTTTCTTTATGAATGCGATAGAAATGGTACCAACTGCCTTTAGTTGCTGCGTTCTGCTCTTGTTAGTTAATTCTCATGGGTCCACATATTTTTTCCCCTTGGGATGCGTGAGTCTTTAGGTAGATATGATTTTGTGAGTTTGATTGCTCCTTCTGAACTATGGCTTGTACTTGGTTCCATATCATAACGGGCCAAGCAGAATCAGAGAAGTTTAGATTTGAATGCATCATCCTAATGAAAGAATGTAACAATAACTTTAATTTGTCATGTTAGCATGGCAAGACTGCTTACAGTGTTCTTCCCAGATCTGTCCATCAGGCTGAATGAGACCCTTACTAGACTCTGTAGCATACATTCCTGTACCTACTCTCCCCCGCCACTCCTGAAACCTCACCAAAGCTAAAACTGACACAGGTGCAGTGGCAGGGAGTAGAGGTAGGAGTAGGAGTGGGGATGGAAAAGATGACCATGTCCTTTAATGCCCAGGAAGAAATGCTTGTTTTCTATTATTTAATTAATTATTTATTTTTTATATTTTTTATTTTTTATTTTTTTTTTGAGACAGAGTCTCACCCTGTCACCAAGGCTGAAGTGCAGTGGCACAATCTCAGCTCACTGCAACTTCCACCTCCCAGGTAAGTGATTCTCCTGCCTCAGCCTCCTGAGTATCTGGGACACCACCATGCCTGGTTAATTTTT